>NC_058080.1:259779905-260104557 GCF_014858855.1 Bufo gargarizans | reverse complement strand
CAGAAACCACTAAATTAGGAAATTGCTAAATTGGGAATTGTATTTCAACCCAGAACAAAAAATGTGCCTTGACGGACACTAAAGAACTTGACCAGCCACAACAGTACAGCAGTAACGACAGATTTAGCTGAATATAAATTTGAGGCCTAGTATTTAGGCGCTGGGTGACAGGTATAGATTTACTGACAGAATTAGACTTGGAAATGCACAGTAGCGTGTGTGTGAAGTTATTCAGAAGGACCCTATGTGCACCTTGAATATTATATACCCTTTTAGGGATAGATTTAAAATAGCTCTGATACAGCAGAAACCACTAAATTAGGAAATTGCTAAATTGGGAATTGTATTTCAACCCAGAACAAAAACTGTGCTTTGACGGACACTAAATAACTTGCCCAGCCACAACAGTACAGCAGTAACATCAGATTTAGCTGGATATAAATTTGAGGCCTAGTATTTAGGCGCTGGGTGACAGGTACAGATTTACTGACAGAATTAGACTTGGAAATGCACAGTAGCGTGTGTGTGAAGTTATTCAGAATGACCCTATGTGCACCTTGAATCTGATATACCCTTTTAGGGATAAATTTAAAGTAGGCCTGATACAACAGAAACCACTAAATTAGGAAATTGCTAAATTGGGAATTGTATTTCAACCCAGAACAAAAAATGTGCTTTGACGGACACTAAATAACTTGCCCAGCCACAACAGTACAGCAGTAACGACAGATTTAGCTGAATATAAATTTGAGGCCTAGTATTTAGGCGCTGGGTGACAGGTATAGATTTACTGACAGAATTAGACTTGGAAATGCACAGTAGCGTGTGTGTGAAGTTATTCAGAATGACCCTATGTGCACCTTGAATATTATATACCCTTTTAGGGATAGATTTAAAATAGCTCTGATACAGCAGAAACCACTAAATTAGGAAATTGCTAAATTGGGAATTGTATTTCAACCCAGAACAAAAACTGTGCTTTGACGGACACTAAATAACTTGACCAGCCACACCAGTAACGACAGATTTAGCTGGATTTAAACTTGAGGCCTAGTATTTAGGCACTGGGTGACAGGTATACGTTTACTGACAGAATTAGACTGGGATATGGCCAAAAATAACCACACTATTGATGGTTAAATGCACTTGGTGTGACAGCTTGACCAACCACACTACTGAGGGTTAAATGCACTTGGTGACAGGCGCAGCTTGCCCCTGATGTAGTATATGGCCAAAAAATAAACAGACTATTGCTGGTTAAATGCACTTGGTGTGACAGCTTGACCAACCACACTACCGAGGGTTAAATGCACTTGGTGACAGGCGCAGCTTGCCCCTGATGTAGTATATGGCCAAAAAATAAACAGACTATTGCTGGTTAAATGCACTTGGTGTGACAGCTTGACCAACCACACTACTGAGGGTTAAATGCACTTGGTGACAGGCGCAGCTTGCCCCTGATGTAGTATATGGCCAAAAAATAAACAGACTATTGCTGGTTAAATGCACTTGGTGTGACAGCTTGACCAACCACACTACCGAGGGTTAAATGCACTTGGTGACAGGCGCAGCTTGCCCCTGATGTAGTATATGGCCAAAAAATAAACAGACTATTGCTGGTTAAATGCACTTGGTGTGACAGCTTGACCAACCACACTACTGAGGGTTAAATGCACTTGGTGACAGGCACAGCTTGCCCCTGATGTAGTATATGGCCAACAAATAAACAGACTATTGCTGGTTAAATGCACTTGGTGTGACAGCTTGACCAACCACACTACTGAGGGTTAAATGCATTTGGTGACAGGCGCAGCTTGCCCCTGATGTAGTATATGGCCAAAAAATAAACAGACTATTGCTGGTTAAATGCACTTGGTGTGACAGCTTGACCCTGATGTAGGCTTTAGCCAAAAAACAACCACACCATTGAGGGTTAAATGCACTTGGTGGCAGCTTGTGCTGGCGCAACACAAGACACAAAATGGCCGCCGATCACCCCAGAAAAAAGTGACTGAAAAACGCTCTGGGCAGCCTAAAAACAGTGAGCAATTCAATAGCAGCAGTTCAATCATCCACAGCTGCAGATCGATCAATGGATGGAGTCTTTTGGAGGAGTTAATCAGCCTAATCTCGCCCTACTGTCGCAGCTGCAACCTCTCCCTACGCTAATCAGAGCAGAGTGACGGGCGGCGCTATGTGACTCCAGCTTAAATAGAGGCTGGGTCACATGGTGCTCTGGCCAATCACAGCCATGCCAATAGTAGGCATGGCTGTGACGGCCTCTTGGGGCAAGTAGTATGACGCTTGTTGATTGGCTGCTTTGCAGCCTTTCAAAAAGCACCAAGAAAGCGACGAACACCGAACCCGAACCCGGACTTTTACGAAAATGTCCGGGTTCGGGTCCGTGTCACGGACACCCCAAAATTCGGTACGAACCCGAACTATACAGTTCGGGTTCGCTCATCCCTACTCATGTGGGGTAGAGGGAGAGTTGCAGTGCTGAAAAACAGCCTGACATGCAACTCTGCATCGATACCCACACGGACCACCCATTTTTTATAAAAAGCCAAATATTTCTAATTCGCCATTTAAGCCCCTTGGTAACAGGCTACCAAATTCGTAGATCTTCCTGGATTCTGCCCTTCATAGTCTCTCAATCTGATTTCCTCCTCGCCAATGCTTTTCCACCTTTTCCATGTCACACATATGAGATTGCAAAGATGGGAAAAAAACACATCTCTATGAAAAAAACGCATCTCGATAAAAAAGCCGCATTGAAACCGCAAGTAACATAGAAAGCTGCAAAAATGCGGATCCTGACCAGTCCTAAAGATATAACCCAAATCCAGAACGGATTTTGAGACAGACCAGAGACTAGTATAAAACACAGTCATTTAGAGAATCGGGGTATGCCACTGAGGAAGGGGACAGCGTCTCCCCGAAACGCGTCTGGCGTAAGACTTTGAACAAATACCCCGTTTATAGAAATCCAAGTGCACTTTTGAAGAAACAGGAGCTTTCTCTATTTCATTTAAAAAAGACCTGAAGACGTCATCAGCCCGCGCCTGGAAGGTACGTGATCCTCACACTGAATCAAACTTTAAAACCAGCGGTGAGAGACACGTGGGACGCAATCTAACTCCAGAGCCGGGACGCCGGTATACAGTGTGGAGTGCGGACTTAGTCGCAAGTCCCAGCAGGCTGCAGGCTAAGGTAAGCCCACATAGTGGGTAATGATTCGAGTTATTAAAAACCTATGGGATCGGAATGAATTATACTAGAAACATATACTAAGGACTTCCATCATAGTGACTTAATCTGGATACAACAGCCTCACATTGATACAAAAAGACTGGCTACACATTGCAACATTTCTTTGCGGACATATAAAGAGACTGATTACGCATAAGGATTATAATGGAACTTTGTTCATACGTGCAAACATATCTTTAAAGCCAGGAATCAGCAATATAGGACAACTGAGCGGCAAATACTTTTTTGGGACCAATTATATCACCATAGGTGAAATGTGTTTTTATAGGTATTCTGACACCAATGGTAATATAGAGAAATACCACAGAATCTGTGCAGAGTCTGATTACCGCAATATCCCACCTGCAATACAGCATATAAATTCCCGGGACTTACAGCCCTGAGCTTATTAGGTGGAGACTTTATTGGGTTATCAGCCCCAGCTCTAGAAAGTAATTTGATTTACTGTACCACATCATTTATTGATTTTATATTGTGATTGTATTTTATTGTATATTTTAATAATAAATTGTGTCCTAAATATCTCCATATATGAGTGCCCACCCATATTATTTTATGATTTAACTTGTCTTTTGAGGGGTGTACTCAAATTGAGGTTGGTGCACCTACCCTGGGGGAATAGTGGTGAGCGGATCTCTGAAATTTTCCGTGACAATATATTAACTGAATGTGGCCATAGAGTTCAGGGATGACCTTCTGGGAGAAATATTTCCTTCCGGGGACCTTCCATTGCAGTGTGCCAAAGGCCACAAGTTTTCTAAAGGCCTCCGAGTCCACCAATTTATATGTCAGTAGTTGGTGGGCTAGCAGTTCTGAAAAGGTCAGACGTTGGGCAAGAGGATTATCCACCGTCATCATTTTTTTACGCTCGAACATTTGGGCCACAGAAGCCTGCCTTGTGCTAGATGAACACGATGACGGCACAGTGGAAGGTGGAGTGGAGGACAAATGGGAGGAGAGTGGAGAAGGGAAGGAGAAGAGGCAGGATGTAGAGCACCAAGAGTGTGGCTTTGTGGGTGCTAACACTGGGCTCGGTGATGGGAGGCCAGGTGCCTTCTTAAGACGGTCGTCCCTAGGTGAGTGTTGGGCTTACCGTGACATGCGTTGACAGCACAGGCTGCAGATAGCAACATTATTATCAGCAGCTGACACGCTAAAAAAAGCCCACACTGCGGAGCCATGTGCCGGTGTCCTGGGAGCGCAAGATGTGACCGTGCTGGGGGATGGCTCGCTCCAGATACATTTGCAGTCAGCTTTTTGCCTCCTGTGCACTGCGAGTTCTGGCTGCTTCTCCTACTTCTGTCCCCTATCTGCTGCTCTGTATCTCCCTCTGAACTCCCCTCTTCGTCCTCTCTTGTGGGCACCCACGTTAAATCCATCGACACGTCATCATCGTCACCTTCACCACCACCGACATTACAGTAGGCAGAAACAGCGGGGACCTCCGTTCTTTGGCTGATCTGGGTACTGTCGTCAGACCGCTGGGTGGCGGCCATTGCTACCTCCTCTTCCTCATCCGATGCCAAGAATGGCTGCGCATCGGTAAGGTCTGTGAATGTATTGGAAAATAATTCCTCTGACTCGAGTGGAGGGGCTATGGTGGTGGTTGGTGGTATCTTTAGGGGTGCACACAGCAGAGAGTGAGGAGGGTGCAGATACAGAGGATAAGGAGGGTGCAGAAGTGGAAGGCTGAGTGAGCCACTCAATCAACTCTTGTGCGCCCTTTGAAGTTATCGCACGTACCTTCTCCAACTTCCCACTTAGGCTCCGGCCTGGTGCACCTGCCCGACCCCTACCATCCCTGCGGAACGGTCTGCCTCTTCCTCTGTCAGTCATTTTCTAAATGACCCTCTGCCTAAGTCCGCAGAGAAGAGCAGTATTTGTAGGAGAAGTTATATCACAGCCCTCAATCAGTATTTGGTGGAAAAAGGTATATATCAATAGCACCCCTCAATCGGTATTTTGTGGAAGAAGGCATATGGCACCCCTAAATCAGTATTTGGCGGAAACAGGTATATAGCATCCCTCAATCAGTATTTGGCAGAAACAGGTATATGGCACCCCTGAATCAGTATTTTGTAGAAGCAGGTGTATTGTAGCTCTCAATCAGTATTTGGTGGAAGAAGGTATATGGCACCCCTCGATCAGTTTTTGTGGAAGAAGGTATATAGCAACCCTCAATCAGTATTTGTCTGAAACAGGTATATAGCACCCCTCAATCAGTATTTTGTGGAAGCAGGTGTATCGCAACCCTCAATCAGTATTTGGTGGAAGAAGGAATATAGCAATAGCACTCTCAATCAGTATTTTGTGGAAGAAGGTATACGGTATAGCACCCCTCAATCAGTATTTGGTGGAAACTGGTATATAGCACCCCTCAATCAGTATTTGGCGGAAACAGGCATATAGCATCCCTCAATCAGGATTTTGTGGAAGAAGTTATATGGCACCCCTCAATCGGTATTTGGCGGAAGCAGGTATATGGCACCCCTAAATCAGGATTTTGTGGTAGCTGGTGTATTGCAGCCCTCAATCATTATTTGGTGGAAGATGGTATATAGCAATAGCACCCCTCAATCAGTATTTTGTGGAAGAATGATGTCAGCAGTAAGTTTATAAGGCAAGTTGAAAAGATTTTGATAAAGTGATCTATTATAGTGCTATCAGTTTTGAAACTTAAGATGGATAAACGCAAATGTGTTAACGATCCAGACAATTTATGCTATGTTATTGTCACGACCATGGTTATGGCCGTGACTCCTGGAACCGCAGGCTGTTGCCTGCGGTCTTGTCTTGTTGTCAATCACAGGTGAGGGCTGAAGTATGTTGCCTCACCTGTGGTTGCCGCTGGCAACATAATGTATGTGGCAGTATAGCAGCCTGAGCTGGTGCTAGGCAGCTTGCTGTAAGGTGCATGCGGTTACACCTGGCAACCTATCTTTGTAGGTGTGCCTTTTGTCGTTTTGGTGTGCACAGGATTTATGTATTTGTACACTTCCCCTTTAAGTGTCTGTCTTCCCATGCCTGGTGTAGGAAGGGTTAACTCCCTTCTTTGTGTGTGTGCACTGGTCTGTGTCTGTGTGTGGGTGTGGCTACATGGGCTATTTAGCCTCAGTTTAGTTCAGAAGTCTGGGGGGTACTCCAGCCTTGTTGTTAAGCTGGAGTCATCCTCCTGGTTCATTTACCATCTGCCAGTGAGGGCCACCCTTGTGGTCATACTGTCACGGCTGAGGGTTTCCCCCATCCTCAGCCGTGACAGTTATGTGGCAAATACACTACTTATGATCAGCGCAAGAATCTGACAAAGCGAGAACGTCTTGCTTACAAGTATTACTTTGACTGTAAAATTGGAGATCAAGATGAAAGCTGGGCACCTCATGTTTGTTGCACTGTGTGTTACTCTGGGCTAATGCAGTGGTTGAATGGTAAAAGGAAAGGAATGGCTTTAGCAGTGCCTATGGTTTGGTGTGAGCAGAAAAATCACCATTCAGACTGTTACTTTTGCATGACTAAAATCGTCGGATATTCAAAGAGAAACAAGTCGCAAATTGTGTATCCTGACTGTGAGTCTGCTCTTAAACCAGTACCAGATAGTAACATAGTAACATAGTACATAAGGCCGAAAAAAGACATTTGTCCATCCAGTTCGGCCTGTTATCCCGCAAGTTGATCCAGAGGAAGACCCCTCTCTAGTAGCTATAGCCTGTAATATTATTAAGCTCCAGAAATACGTCCATGGCCCTCTTGAATTCCTTTATTGTACTCACCATCACCACCTCCTCAGGCAGAGAGTTCCATATTCTCACTGCTCTTACCGTAAAGAATCCTTTTCTATGTTTGTGTACAAACCTTCTTTCCTCCAGACGCAGAGGATGTCCCCTCGTCACAGTCACAGTCCTGGGGATAAATAGCTGATGGGATAGATCTCTGTACTGACTCTTGATATATTTATACATATTAATTAGATCTCCCCTCAGTCGTCTTTTTTCTAAAGTGAATAACCCTAATTTTGATAATCTTTCAGGGTACTGTAGTTGCCCCATTCCAGTTATTACTTTAGTTGCCCTCCTCTGGACCTTCTCCAGCTCTGCTATGTCTGCCTTGTTTACAGGAGCCCAGAACTGTACACAGTACTCCATGTGTGGTCTGACTAGCGATTTGTAAAGTGGTAGGACTATGTTCTTATCACGGGAATCTATGCCCCTTCTGATGCAACCCATTATCTTGTTGGCCTTGGCAGCAGCTGCCTGACACTGGTTTTTGCAGCTTAGTTTGCTGTTTATTAAAATTCCTAGATCCTTTTCCATGTCAGTGTTACCCAGTGTTTTACCATTTAGTATGTACGGTTGACTTGCATTTTTCCTTCCCATGTGCATAACTTTACATTTATCAGTGTTAAACCCCATCTGCCACTTATCTGCCCAAGCCTCCAGTCTATCCAGATCCCTCTGTAGTAGTATACTGTCCTCATCAGTGTAAATTACTTTACACAGTTTAGTGTCATCTGCGAAAATTGATACTTTACTATGCAAGCCTTCTACAAGATCATTAATAAATATATTGAAGAGAATAGGGCCCAATACTGACCCCTGAGGTACCCCACTAGTGACAGTGACCCAATCTGAGTGTGTACCGTTAATAACCACCCTCTGTTTTCTATCACTGAGCCAGTTACTTACCCACATACAGATGTTTTCTCCCAGTCCGAGCATTCTCATTTTATATACTAACCTTTTATGTGGTACAGTGTCAAATGCTTTGGAGAAGTCCAGATATACAACATCCATTGATTCGCCGCTGTCAAGTCTAGAACTTACCTCCTCATAGAAACTGATTAAATTAGTCTGACATGACCGATCCCTCACGAAGCCATGCTGATATGGCGTTATTTGCTTATTTCTGTTGAGATGCTCTAATATAGCATCTCTCAGAAAACCTTCAAACAGTTTACCCACAACAGATGTTAAACTTACCGGCCTATAGTTTCCAGGGCTCTGTTTTTGGCCCCTTTTTGAATATTGGCACCACATATGCCATGCGCCAATCCTGTGGGACATTCCCTGTCAGTATAGAGTCTGCAAATATCAGAAATAAGGGTCTGGCTATGACATTACTTAATTCCTTTAGGATAAGGGGGTGTATGTCATCCGGTCCTGGCGATTTGTCTATTTTAATCTTTTTAAGTCGCTGATGTACTTCTTCCTGGGTCAGACAGGACACTTTTAATGGGGAATTTATTTTTGCATTCTGCATGTCATCTGACAATTTATTTTCCTCAGTGAATACATTGGAGAAAAAAATATTTAACAGCTTTGCTTTCTCCTCATCGCTCTCTGCGACTTCCCCCTCATTACTCTTTAAAGGGCCGACACCTTCAGATTTATACTTTTTAACATTTATATAATTGAAGAACATTTTAGGGTTAGTTTTACTCTCTTTGGCAATTAATCTCTCGGTCTCTAGTTTGGCCGCTTTTATTTGTTTTTTACATGTTCTATTTTTTTCCTTATAGTTTTTCAGTGCTTCCGTGCTCCCCTCCTGTTTCAGTGAATGATATGCTTTCTTTTTGTCATTTATTGCTTTCGTTACAGTTCTATTTATCCACATTGGTTTCTTTTTATTCCTTAACCTTTTATTACCATACGGTATGTACCTCTCACAATGAGATTTTAGGATGTTTTTAAAGATATCCCATTTTGTGGCTGTATTTTTATTTTTGAGGACTTTGTCCCAGTTAGTTTGGCCTATGGCCTCTCTTAGTTGGCTAAATTTAGCTTTTTTGAAGTTTGGCATTTTTGTTCCTCCCTGTAGAAACGCTCTTTTGAATGATAATTGGAAGGTTATTACTTGGAAGGTTATTACTTTGTGGTCACAGATGATGTAGAGAATCCAGTGCCTGTCCCTCCCACAGCAGGAACAGCAATTTAAACAGACGGTTCTGATCCTGATGAAGAAAATTCTGATTGTCACAATGTATTTCCTGATCCAAAACTGGAGGGTCAGCTGCACTTGCTGAGCCAATCAGATTTAGATGATCTGGTAAGAGATCTGTCATTATCTAAAGAAAAGTCAGAACTGCTAGCTTCTAGACTTAAGGAATGGAATTTGCTACAACGAGGCACCACAACTTCACACTTTCGTCATCGACACGCGAAGTTAGCTGCATACTATGCAATAGAAAGCGATGTCTGTTTCTGAACTGATGTAACTGGTCCTATGATAAAGTTAGATGGTACACATGTTCCTGATGAATGGAGGGTAATCATAGACTCTAGAAAAACAAGTTTGAAAGCTGTCGTGTTGCACAATGGTAATGAAAAACCATCTGTTGCATTGGCTTATGTGGTTGGAATGAAAGAGACCCATGCTTCTATGGAGTTAATTTTAAAAATGATCAAATACTCAGAACATAAATGGAAAATTTCTGCTAACCTGAAAGTGGTAGCACTGCTGCTTGGCCTGCAGTTAGGGTACACAAAGTATATGTTTTTCTTGTGCCTATGGAGCAGTCGTGATGACAGCAATCATTACAAAATGAGACAGTGGCCTCTCAGAGTCGAGCACACAGTTGGTCACAGTCACTGATATTGATGAGCAGTATTAAAAATTAAATTAATAAATCTTTATTACTATTCGGATTAAAAATATTGATGAATCCCTTTGAACAGATAGGCTAATTCTAAGCTAAGGTGGGTGTGCAGCGTGGGTATGGTATGTGTGTGTTATACCCCGCTGCGGAAGGTAGGGTTCTTAATTGATCAGTGTATGATGTAACAGATCATAGAGATACAAGGAATAGGGACCCTAGTGTTACTTGTTATCTGTGGTGTACTACACTAGTGCTGGACTACATAATAGCCCAAAACTGTATAGTGACATCACGTCTGAGGTGGGATAGGGTTAGTGTATTGTGGTGAAAGTAAATACTTGGCCAAAGCATACACAGCAACAGCGGTAAAATATCCCTATTAGTATTTTATGTGACTTGCTCAGTACAATGTACAACACAAATCACTGGTCGATCCACTTCAAGTTTATCTTCCACCACTTCACATTAAACTCGGTTTAATGAAAAATTTTGCAATTGCACTTGATCGTGATGAAAATTGTTTCCAGTATTTGGAGAAGTTTAGCATACTGAAAACTGATGCTAAAATAAAGGACGGAATTTATATTTGCCCCGACATCAACAAACTAATGCATGAGGACACATTCAGAACAAAACTCAACCCTCTGGAACTTGCAGCTTGGCATGCATTTGTACTAGTAGTGCAGAATGTCACAGGTGAGCTGCAAACTATGCTGAATTAGTAGACAACATGCTTACAGCATATGAACAACTTGGCTGCAGAATGTCATTGAAAGTGCATTTCTTACATTCCCATCTTGGCTTTTTCCCACCCAATTTGGTACACGTAAGTGAAGAACATGGAGAGCGGTTCCATAACGATAATTCTACAATGGAGAACAGGTATCAAGGCCGCTGGAATTCCAACATGATGGGGGACTACTGCTGGTTTTTGCAACGGGAAAATATGACCGTTCACAAACGCAGATGCCTGAAGCACTTTTAACAGTACTGGGCCTTGCTCAAGTAAAAAATAAATAAGCCTCAAAAAGTACGTTGTTCCGTGGCGTCGCAGGTCCCAGTGGTGAAGTGGGTATAGTTCACACAGGTGAAAGCGTTTCTTTTGGTTGGACTGCGCTGCCTCAGAAGTCACAGGAAATCCACAATCAAAACCAGCAAAATAATCACGGACATGGGGAAGAAAACAGGCCAGTCAAAGCCTCTCCTCTCCTTTCCAAGCTTCTATGAAACACCAAAAATTGCATCCAATAGTGAAGTACCGTCATGCAAATTGGAGTAAAAATTGTTTTATTATACTCACAA
Organism: Bufo gargarizans; assembly: GCF_014858855.1. Taxonomy (NCBI): domain Eukaryota; kingdom Metazoa; phylum Chordata; class Amphibia; order Anura; family Bufonidae; genus Bufo; species Bufo gargarizans. The sequence goes on along the minus strand of NC_058080.1, from coordinate 260,093,393 downwards.
TATACAAGTATATACGAGCAATATACAATGGATCAATCACCAGACCCGGGTTTCGCTCAGTCGAGCTTCGTCAGGGGTATTTATCCCACCCACTCCAGGGTGGTCTTATAACCGCTTTTTTTGAACTTTATAACTGATTGGATCATGTGTGAGTGGGTAGGCCGGTGCAAACCAACCTGACCTGTTATAAGACCGCCCTGGAGTGGGTGGGATAAATACCCCTGACGAAGCTCGACTGAGCGAAAGCCGGGTCGGGTGATTGATCCATTGTATATTGCTCGTATATACTTGTATATTGTGAGTATAATAAAACCATTTTTACTCCAATTTGCATGACGGTACTTCACTATTGGATGCAATTTTTGGTGTTCCATAGAAGCTTGGAAAGGAGAGGAGGAGAGGCTTTGATTGGCCTGTTTGCTTCCCCATGTCCGTGATTATTTTGTTGGCTTCGATTGTGGATTTCCTGTGACTTCTGAGGCAGCGCGGACCAACCAAAAGAAACGCTTGCTCAAGTAAGACCTTTAAACTGAAAAACAAGACTTTTAGAAATTTTGTTATTCCATTACATTGTCATACACTGTTTACTGCGCAAACTCTGATGCAGATCAGGTAATTGTTGGAGTAAAACGCGTTCTGTTCAAAATTATTCAATGCTTTCCAAGTGCTTATTTTATCTAGGCATACTTAAGCATAGCAAAATTTTGTGATGTGTTACAACAATTCTGACTTCGGATTTGTAATCCACACACTCAATTTAGTATAGGACAAATGTTTTTTGCCCAGTAGCAGATGAAAAGTTTTTTTTGTTGTGTGGTGTAATCTTCCATAGCATAATTCATAAAGTGTCCATAGTGCTGAAATCCATATAAAAGTCCATATAGTGTTAATGATTAGTGTAAAAAAAACATGATTGATAAAAATAAAAATTCAGGTGTACATGATATAGTGATTAAAAATTGCTAAAAAAAATACTTCTCACATGGAGCCGGAGAAATCATGACCCAGTTGGCGTCAGGAAATACGCTCTGCTCAAGCGTCACACATCCGTCCCATCGCGAGAGACGGGATTAACATTCTAAGCATAGGAGACCACAACAAAGATGGCCGTGGCTACAGGGGAGTCCAGTTCACATGCTCCTGCCCAAAAGCCTGCAGGTAAACCCCTTGGAAAATCACCTGTATAACCAAATATATACAAATATATCGCAAATAAATCAGTAGAGCCCACTATCATCAACATTTTAAACTAAATAAGCCTGGTTGAAGGAAAATGAATAGACTTGTGGGCCACCATAGTCACCCATATTCCAAGCTCAGGACAGAATCGCCACCCACATATCATGTCAGCAATGACTCAGACATCACCATAGCAACCATAATCGGCCTCAAAATAGAGCAACATAAATCCAGGGGGTAAAGTGGCCTCCCAGGGATCACCCTAAGGTGGACACAGCACCCAATTAGGAAAAGGATGCCTGGCATAAAATTTATGTGACCCAGAATCCCAATCCAGATCCTGGACTAATTCTATGTGCAGGAGTGTATGAGGAATATTAAGCAAAATGAAGAAATATATAAGTACTGGGTCATCGTGTCACAAGTCAGAGCCTCATATGTCCCAAGGGGGCAAATGAGGGACAAAGTCGGGAATCCCGATCCCATAATACAAAATGGCAAATCATATTGTTTGTGGTATCCTATACAGTGGCATAATATGTAAAATTGTCAAGAAAAACTATTAAAGGTAGCCTGTATGGTCCGGCTCAAAGTGAGACTGTTCAAGTACTTTTTTTAACAATTTTTAATCACTATATCATGTACACCTGAATTTTCCTTTTTTATCATTCATGTTCTTTTTTTTTTACACTAATCATGAACACTATGTGGACTTTTATATGGATATCGGCACTATTGACACTTTATGAATTATGCTATGGAAGATTATGAAAGATAAAATGAAATTATGCACTTTTTAACAGTTTTTTTTTATAATGAATTTTGAGATAATTATGTAATCACATTTTTGATTAAGATTGCTATATATGTATTGCACTTTGCACATGTCACTATAGCTTGACAAAGGCTTTATTGAGTAGAGCTGAAATGTTGCTGGTATATGGGTTAAATAAATCACCTACAAAACGGATTCCAAAAAAGTTGGGACACTATACAAATCGTGAATAAAAACTGAATGCAATGATGTGGAGGTGCCAACTTCTAATATTTTATTCAGAATAGAACATAAATCATGGATTAAAAGTTTAAACTGAGAAAATGTACCATTTTAAGGAAAAAATATGTTGAATCAGAATTTCATGGTGTCAACAAATCCCCAAAAAGTTGGGACAAGGCCATTTTCACCACTGTGTGGCATCTCCCCTTCTTCTTACAACACTCAACAGACGTCTAGGGACCGAGGAGACCAGTTTCTCAAGTTTAGAAATAGGAATGCTCTCCCATTCTTGTCTAATACAGGCCTCTAACTGTTCAATCGTCTTGGGCCTTCTTTGTTGCACCTTCCTCTTTATGATGCGCCAAATGTTCTCTATAGGTGAAAGATCTGGACTGCAGACTGGCCATTTCAGTACCCGGATCCTTCTCCTACGCAGCCATGATGTTGTGATTGATGCAGAATGTGGTCTGGCATTATCTTGTTAAAAAATGCAGGGTTTTCCCTGAAAGAGATGACGTCTGGATGGGAGCATATGTTGTTCTAGAACCTGAATATATTTTTCTGCATTGATGGTGCCTTTCCAGACATGCAAGCTGCCCATGCCACACGCACTCATGCAACCCCATACCATCAGAGATGCAGGCTTCTGAACTGAGCGTTGATAACAACTTGGGTTGTCCTTGTCCTCTTTGGTCCGGATGACATGGCGTCCCAGATTTCCAAAAAGAACTTCGAATCGTGACTCGTCTGACCACAGAACAGTCTTCCATTTTGCCACACTCCATTTTAAACGATCCCTGGCCCAGTGCAAACGCCTGAGCTTGTGGATCTTGCTTAGAAATGGCTTCTTCTTTGCACTGTAGAGTTTCAGCTGGCAACGGCGGATGGCACGGTGGATTGTGTTCACTGACAATGGTTTCTGGAAGTATTTCTGAGCCCATTCTGTGATTTCCTTTACAGTAGCATTCCTGTTTGTGGTGCAGTGTTGTTTAAGGGCCCGGAGATCACGGGCATCCAGTATGGTTTTACGGCCTTGACCCTTACGCACAGAGATTGTTCCAGATTCTCTGAATCTTCGGATGATGTTATGCACAGTTGATGATGATAGATGCAAAGTCTTTGCAATTTTTCGCTGGGTAACACCTTTCTGATATTTATCCACTATCTTTCTGTGCAACATTGTGGGAATTGGTGATCCTCTACCCATCTTGGCTTCTGAGAGACACTGCCACTCTGAGAAGCTCTTTTTATACCCAATCATGTTCCCAATTGACCTAATTAGTGTTAATTGGTCTTCCAGCTCTTCGTTATGCTCAAATTTACTTTTTCCAGCCTCTTATTGCAACTTTTTAGGGATTTGTTGACACCGTGAAAATTTTAATCAACGTATTTTTCCTTTAAAATGATACATTTACTCTGATTAAACGTTTGATCTGTCATCTACGTTCTATTACAAATAAAATATTGACATTTGCCATCTCCACATCATTGCATTCAGTTTTTATTCACAATTTGTTTAGTGTCCCAACTTTTTGGGAATCCTGTTTGTACTATTTTCCACAGAACTTTTTTTAGTGCTGCCTTCTTTTGCTCATTACACACACACATATATATATATATTAGTAATTAGTAATATATATATATATATGTATATATATATATATATATATATATACACTCACCTAAAGAATTATTAGGAACACCTGTTCTATTTCTCATTAATGCGATTATCTAGTCAACCAATCACATGGCAGTTGCTTAAATGCATGTAGGGTTGTGGTCCTGGTCAAGACAATCTCCTGAACTCCAAACTGAATGTCAGAATGGGAAAGAAAGGTGGGCTACATCAGCAGAAGACCCCACCGGGTACCACTCATCTCCACTACAAATAGGAAAAAGACACTACAATTTGCACGAGCTCACCAAAATTGGACTGTTGAAGACTGGAAAAATGTTGCCTGGTCTGATGAGTCTTGATTTCTGTTGAGACATTCAAATGGTAGAGTCCGAATTTGGCGTAAACAGAATGAGAACATGTATCCATCATGCCTTGTTACCACTGTGCAGGCTGGTGGTGGTGGTGTAATGGTGTGGGGGATGTTTTCTGGGCACACTTTAGGCCCCTTAGTGCAAATTGGCCATCATTTAAATGCCACGGGCTACCTGAGCATTGTTTCTGACCATGTCCATCCCTTCATGACCACCATGTACCCATCCTCTGATGGCTACTTCCAGCAGGATAATGCACCATGTCACAAAGCTCGAATCATTTCAAATTGGTTTCTTGAACATGACAATGAGTTCACTGTACTAAAATGGCCCCCACAGTCACCAGATCTCAACCCAATAGAGCATCCTTGGGATGTGGTGCCCTGGATGTGCATTCCTCAAATCTCCATCAACTGCAAGATGCTATCCTATCAAAATGGGCCAACATTTCTAAAGAATGCTATCAGCACCTTGAATCAATGTCACGTAGAATTAAGGCAGTTCTGAAGGCAAAAGGGGGTCCAACACCGTATTAGTATGGTGTTCCTAATAATTCTTTAGGTAAGTGTGTAGATATATATATATATATATATATATATATATTTAAATAAAATCATACTTCTGATATATATGAATGCATAATATGTGGGAAACTACTACTGATGTTTTAGCCATAATATATTTACATTTATTATAATATATTATATATTATAAATAATATATGTAAATATATTATGGCTAAAAACCTATATACAGGTATATGTTTAATTAGCCTTTATTTCTGAAAAGTTTCAGACAGGATTCAAACTCTCAACCTTCTACATTACAGCCCAGAATGTTAACCACTACACTATACAACTGCATGGCCAGTTACAAAAAAAAGAAGAAAAAAAAGAGACTTCTACTTTATAGGAATACATATAAAGCAGAAGTCTCATATTTATTTATTTATTTTTTAATAAACTGGCCATGCAGCAATATGGTGTAGAGGGTAAGATTTTGGGCTGTAATGTAGAAGGTTGTGAGTTCGAATCCCGCCAGAAACTTTTCAGAAATAGAGGCTAAATTAGATTTAAATAGACTGGGTGTCCCCAAGCACTGATTTTATATATGGAGTCAGAGCAGGGGCTCCTAAGCCGAACTAGTGTCCCCACACCCTCCCCTCTTCAGAGCAGGGGGTGCCTGGTTTAATACTCGGGTTCTTCCATTGACTTCCATTGTGCGAGCATCAGGGAGTGTTCTACTCGAGCACCAGAGCACGCAAGCACTTTTGTGCTCGACCAATACTAGTCTCACACTTTCCATGGTGATCCAGCTATGATTTCTCACAGGGCTGAAGTTTCACTTAGCCCATTACTGTTCCAGATATGTCTGCTCACAGGACTGAGGTTTCACACAGCCTACACAGTCTACAAGACAGTTTCCTCAGCTTGCTCACTCATTTTTGTCCTGTATCAACACTCTAGCCTTGCTGCATTGCCCCTCTCTAGCACTTCTAGGTCTCTGTCCTAATTTCAGAAGTCCCAATGTACAGTTTCCGCTCAGGCACACTATCACTTGCTCCAACTTTCAGTTCACCAGCACACTTCTCGATGTACAAGCTCAGGCATACAGCTCCACAGGTAAAATGACAGGTTTCTAAGGCATCTCATACAGTCTCACTGCACACTTTCCTCATCTGGTGAAAATGACGGCTTCTAAATACACTCAGGTCTACCCCCTCCTATCACCATTGTAATGCAGTGCATCAGTGCCACATTACACACACCTACATCAACATTGGGCTTTTCATGGGCCCGCACTGACACTTACCCCCTTTTGTAAGTTAAAGCTATAAATGCTGCTGCACAGCTACTCTAACAGGCTATGGCAGGACCACCGGGTACATTGGCCTGCCAGGCCACTATAGCGTGAACCACAGGGTGAGGTGCCTTAAAACAGCACAATACAATATATACATAACATATATAGCATCTGTACATGGCAATAACAATATAACACCAATAAACAGTTTTTTTAATTATTATTTAAGAGGGGATATGATGCTTTCCCCTTTTACAAGTTGGTGACTACACATATGCTCATTCGTTTATTTTATAACATGATTTCTAAACTGAAATAATCTAAGTTATATTCTCTTCTACTATAGTAAAAGAATCAGTTATGTGATGACTTTTGGGTTAATGTTATACATTGAATTATTACGTGTCCCATAGTTGATATTGGCACAGATGTATACGGTAATTTTAACTTTGTTCAAAAAGTTTATGGCACTGTCATTTCATTGTATTCCATTGACAGCTGAGTCAGGACAAAGTTTGCAACATTTCAATTTCCACATAACAAAGATCTGCTCACTATCAACAAAACCTTGTTTCCACCTTTTACACAAAGATTATCTTAACAGAATTTTACTTAACTGCTTGAATAGTATGAGCTTGTAGTGTGTATGTATTTAATTAGCATTGCAGGGCATGGACGTGGCAATAGGATTGAGATTACAAGCAAGTGGCTCCAGTTTATTGCATGCATGAATTTTCATTTGTGTTTACAGGATAAACACAATTTGAATGATCCGAGGGGTGTGTTATGTTGACCTACTCTGAAATATCAACATTAGTCTTCATAATAGCAGGTTGGGATGGTTCGTAAAATTTAACTGGATGAGTATGACTCTTGGAATATTAACTTTACTGATATCTGTACAAACTGTCCAACTCCTCTGACATTTTGAAATTAATGACACCAGTATATTTTTTATTGGATGCTGAAAGTACAAAATTTTATGAGTTCAGTAAGGGCTTTTCTTGTCCGCACAAATGGAAAAGAATAGCATCTGCAGTGAGATTTGTGACATGTGTCCAAGAGAAACTGTCATCATATTAAAAAATTTGAACAGTATATATTGGTATATATGGGTTAAATAGCATTGCTTGCCTGAGCAAGACATTGTTTATTTTATCTGCATGCACCCCCCTGACCTTGAGATATGTCCCACTAAACTTATAGCACCAATATGCAAATTTGAAGTGGTTAGCCATGGAGGTGGCAACTACTTTGCGTCTCTGCAAGAGATGCTGATTGATCATTGTGGACAGAGCCAGACTGGCCTGCTGCAGCATGATCTCACAAGATATAGCAACTCTTGCTATATCACGTTATGTACTAACCTCTGGCTGGGCTTTAAGCTCCACTTTGTGTCACAACCAGACAGCTGAGAAGCTCTGACAGATGCCTTTCAGAACCTCCTCCTTGAGTTTTCTTTGTTTTGAATTTCAGTTCCTCATCTCGTTAGCCTCTCTCAGCTGTCATGTAGTTGGACTGATTGCATCCCTTTAAATTCCTCCCCATAATGCATTAGTGTGCGGCTTATACAACTTCCTGGAGTGTGTGTGCATGCTGATCCTATCTTCCAGCCTTCTACAAGTTAAGTGCTGTACATTTATTTTCTGTTTGCTGGATCCCAGGTGACCCTGACTCACTCCGTGTCTAGTGTAGGGAGCCGGTGGTCGTGTCCCCTCACTATTGTAGGGTGTTCAGGTGGTATATAGTCGAGGTACGTGGATATGCGATCATCCACCATTGGGATTTTCGCATAGGCTGAGCAGAGAGGGAGAGAGCCAGGTCTGATGCAGGGGTCTCCCTTTTGTTCCTTAGTTTTGGATCCAGTGAGTCATATATTCATTTTGCATGGTCTTGTTTCCTGTACACCTTCCGTGACACTTTGTAGCAGTGGTGAAATCTCACTCTGGTCTAAGTGAGAAGATCTTGCTTTGCTATATCTCGCAAGATCATGCTGCAGCAGGCCACTCTGACACTGTCCGCAATGATTGGACATCACCAGAGCGGGAAGAAATCTCTCCTTGCACAGGAAAGAAGTGGTTACCCCCTCCATGGCTAATCACTTTGAATTTGCATATTGGGTACTATAAGTTAGAAGGAAGGTGAACAGGGAGATGTATGCAGATAAATAAACAATGCCATACTCAGGAAAGCAGTGCTATTTAGACCATATAAACTGTTCATATTTTTTAATATCATGACACAATCTCTTTAAGTTGCCTGTCCTTGACCATAGCACAGCTCTGAGAAGTACTGAGGTCCTTTTGCTATGGTAAACACCAGCTTATTGATTAAAACTTATAATTTCATGAAGTTACCTACCAAAATCTGAGGCTGTACAAGGAGATCCTAATGTGAACATTTTCTGGTTTCAATTCTATCACACGTACACAAACTCAATACTATGTGTGGATTTGAATCTACACATGATCTGTTTGATAAAACTCCATTTTACAGAAAACCCAAGTGGGGCATCACCGAATATCCCAGTGAAGTAGCCTCAGGTTTTAGGCCTGTAACTTCAAGCAGCATATCGCTGCATAAAAGCTGTACATTAAAATAGTTTTCATATTCTTCATGTACACTAAATTAGCTTTTGTACGTTACTTGGTAGATGGTCAGAACATCACTGTTGCAAAATCTCTTAGTTTACTATGTTTCTTAGGATACATTCACACAATTGGTGTGGGCGTCTGCTGCACCTTTACTCCCTCCATCTGAAGGCATCCAATTACCTGATTTTCCCTCATGTATAGTTTACAAGACTAGCAGGGCTAGTAATAGTAGAGGCATGGATTTTTAAATGATTACCTTGGATTGACTTGGATTAGACACAATCACTGAATTATCTAAAGGCCTCTTTATAGCAGACGATGCTTCCTTCCTGACAAATTGCCTGCTCATCAATGGAGGTGACCTCTGCATTTACATGCATTGCATGCAGTTAGCGCAGTTTGGCTACTTATGCAGACACCATAAATGGCATGGAAACATCACAGATCATCAGCTCTTAAAGGCTACATTCACACAAAAGTGAAAAAATGTTTCTGAGAAACAGACATTAAAACCGGTCCCATTGAATTATATGGGGCTGTCAGTCAGTGAAAAAGGACAAGATAGAAAATGTTCTATCTTTTTGACGTCCATCATTCACTGGCCGTCAAACAAAAACTGCTGTGTGAATAACCCCATGTGAATGTAGCCTTAGTGTACTTCTTACATTGTCATTAACTTAACTTTTCACATTACAATCACTATACACTTATCTCTTGGTGACTGTCTTGCTTTTATATAGGTGGCTATCACAGTATATTAGACTAGATAAAAAAATAACTTGTATTTCCAATGAAAGTTCTAGTGGAATTCATAGTGAAATGGGTTTTTTGTTTTTTCTATTTAAATTTCTCTATTTGCTGGACACTTCTTTATGTATTGCGATGGTATTGCAGCAATAGAATAGGCCACAATTCTTAAGAGAAGGGGGCGGGACTATATGGATTTACAGACATTTAAAATGCAACATAAATATTTTACATAGAAATGCATTTGTTAGCGGTGCCGGATCCAAAGAATTCAAGCAGATTGTTCTCTGCCTACACAGCTGCCGGAATTACTGCCGGAGATGTGAAACTAGCCTTAAAGTTAAAGAAGATAAATCACTGAATGCATTATTTTATAAATATTACATAAATCATTTGCATGGGGTTGTACAAACCACAGATGCACACATCAAAATAACGTTATTAATAGTGATGATCGAGCATGCTTGGCTGAACACCTCGATGCTCGGCACATGGCGGTACTCGGCCGAGTACCGCATATGCTCGAACGCCATGCTCCAGTCTCCTCCCCGCACGTTTATTGGCTGCTACGCAGCCAATAAACATGCGGACAAATACTGCCCTCTCTGTAATGCCAGTAGCCATGTTGGCTACTGGCATTACAGTAATTGGTTGGCCTGAACATGTCATCAGGTGCTATAAAGCACCCGATGACGCATGTTCGGCTCATTTGTAGTCAGGGAGAGCTGAGCATAGGAAGGAACAGAGAGTGTAGGGAGTGTAATTAAATATTTTTTTGGTACCAAAACATTTCAGAGAACCGAAAGTCCTTGTAAGGACTATTGTGTGGTACAGCAGCAATATATGTTTGTAGCGCAACCTGCGCTAAATTGCTCAGTGTTAGGGAGAGCTGTGCAAAGGAAGGGACAGACAGTGTAGGGAGTGTAATAGGAAGATTTTTATATATTGTGTGTGACAGCAGCAATATATATTTTTAGCGCATCCTGCGCTAAATACCGTGTAATAGGCCGCTGTGGACAGTTAAATTATTCGCACCACATCTCCTGTGTATAGTGTGAGCATCCCTAAAATATCAGTGACATCCAGTGTACTTTTTCCGTAGACTGTGTCCGCTGCGGACAGTTAAATTATCCGCGCCACATCTCCTGTTTAAAGTGTGGGCATTCCTAAAATATCAGTGACATCCAGTGCACTTTTTCTGTAGACGGTGTCCGCTGCGGACAGTTAAATTATCCCCTCCACATCTCCTGTTTAAAGTGTCCGCATCCCTAAAATATCAGTAACAGCCAGTGTACATTTTTCTGTAGACGGTGTCCGCTGCGGACAGTTAAATTATCTGCGCCACATCTCCTGTTTAAAGTGTGCGCATGCCTAAAATATTAGTGACAATCAAGTGCAATTTTCCCGTAGACGGTGTCCGCTGCGGACAGTTAAACTATCTGCGCCACATCTTCTTTTTAAAGTGTGCACATCCCTAAAATATCTGTGACATCCTGTGCACTTTTTCTGTAGACGGTGTTCGCTGCGGACAGTTAAATTATCCCCGCCACATCTCCTGTTTAAAGAGTGGTCATCCCTAAAATATCAGTGACAGCCAGGGTACATTTTTCTGTAGACTGTGTCCGCTGCGGACAGTTAAATTATCTGCGCCACATCTCCTGTTTAAAGTGTGCACATACCTAAAGTATTAGTAACAATCAAGTGCACTTTTTCCATAGACGGTGTCCGCTGCGGACAGTTAAAATATCCGCGCCACATCTTCTTTTTAAAGTATGTGCATCCCTAAAATATCAGTGACATCCAGTGCACTTTTTCCGTAGACTGTCTCCGCTACGGACTGTTATATTATCCGCGCCACATCTGTTTAAAGTGTGCACATCCCTAAAATATCTGTGACATCCAGTGCACTTTTTCCGTAGATGGTGTCTACTGCGGACAGTTAAATTATCCCCGCCACATTTCCTGTTTAAAGTGTGCACATCCCTAAAATATCAGTAACATCCAGTATACCTTTTTCTGTAGACACTGCGAACAGTGACATTACCTGTGGTACCTGTCCTGTATAACGTTTGCTAATCACAAATACCTTTGTAAATTTTTTTGCGCATACACTTCCAAATCCTACGCTACTGTACGTGTGACATACTTTCAAGCATATATCACATTTAAAATGAAGAAGGCGAGCAGTAAGGGATGGGGAAGTGGCCGTGATGCTGATGGTGCACGCGGAGGCCGTGGCCCTGGGAGAAAATGTGCCTGCTGCCAGAGAACAAGAAAAATAATCATCCACGATACCTAGCTATCCCAGTTTGCAGGGCGGCGCAGGACACCCCTCTTAAAGTCAGACCTGTGCGACCAGGTGGTCGGTTGGTTTGCAGCAGATAATGCTTCCAGTCGGTTAAGCACCACCCTGTCTTCCACCAAGTCCAGTGTCAGTACCCAGGAGTCTGGTCAACACAATCCTCACCCTGATCCTCCTTCCTCCCAACATGTACATCTTGCTAAACAAGTGATCCCACACTCGGATATTCCGAGGACCTCTTTTCATCGCCATTACTTGATTTGGCCCTCTCGCCAAGCACGCTTGAAGAGGGACATGAGATCTTGTGCCCTGATTCCCAACCTCTTGAGCATCCACAGTTGCAAGATCATGACGGTGGGGAACGGCAATTAGTGTTTAATGAGGTGGATAATGATGAGACACAGTTACCAATGAGTCAACCGCAATTACTGTCTCAAGAGGTTGATGAAGAGGATGAGACACAGTTGTCAATCACTGAGGTTGTGGTTAGGTCAACAAATCAGGAGGATGATCAGAGTGAGGAAGTGAAAAAGGAGGTGGTGTACGATGAGGTCGCTGACCCAACCTGGGAAGGTGGAAAGCCGAGTGAGGACAGCAGTACAGAGGAGGAGGGATCTGCAGCACCCCAATAGGCTGAAAGAGGCAGTGGGGTGGCAAAAGGGAGAAGGCGGGCCACACCAAACAGGCCTGCAACTGTTCCCGGAGCACCCCCTTGCAGAAATCTCCCTTGCCAAGGGGTAGATGTTCCGCTTTTTTTAGGAAAGTGCGGAAGACAACAGAATAGTAGTTTGCAACCTGTGCCATACAAAAATGAGCCAGGGCATGAACACTAGCAACCTCACCACCACCAGCATGATCCGCTACATGGCATCCAAGCACCGTAATCAGTAAGAAGAATGCCGGGGTCCACAATCTGTGTCTGCGGGTTACACCACTGCCTCCTCTTCCCCTATGTTACGTGCTGGCCTGTCGAAGGCACAGGCCCGGATGCCTCCCGCCCTGCACCTGGATCTTCGCAAGTACCATCAGCGACCACATCCACTTCCATGTCCCAGCGCAGCATCCAAATGTCCTTACCGTAGGCCTTTGAACGCAAGCAAAAATACCCAGCCACCCACCCACAGGCCATAGCACTAAATCCATAGCTTTCCAAATTACTGCCCCTGGAAATTTAGGCTTGTGGACACTGAGGCCTTCCGCAGCCTGCTGTCGACAGGTGTCCCACATTACGCAGTCCCCAGCCGCCAATATTTTTGGTGTGCCATGCCCGCCTTACAACATGTGTCCCGTAACATCATACGTGCCCTGACAAACACTGTTACTCGGAAGGTCCACTTATCTACAGACACATGGACAAGTGCATTCGGCCAGGGACGCTACATTTCCCTGATGGCACACTGGGTGAATGTTGTGGAGGCCGGGAGCGAGTCGTACCCTGGAATGGCACAGGTGCTACCGACGCCAAGAATTGCGGGCCCTACGTCGATCAGGGTTTCCGCCAGCACTTCTCCAAACCCCACTTCTCCTCCGCCTCCTACTCCACTTCCACCTCCGATTTATCTGCATGCAGCACCAGTCAGTCATCACTCGGTAGCTGGAAGCAGTGTAGGACTGCAGTGGGGAAGCGGCAACAGACCGTTCTGAAGCTGATATGCTTAGGGGACAAACAGCATACTGCCGCAGAGCTGTGGCAGGGGATAAGAGACCAAACTGAGCTGTGGCTCTCGCCACTCAACCTCCAACCAGGCATGGTTGTGTCGAATAATGGCCGTAACTTGGTGGCATCTTTGGAGCTCGGCAAGCTCGGACACATCCCATGCCTATCCCACGTGCTCAACCTTGTGGTTCAGTGGTTTCTCAAAACCTACCCCAATTTTCCTGGGCTACTGGTGAAGGTGTGCCGCGTGTGTGCACATTTCCGCAAGTCATCGACAGCTTCAGTCGGTCTGTCAACGCTGCAGCAGTGCTTGAAATTGCCAGCTCACCAGCTGTTGGGCGACGTGAGCACGTGCTGGAACTCCACGTTCCACATGTTGGCCAGGCTTTGTGAGCAGCAGAGGGCAGTAGTGGAATACCAACTGCAACATGGTCGTCGCCTTTCCAGTCAGCTTCCGCTATTCACAAGCAAGGAGTGGGCGAGGAGTCTGACCTCTGTGAGGTTTTAAGAAACTTTGAGGAATCAACACAGATGGTGAGCGGATATAATGCTATTATCAGTGTAACCATCCCACTTCTGTGTCTACTCAAACGCTCGCTGCTCACAATTAAGGACGACGCTTTGCATGTGGAAGAGGTGGAAATGGGTGATAGCCAGACCACCCCCAGTTCATCTTCTCAGCGCGAATTGGACGATGAAGAGGAGCAGGAGACAGTTGCCTCCGCTACAGAGGGTAGTACTCATGGACGTTTATTTCCATCTGTTCAGCGTGGGTGGGCAGAAGAGGAGGATGAGGAGATTGAGAGTGATCCTCGTGATGACGACAGCGAAGTCTTGCCTGTTTGTACTCTGGCACACATGGCTGATTTCATGTTAGGCTGCCTTTCCAGCGACCCGCGCTTTATACGCATTTTAGACAACACGGATTATTGGTTGTTCACCCTTCTTCTCATCTTTCATTTCTCTGGTGGAGAGGACGAGCAAAATGGTGCAATACCGGAAGATCCTTGTTAGTGTCCTCAATGATCCCTCAGTGCCTTACAACTACTGGGTGTCCAAGCTGGACACGTGGCACGAACTAGCACTTTACGCTTGGAGGTGCTGGCCTGCCCTGCCGCCAGTGTTTTGTCTGAGCTAGTATTTAGTGCTGCTGATGGCACTGTAACAGATAAGCGTATCTGCCTCTTACCTGAAAATGCTGACAGGTTGACTCTTATAAAAATCAACAAGGCCTGGATTGACCATGATTTCTCGCTCCACCAGAGGAAAGCTGATGAACATAAATGCACTTTAAATTTGCTTTTTGTAAGGTACTGAATACACTGTATTCTTATGCATCCCTTCCACCACAATATATGGTTGAATCTTCCTTTTCTCATCCTCCTTCTCCTCTTCCATCATATCAACACATGCTTATTCATCGCATATAATGCCCTTGAATATATGCCCTTCGCATATAAAGTTTTACAGGGTCAGCTCAGCTGCAGGTCCTCGCATATAATTTTTTAGAGGGTCAGCTGACCAGTAGGCCCTCGCATATAATGTTTTACAGAATCAGCTCACCAGCAGGCCCTTGCATATAATTTTTTAGAAGGTCAGCTCACCAGCAGGCCCTCGCATATACTGTTTTACAGGGTCAGCTAACCAGCAGGCCCTCGCATATAATGTTTTACAGGGTCAGCTAACCAGCAGGCCTTCGCATATAATTTTTAGAGGGTCAGTTCACCAGCAGGCCCTCGCATACAATGTTTTACAGGGTTAGCTCACCAGCAGGCCTTCACCTACAATCTTTTAAAGGGTCAGCTTACCTGATTGCCCTCATCTACAACCTTCTAGGGGGTCAGCTCACCAGCAGGCCCGCACCTAAAATCTTTTACAGGGTCAGCTCACCAGCAGGCCCACATCTAAAATCTTTTACAGGGTCAGCTCACCAGCAGGACCGCACCTAAAGTCTTTTAAAGG
Source organism: Bufo gargarizans (assembly GCF_014858855.1). Lineage (NCBI taxonomy): Eukaryota > Metazoa > Chordata > Amphibia > Anura > Bufonidae > Bufo > Bufo gargarizans. The sequence continues at coordinate 260,078,163 of NC_058080.1, read as the reverse complement.
GGCGTCTCACCAGAAGGCCCGCACCTCAAATCTTTTACAGGGTCAGCTCACCTGAAGGCCCTCGCATATAATGTTTTAGAGGGTCAGCTCACCTGCAGGCCCTCACCTACAACCTTTTAGAGGGTCAGCTCACCAGCAGGCCCGCACATAAAATCTTTTACAGGGTCAACTCACCAGCAGGCCCTCGCATATAATTTTTTACAGGGTCAGCTCACCAGCAGGCTTTCACCTATAATCTTTTAAAGGGTCAGCTCAACTGAAGGCCCTCGCATATAATTGTTTTAGAGGATCAGCTCACCAGCAGGCCCGCACCTAAAATCTTTTAGAGGGTCAGCTCACCAGCAGGCCCTCGCATATAATTTTTTACAGGGCCAGCTCACCAGCAGGCCCTCGCATATAATTTTTTTACAGGGTCAGCTCTCCAGCAGGCCTTCACCTATAATCTTTTACAGGGTCAGCTCACCAGCAGGCCCGCACCTAAAATCTTTTACAGGGTCAGATCACCTGCAGGCCCTCACCTTTTTATACTTAATAGGCAATTTGCGCGCATGCTGCCTGGCTTGGATGTGGTAGCCGCAGCTGTTTCTCAGGCTCTCTCTCTGGAATCAAACCCTGATTCCCAGTTATCCGTAGTCACCATGGTTTGTGCTGACAATAACATCGAAAGTTGATAGGCCAGACATCCAAATGAATCGTTGCCGTCACGGGGACGTGTGATCGGCCCCAGGTTATCTAGACTCACCAAAGCGGCAGCAGGCCCTCACCTATAATGTTTTAGATGGTCAGATTAGCAGGCCCTTGCTCCTAATGTTTTTGAGGGTCACCAGCAGGCCATCAATCATAATTTTTCAAGGCTATGTATGATGCCCTCCTTTATGTGTAACACAGGGTGTATTGTAGTGCCGGTTCCTTGTAATTTTTGGCAGCCCTTTCACTTAGTGCATAGGCTTTATAAGTGTAGGAGTCCCACTACATGAACAATTGTACCACAATGTGAATGAGGCCCTCCTTTATGTGATATACAGGTTGTATCGGAGTGTCTCTTACTTGTAATTTTTGGCAGCACTTGCACTTTATATACAAGTAAATATACAGGAAAGAATGTTTCCTAACAATTTTTCCTCTAAAATCGATTTTATCTTCGGTTTGGTGCGTATTATTTTCAGTCTGTAAAAGTGGCGTACTACTTGGACAACATCGTTCCCAGCAGCGACCTGAGAGTCCAAGATGCATCCAGACATCCTCCCCATGCTTTTCCCGAACCATTTTGGTGGTGTTTCCATCAATTTCTGACCTTTTACTATGAACCAGACACCCTCCCCTCTTTAGAGCAGGGGGTGCCTGGTTTAATGCTCGGGTTCTCCCATTGACTTCCATTATGTGAGCATTCCGATGTGTTCGGCCCGAGCCCCGAGCATCCGAGCACTATAGTGCTCGATCAACACTAGTTATTAACTATATTATTGTAAAAAATAATAATAAAATTAGTATGAAATCATGTAAATACATAGGGCATGTTTTATCTGTGCAAGGGAGCTGGCGTAGATTTAGACAAGTGTAAAGTCCCCCTAAGTTATGTAGAGGCTGGCTACGCTACATAACTTAGGCGGACGAACCGCCAGCAGAAGAGGGACGAAGACCGATGTCTTCATAAATGTCCCCTATAGTTTTTTGCCATTCTTCTCAATGTTTTTACACTCCACTGTCAAAAGTAATCACACATGAAGTCATGGATAAGGAAAGACCCTTAAAAAAAAGGATGTTTAATCAGTAAAACATCTCTTACACCTTCTTGTACCTCCTATATTATTAAAAGTTTATGTAGTGCAGTCACTTGTACTGACCATTATCACTCTTAGGCTTCTTCTAGTGTTTTTTTTCTTCTTTTCTGGTAGAAGGCAGGCATTCTTGCCGGAAATCCAACAGATTCCATTGTAGTGAATAGGGATCTGCTGGGTCCGCCTATGCCGGATATGGAAATTCTAGTATTCTGCTCCTCTGCCTTAACAGATTTCCAGCACGCCCTAACGCAGATGTGGACGTAGACTTAATGGATTGTTTTTGCAGTTTAGATGAAGAATATTATTGACTTTAGATGCGGAAGAGTTAGCTTAATGCTTACTTCCAATAATTTAGATAAGGCAATGTTGCTTATCTCATTGGCCTTGCTATCTGTGGTGGATGATAATTAAATACTAACTGGTCACCAGGTGGATTCACAAGAGCTGAAGTAAGCTGACAGCTCTGCTCACAGCCGTGTCATATTCCTATGTACTACTGGCCAAATGACACTGACATGTTTAATAAACCAAATCTATATAATAAACCAAACCTTATTTTTAATAAACCAAGTACATGTGCTTGTTTACTAAGTGTAGTCTAAGAGTTTACATAGTGCTCATTCCTAAAATATTGTGCACAACTTCATTTGTAAATGTATATAAAATAATTTTTTACCACCACCGATGATAAATGTAGGACGCTTAGGTGTTTGTTTCTTCATCCTGCCCATATCTAACACCATATAATGACACTGAAGCAGGAAGGAACCTGAGAATTCTTGGGCCACTGACTAAATAAAGGACAACCAAAAGAAAACGATAATCAGTGTGCATTAGAGTCCTCTTGGTAGTTTTCTGTACTATATTTATTATCTGATATTGCTATATTGCTATTCAAAGCCCATTTCAGGTGACTGTAATATACAATAAATTTTTAGGGTCTATATTATGATTGCCGAATGTTCCAAGGAATAGAACAGAAACAGGCTATGGAGAAATGGTTGATACAAAGTTGAAAACAGGAAGAGGGTCTCCAAATTTCCCCCAAACTGTAGTTAAAAAACCAGCTAGAAATTGACAGCATCCACTATAGACAAAATGTATTATTTCAAGACAATCAAACAGACAAACACCATTTTAACCCTTACATTAGCTTGGTCTGTCTGCTTGTCTGAGAACAATAAAACTGTCCCTTTAGAGGATGCTGTTGTTTCCTTTTTTAAGTATAAAGGTTCCATCTGGTACTCATAATTACTATATTATGGGCATCTGAAGTGGACCTTAGTTGAAGAATAAGGTAAAATGATAAGAATTAAATGTTAACTCTTTTTTTTTTTTATATTAATATCAGTTCTTGCAGCCAGTGTTACACGCGTGTTGCTGAATATTGTAGTTGTCTATCTAGAGCATGTATGGCAGTGCACAGCCACCTGTGTTGTTTGCATACTGGCCGCCGATACTTGTGGGTGTGAACTACACCCTGAGACTTGTATATCTTCCATGACTGTGTCTGTATGGAGGAGCACTGTTTCAATGTCTGTTCACTGTGCGCCATTGCATTCTGTGTCGGCTTTTACCGTACATTGTGGATGTGAATCTATAGCCATTTATTGGTGTGGCAGTATACATTTGCCTCTGTTATTTGCGTACTGACAGCAGATACTTATGGGTGTGAACTGTACCCCTGTGAATTGAATCTATTCCCTGTCTGTGTCTGTATGGAGGAGTACTGTTACAATGTCTGTTCACTATGCACCATTGTCTCTGTTGTTTGCGTACAGGATTGCTTGTAGGGATAAATTGCTCTATTTTGACTTGTGTCTCTGCAATCTGATTCCGTAGGGGTTAATTCCCCAGTCTGTGTGTGAATATGCACCTGTTTTCCATCTGCTTGTTAGTCCTGCTATTTGGTTCCTGTGCTCTGTCTGTTTGTGGAGAAGTTCTGTCTGAAGTGTGTAGCCAATAGCCATACCCTGGCTGTGCAACAATGCTTGCTTCTGAAGTCTCAAGCCTTTTCCTGAAGCCATGTGTTATATCTACCTGTTCCTACCTAGTGTGTCTGGATTCCAGAAGTCATGGCTATGTCTGCTTGCTATTTCTGATATGTCCGGGTTCCAGAGGTTACTTTCATGTATGCACTGTTCCTCTGGGTTCCGGAAGTCTCGATCCAAGTCTAAACAAGTTCCAAGTCCTTGTCTCTGTATGTCTGGGTTCTAGAAGTCTTGATGTAAGTCTAAATAAGTTCAAAGTCCATGTCTCTGTATGTCTGGGTTTCAGAAGTTTTGATCCACATCTGAACAAGTTCCAAGTCCATGTCTCTGTATGGCTGGGTTCCAGAAGTCTTGATCCAATTGTCTGAACAAGTCCCATGTCCATGTCTCTGTAAGACCTACCCTGTAGGTCATCTGCCTTCAATCTTAATTCCACCCTTGTGGTGTTTTCCAGTTTAGGGCACAGTGGTTTCACGTTTTACGTAACAGACAACACAGTGACTCAGTGGTTAGCACTAATTCCTTGTAATGCGGAAATCCAGGGTTCTAAATCCAACCAAGGACAACATGGAGTTTGTATGTGCTTGTCATATTTGCATGGGTTTCCTCCCAAACTCTAAAAACGTACAGATACACTAATATGAAATTTAAATTGTGGGTCCATGGACTAATGTAAGCAGTGCCAATCTTTATACAATCCTGTAAAAACATACGTTATATAAATGAATTAAATATATAGTTTATGTAGTTATTCTACGGTGCATTCTGAAATTCTACAGACCCTTTCACTTTTTCCACATTTTGTCTAGCCTTGTCTTAAAATAAAATAAGAAAATAAGGTTTTCCCCATCAATCTCCACTCAATACCCCATAATGAAAACAGAATTTTTTTTGCTAATCTTTTAAAAATCAAAAACTAAAAATTTGCATGGACATAGGTATTCAGACACTTTATTGTGACACTTGAAATTTAGATCGGGGGGGGGGGGGCCTCCTATTTCTCTTAATTATCTTTGAGATGTTTCTACACCTCGATTGGAGTCCATCTGTGGTAAATTCAGTTGATTAGACATGATTTAGGAAGACACACTCCTGTCTATATAAGGTATATAAGGTCTCACAGCTGACAAGGCAAAGTGCAAAAACTAAGCCATAAGAAGGAAAGAACTTCATGTAGAGATCAGAGACAGAATTGTGTGGAGGCACAGATTTGGAGAAGTGTACAAAGTTCCCAAGAGTGGCCTCCATAATTTTTTTATGGAAAAAGTTTGGAACAACCAGGACTCTTCCTAGGGCTGGCCACACCAAATAAAGTAATATGGTGAAAAGGGCCTTGGTAAGAGAAGTGTCCAAAAACTAAATGGTCACTAAAGCTAAGCTCCAAAGATAGATTGGAGAAACTTCCAGAAGGTTAATCCTGACTGCAATATTCCACCAATCTGGGCTTTATGACAGAGCAACGACAAAGAAGCCTCTCCTCAGTAAAAGACCCATGCAGGTATGCAAAAAAGCACCTAAAGGACTCTCAGACTGTGAGAAACAACATTTTCTCGTCTGATGAAGCTAAAATTGAACTATTTGGCCTTAATTCTAAACGTCATGTTTGCAGAAAACCAGGCACTGCCCCATACCATCGAACAGTGAAGCATTGTGGTGGCAGCACCATTCTGTGGGGGTGTTTTTCAGTGGCTGGGACAGGGAGACTGGTCAGGGTTGAGAGAAATCTGATTACTGAAACCTGATCCAGAGTGCTCAGGACCTGAGAATGTGCCAAAGGTTTGCCTTCCAATAAGATAATGACTCTAAGCACACAGCCAAGACAACACAGGAGTGGCTTATGGACACCTCTGTGAATGTCCTTGAGTGGCCCAGCCAGAGCCCTGACTTGAACGCAATCAAATATCTCTGAAGAAACCTGAAAATGGCTGAACTCTGAAGACTTATGTCAGTGCAATATTTTAGTTTTCCCTTTTCAATAAATTAGAAAAGATTTGGAACATTCCTTTTATTTACTTTATTATGGGATATTGACTGCAGAATGATGGGTAAAAATTAGAACTTTTTTAAAATTTTAGCACAAGTGAAAGGGTGAAGACTTCCTGAATGAACTTTATCTAAAACTTTTTTTTATTCAGTGCTTTCAAATTATAAATTGAAATGACGTTACTCCTAAATTATTCAATATCTTATAAAGACAGAGTAGTGTCAGTAGTGCAGTGAGTAATCTAAGTGATCACAAACTGTAACGTGAAAAAAGTGATAGTTTATGATCGCTAAAGGGCGTTGGCTCGAAAAAAAGACAGGACTAATGAATTATTGATATCTTCATTATAGTAATTGCAATACTAGACCTTAGCTTTTGTGTCACTGCCACTGTCATGCACTTGTTACATGCTATAACATCAAGGAAAAGTAAAAAGGAGTGGATGGTAGGTTCATGCTACATGGTATTAACAGCAGGATGCTGGATGTGCAATCATTGGCTTAAGAGATTATCAAGTCTGCTTGAGGCGCACCAAAGTTCCAGAGTTGACTTTAAGTTCACAGTTTTTACTGTTTATGGCTTACACAATTTCTGTTTACTGACATGGTACTTAAGTATTAAGCAGATTTAGCGTCTTTTGAATAGGGGAGTCCAACCTAATGTTTTGGTCCAGAATAAATGCCTACTTCTATATGAATATCATGCATAAATATAATACAAAGAAAATAAAAACTGCAGCAGTGGGATCTCCATAGATCCAACCAGAACAACTTCTGCAAGCAGTTTTTACAGTATGTTGTCCCTATGTGTATTGGTTTCCTGCAGACAATCACTCTAAGAAGATCTATATGTTCCAATTTCCCGAATAGTTTTCAATGACAATAACTGATAGATGAGTGAGAGACTCCAAACCAAAATTATAATGCATAGGAGACTGTGATCAGAGGTTGGAAAAAATTTACAGATGGAACTTAAATGGAACTTAATGGAACTTGGATGGAGAAAAAAAAAGGATTGCAGACATGATCTTTTGCCCTGGGCCAGAATACATATGGGAAGTTACAAGGAATCAAAGGCAGCCCTTTACAAAGAAGAGTTAGGTGTGGCAGAAGACTGGTGCTTAGATTTTTTCAAAAAGCTTGACTGGATTTAGCGGAAGAGGAGGGGCGTCCTTTGCCCAACAATTCTATCATAATTTATGCCAGAAAACTGGTATAAGTTTAGTTGAAGTGTATGCCATCCTAAAGCTGGGATAACCATATTGTACAGGATGTTTTTATCTTTTTTCTGTGATTTTTGTTTAGTTTGTAGTATATACTTGAGGGAATGGCACTCTTGTGCACATTTGCCCTTCCTATCAAACAGATGGCCTTGATTAGGTGGTACATATAGCTGTGCATGCTCCCCCTCTCATCGGTTGCTGAACGCACATAGAGGCGACTAAGAGCAACACACTATATGTGCAGGGTTTGCTCTCCTGAACATAGATGCCCAACGGCATAGGTAGTGTCACAACCAGACAGCTGAGAAGCTCTGACAGAATGTCACAACCAGACAGCTGAGAAGCTCTGACAGAAGCCTTTCAGAACCTCCTCCTTGAGTTCTCTTTGTTGTGGTATTCAGTTCCTCATCTCGTTAGCCTCTCTCAGCTGTCATGTAGTTGGACTGATTGCATCCCTTTAAATTCCGCCCCATAATGCATTACTGGGCGGTTTATACTTCTTCCTGGAGTGTGTGTGCATGCTGATCCTGTTTTCCTGTCTGCTACAAAGTTAAGTGCTGTACATTTATCTGTTATTTTCTGTTTGCTGGATCCCAGGTGACCCTGACTCCCTCCGTGTCTGGTGTAGGGAGCCGGTGGTCGTGTCCCCTCACTATTGTAGGGTGTTCAGGGGTTATATAGTCGAGGTACGTGGATATGCAACCATCCACCTCTGGGATCTTTGCATAGGCTGAGCAGCCAGGGAAAGTGCTAGGTCTTGTGCAGGGGTCTCCCCTTGGTTCCTTAGCTTTGGATCCAGTGAGTCATATATGCATGTTGCATTGTCTTGTTTCCTGTACACCGTCCGTGACATTATAAGCTGCCCAAACCGTCTCAAGCATGGATCCGGTTTCACTTTTGGCTGAACGCCTTCAGGGTCTTTCATTGGAGGTAGCTGATCTCCGCAGGACTTTTTCTCAGCTTCAAGTGACCGGTTCAGCTGGCGTTCATGGAGTTTGTTCTGAGCCTAAGATCTCGCTCCTGGATACGTTTTCCGGGGGTAGTGAGAATTTTGTGCGTTTCAGAGAGGCTTGCAAACTCCATTTTCGTCTTCTTCCCCATTCCTCTGGTGATGAGGAACGGAGGGTGGGGATCATTATATCGCTGCTATGGGGTAACGCTCAGTCCTGGGCCTTTTCGCTGCCGGAGGGGGCACGGCCCCTCCGTTCAGTGGATGAATTCTTTTTAGCCCTGGGTCAGATATATGATGATCCGGATCGTATTGCTCTGGCTGAGTCTAAACTACGTCTATTATGCCAGGGTAAACAATCCGCAGAGATATACTGCTCAGAATTTCGGAGATGGGCAGCTGATACTGGTTGGAATGATGCTGCACTCCGAAGTCAATTTTGCCATGGTCTTTCAGAGGGATTGAAAGATGCATTTGCCTTTCATGAAAGGCCTATTTCCTTGGACTGTGCTATGTCTCAGGCCGTTCGTATTGACAGGCGTCTTAGAGAGAGAGGAGAGATCTCTCCTTCCTGTCATACTCAGTCCCAGGACAGTGCAGCGGTCCCATTCTGTGCGCAGGGGTCTCAGTCACTGTCAGCCCCTTTTGAGCAGGAGCCCATGCAGCTGGGGTTGATTGCTTCTGACAATAGAAGATTCAGCTCGCATGGGAGGGTTTGTTTTTGTTGTGGAGGTATAAATCATTTGGCAAATATTTGTCCCTCTAGGAGATTCAGGCAGTTCTCTGGGAGTAATAAAGAAACAAAGAGGAAAAAATCTTTTAAAAAGTGTTCCGTCTGTTACTATTGGCAGGGTTGAGGCGGAAATTGAAGGTTTTCCGTTTGCTTGTAGTTCCCGTTTTGTCCTGCCTGCTAGAGTGGCGCTAGAGAGCAAGATAATTTTTTGAGAGATTTTTGTGGATAGTGGAGCAGCTGTCAATCTCATTTCCAGGTGCGCACTTTGGGAAAGGATATTCCTGTTTTTGCTATTGATTCCGCTCCACTTTCTCAGAAATCATTAAAGGGCATAGTTCACAATATACGTTTAATTGTGAGTGATGCTCATGTTGAGGATGTGTCATGTTTCGTCCTTAGCGGTTTGCCTACTCCTCTAGTGTTGGGGCTACCCTGGCTCACTAAACATAACCCCACCATTGATTGGCAAGCGAGGCAAATAAATGGTTGGAGTGACTTTTGCAGAGAGAATTGCCTCACGACATCTGTTTCTGAGGTTGCTACTAAGACTGTACCATCTTTTCTCTCAGAATTTTCGGATTTCTTCTCTGAGAGTGGAGTTCAGGAGTATGATTGCCCTATTAATCTCATCCCAGGCGCCAAGCTGCCTAAATCTCGTTTATACAATCTTTCCCAACCTGAAAGGATCGCTATGCGTGCTTATATCTCTGAGAGTCTGAGAAAGGGACACATACGACCCTCAAAGTCACCTGTTGCCGCTGGTTTTTTCTTTGTTAAGAAAAAAGATGGTTCTTTAAGACCTTGTCTGGATTTCAGGGAGCTGAACAGTATCTCTATTCGTGACCCTTATCCGCTTCCTCTGATCCCGGACCTGTTTAACCAGGTTGTTGGCGCTAAAGTCTTTTCCAAATTAGATCTAAGAGGGGCATACAACCTGGTCAGGGTCAGAGAAGGAGACGAATGGAAGACGGCTTTCAATACCCCTGAGGGCCATTTTGAAAATTTGATTTTGCGTTTTGGTTTGATGAATGCCCCAGCCGTTTTTCAGCATTTCGTGAACAGCATTTTTTATCATTTGATGGGAAAATTTGTATTAGTGTATTTGGATGACATTTTGATTTTTTCTCCTGATTTCAAAACTCATAAGGAACATTTACGTCAGGTCTTGCTCATCCTGCGGGAGAATAAATTATATGCGAAACTAGAAAAATGTGTGTTTGCGGTTCCAGAAATTCAATTTCTGGGGTTTCTTCTCTCCGCTTCTGGTTTTCGCATGGACCCCGAGAAGGTCCGCGCTGTGCTTGAGTGGGAGCTTCCTGAGAATCAGAAGGCGCTGATGCGTTTTTTGGGCTTTGCCAATTATTACAGGAAGTTTATTTTGAATTATTCCTCTATTGTTAAACCACTCACTGATATGACCAGAAAGGGGGTAGATTTTTCTTCTTGGTCGGTAGAGGCGCGTAAGGCTTTTTCTAATATCAAGGAGAGTTTTGTTTCCGCTCCCATCTTGGTGCAACCTGATATTTCTTTACCCTTCATAGTTGAGGTTGATGCTTCTGAGGTGGGTGTGGGTGCGGTCTTGTCTCAGGGTTCCTCTCCTGCCAAATGGCGACCGTATGCCTTTTTCTCAAAAAAACTCTCCTCCGCAGAGAGAAATTACGATGTGGGAGATAGGGAATTGTTGGCCATTAAGTTGGCTTTTGAGGAATGGCGCCATTGGCTAGAGGGAGCCAGACACCCTATTACTGTGTTTACTGACCATAAAAATCTGGCCTACTTGGAGTCAGCCAAGCGTCTAAACCCGAGACAGGCCAGATGGTCTTTGTTCTTTTCAAGATTTAATTTTGTTGTCACGTTCCGCCCTGGGGTTAAGAATGTGAAGGCAGATGCCCTGTCACGTTGTTTTCCGGGAGGCAGGAATTTTGAAGACCCGGGTCCCATTTTGGCCGAAGGGGTGGTGGTCTCTGCTCTTTTTTCTGAATTGGAGGCAGAGGTGCAGGCAGCCCAGTCAGAGGCTCCTGATCTTTGTCCTCCTGGGAGGTTGTTTGTGCCTCTCGCTTTAAGACACAAGATTTTTAAGGAACACCATGATACGGTCCTTGCTGGGCTCCCGGGGGCAAGAGCCACACTGGATCTCATCGCTCGGAGATTCTGGTGGCCTGCGCTTCGTAAGTCGGTTGAGGGTTTTGTGGCAGCCTGCGAGACTTGCGCTCGTGCCAAAGTCCCTCATTCACGGCCATCAGGTCCTCTCCTTCCCTTACCCATTCCTTCCCGTCCTTGGACACATCTGTCCATGGACTTCATAACGGACCTGCCTCGTTCCTCGGGGAAGACTGTGATTCTGGTGGTGGTGGACCGTTTTAGCAAAATGGTGCATTTCATCCCTTTTCCTGGTTTGCCCAATGCTAAGACGCTGACGCAGGCATTTATTGATCACATTGTCAGATTGCACGGTATTCCTTCAGACATAGTCTCTGATAGGGGCACGCAGTTTGTTTCCAGATTCTGGAAGGCTTTCTGTTCTCGCTTGGGGGTTCGGTTGTCATTCTCTTCTGCTTTCCACCCGCAGTCGAATGGCCAGACGGAGCGCGTCAATCAGAATCTGGAGACATATCTGCGCTGTTTTGTGGCGGAGAATCAGGAGGATTGGTGTTCTTTTTTGTCCCTTGCTGAGTTTGCTTTAAATAACCATCGTCAGGAGTCCTCTGATAAGTCACCATTTTTTGGTGCATATGGGTTTCATCCTCAGTTTGGGACTTTCCCGGGAGAGGGGTCTTCTGGTTTACCTGATGAGGACAGATGCTCCTCGTCTTTGTCATCTATTTGGCAAAAGATTCAGGATAATCTAAAGAGCATGAGTGAGAGATATAAGCGTGTGGCAGATAAGAGACGTGTGCTTAGTCCGGACCTGAATGTTGGTGATCTGGTGTGGTTGTCTACCAAGAATATCAAATTGAAGGTTCCCTCCTGGAAGTTGGGTCCTAGGTTTATTGGGCCTTACAAAATCCTGTCTGTCATCAATCCTGTTGCCTACCGTCTTGATCTTCCTCGGACTTGGAAGATCCATAATGTTTTTCATAAGTCCTTATTGAAACCTTATGTTCAACCCATTGTACCCTCGCCTTTGCCTCCTCCTCCGATTATGGTTGATGGGAATCTTGAATTTCAGGTCTCTAGGATTGTGGATTTTCGTCTTGTCCGCGGTTCTCTCCAGTACCTTGCTCATTGGGAGGGTTATGGTCCTGAGGAGAGGATGTGGGTCCCAGTGACGGACATTAAGGCCTCTCGTCTCATCAGGGCTTTCCATAGGTCCCATCCTGAGAAGGTGGGCTCTGAGTGTCCGGAGTCCACTCGTAGAGGGAGGGGTACTGTCACAACCAGACAGCTGAGAAGCTCTGACAGAAGCCTTTCAGAACCTCCTCCTTGAGTTCTCTTTGTTGTGGTATTCAGTTCCTCATCTCGTTAGCCTCTCTCAGCTGTCATGTAGTTGGACTGATTGCATCCCTTTAAATTCCGCCCCATAATGCATTACTGGGCGGCTTATACTTCTTCCTGGAGTGTGTGTGCAAGCTGATCCTGTTTTCCTGTCTGCTGCAAAGTTAAGTGCTGTACATTTATCTGTTATTTTCTGTTTGCTGGATCCCAGGTGACCCTGACTCCCTCCGTGTCTGGTGTAGGGAGCCGGTGGTCGTGTCCCCTCACTATTGTAGGGTGTTCAGGGGTTATATAGTCGAGGTACGTGGATATGCAACCATCCACCTCTGGGATCTTTGCATAGGCTGAGCAGCCAGGGAAAGTGCTAGGTCTTGTGCAGGGGTCTCCCCTTGGTTCCTTAGCTTTGGATCCAGTGAGTCATATATGCATGTTGCAATGTCTTGTTTCCCATACACCGTCCGTGACACAGAAGCCTTTCAGAACCTCCTCCTTGAGTTTTCTTTGTTTTGGTTTTCAGTTCCTCATCTTGTTAGCCTCTCTCAGCTGTCATGTAGTTGGACTGATTACATCCCTTTAAATTCCTCCCCATAATGCACTAGTGTGCGGCTTATACAACTTCCTGGAGTGTGTGTGCATGCTGATCCTGTTTTCCTGTCTGCTGCAAAGTTAAGTGCTGTACATTTATCTGTTATTTTCTGTTTGCTGGATCCCAGGTGACCCTGACTCCCTCCGTGTCTAGTGTAGGGAGCCGGTGGTCGTGTCCCCTCACTATTATAGGGTGTTTAGGTGTTATACAGTCGAGGTACGAGGATATGCGATCATCTACCATTGGGATTTTCGCATAGGCTGAGCAGTCAGGGAGAGTGTCAGGTCTGATGCAGGGGTCTCCCTTTTTGTTCCTTAGTTTTGGATCCAGTGAGTCATATATTCATTTTGTATTGTCTTGTTTCCTGTACACCTTCCGTGACAGGTAGGTTTAGAGTAGGACCTACCTGACTGATACCACCTTGGTGCGGGTAGGTTGGCACAGAAGCATTTTGATCAAAAGATATTGGCTGAAAGTCTCAGATTTTCTTACATCAGAATGAGGGCTGAGTCCATATATAATGTTTGCATTTATTGTGTTAATGCATTATTATCTGTTTTCTGTGATTTTTTTCATAAATGTAGCCATGCACATCCGCATACTTATTTATCATATCGTGCAGGATGTTTTTATCTTAGTTTTTTATCTTCTGTGATATTTGTTTATGATGGGACGGGGGAGTAGTACAGGCGATGTACAATTTTAAACTGTATCAATCTATATTTTTGGGCAATCGAGACTTTTTTTATGTTTTGATAGACTATATTCCAGTCCAAATTGCTCCTGTCGCCCAGTTCAACTTCCCAGTCCTCCTCGCTTTTAAATGTTGTTATTTCCCCTAGGCAGTCCCGAAATCTGTGATATATTTGAGAAAGGGTGAGTTGTGTATCCTTAAATTTAAAACAATAATCCAAAAAGGAATTTTGCCCTAATAGTCAAAAGACTTTTATCCTGAGTGCTCATAAATGCATGACGTATTTGTGCATATCTATATCTATCTAAAAAAGTAGCATTTGTATCCTTTATTAATTCATCTATAGAAATAATACTACCGTGTGATATTACATGAGTTAAGCGGTCCTCCCCTTCTCCTACGTATATATTAAGGAAGGCTCGGCGGATATTAGATTCTATGAACCCCGTCTGATCCGGATGGATCAGACCATGTATAACCCCCCTCAGCCTATTAGCAAGCAGTTTAGCCAATATCTTGTAGTCGGTATTGAGTAATGAGATTGGGCGGTACGACCCAACTTCAGTCTTATCTTTATCCTTCTTCAAGATTAGAGAGATAGAAGCTTCCCTCAAGGACGGAGGGAGTAAACCACTCCTCCAAGATTCATTAAACATTTGAAGAAGGAGAGGCAATACCGTTTTACGATGTACTCTATATAATTCAAAAGGTAGTCTGTCTCGGCCCGGGGCAGTATTACTTTTTATACTATCAAAGACAGACTCCAACTCTTCTAGAGTGATTGGTGAATTTAATTTTAGACGATCTTGTTCGGAGAGGCGAGGGAGAACCAGGCTATCCAAATAAGATGCCGATGCTCCATCTTCCACCCCGAGCTCCGAGTGATATAATTTAATAAAGTGTCCGATGAAAGTAGATTAGATATTTAAATAATCGGTAGTTAACACACCAGAAGACAGCTTAATTTGCTTTATTGGAGTTTGGGTCTTTTGATTAGCAACTACAGATGCGAGCATTCTACCCGTTTTCCCTTTTTCGAAGAAAGCACGCTGTCCCGCAAAAAAGGATTTGTGTTGCGCTTTTTCATATAGGAAGGTCTGATATTCCCTCTTAGCCTCCATTAAAAATAATCTAACATTTTCCCCGTTCTGTCTGGCCAAATCTACCTCCAAGACCACAACCCTCTCTGCCAATTCCTTTTCGGTGTTAGCATATTCCGCCCTTTTTTTCCCTAATTCTCTTCCAATATACCCCTCTTATCATAGCCTTCAGGGAGTCCCACACAAAATGTATATGTGCAGACCCATAGTTTATTGCCCAAAATTCTAATATATCTTCCCTAATTCTTTCTTGATCACCAACCACCTGGATCCAGTGTGGATTTAGCCTAAAGGGTTTTCTCCCCTTTAACAACACAGTATCAACCATCAATAATGACATTGGGGTATGGTCGGATATGCCATGTGGCTCATACTTCATTTTTTGTATCCGTACCAAAAATTCAGTGCTCGCCAGGGATAAGTCTATCCTAGACATGAGCATTGTCAGTTGAAAACTGTGAAACTTGAGACCTGTGAAAAACGAAAATATCAACAAAATGTAAAAACAAAGTAAACAGGAAATAAAAATAAGCAGATTCAAATAAAATAAAAAATAGGCAGAATAATAGATACAGTAAGCAGGAGGAGCTTTTTATAACTTCCTCTATTGAAGACAACAGTATTTTCCGGGTCTAGTACATTACACACAGTTTACCAGAAAGATAAAATAAAGCCACAGTGTCCTGTTGTCCAAAGGATCAGCTTATTGTGGTGCAAGTAAAGAGGAGATGTAATATTGTACTGTACTGTAGAGAAGAGCTACTAGACAGCCAATCAATAGACCTACTATGTCAGTAATACACTTGTTTTATCACATAAATGACCATACTGATTGGATCTTCCAGCTGGTTACTTGTGTCACATATGTAACCTGAGGCCATTGTCACTGGAGGCACGACTGTATTAGAAGTTATCATTTCTCTGATATATTTTTTAAAAGTGGATATTCAGTTTTCATAACATACCACTATATTTGCAATATGGAGACATTCTTCAAGTGTAGTATATGAGTACTAGCCTACTGATTACACAAAAGGAGAATGCTACAAAGGAACTGAGACAAATCTAATGTTTTGACGCACTCTTAAATTTGATAACTGTTTGATAACAGTTCTTCAAACAGTCTTGCAGGCATAATAATGCAGCTGAACAAATACCTCTCCTTCAGTTGGCCATTACTTCCCCTTTTCTTCAGTAAGGATTCGTTAGACTGTTAATGGCTGTTAAAAATTAGTCTATAAGTGATAAGTTTTATAACAGCTTTAAAAAGGAAGTTCTTACAATCTTACAACTAATTAAGGTTAATAAAGTTGCTTCTCACAGAGTAGAATAAAAATGTCCCATAAAAACGGAATGGTGAGAAAGAGAATAGGAAAGTTGCAAAGGATATAACCCTGTATTAACAATAGAGTAACAACACGGTCTATGTGTGTATATATGTGGTTGTGTGTAAAGTGTGAAGGATGGGATTGGCCCACTAGGGAAGCAGAGGGTCCCTTCAAGTGCCATGTTCCAACATAATAATGGGCCTCAATAGGACAGCAGAGGACAATCCCAGCTAACTTTGGACAAAATAACTTACCACTGGTGGTTACTTCATATGGGTTGACCTTATTGATGACTTGATTTGCATGTGCTGTAGTAACAACTAGTGTATATTTCCAACATCTTCAAAGTCATCTGGTATGTCCAAGAATGGACCTATATAATATATCTCACTATTTATGGCCACCAATACTTATTTTCTATTCTCCAGGATTAAATTTTTATAATTTAAAGTATAACTGTCATTATTATTATTTTTTTAAAATGTATAGGGGCAGTGATACTGATCATTTTTGTAATATACTTTAATTACTGAAATTGTACATTTCTATTACAAAAATAGCCAAATTGGCCCATGTTGAGCCTTAGATACGCTCCTCTGTCTTCTGTTTACATAACACAGTCAGTGTTGAGCCAGTCTACAATGTGATGTAAACAGAGGACAGAGGAGCGTTGCTAAGGATTAACACAGGCTATTTTTCTATTTTACGATTTCAGTAATTAAAGTTTATTACAAAAATGTTCATTATCACTGCCCCTACACATTACAGAAATAAAAAAAAAAGAATAACAGTTACACTTTAAAGCTGAGTCAAAGCATTGCTGGAAAAATAGGCAAATAATCCAAGCTCTAATTTTTTCATCATATCTTATTTGCAACTGTGAGATTTTTTTTCTGATCCTCAAACATGGCATTGTTGCCAAATCAATTACTTAGTCAAACCAAAAGGACTGTGAATTGCACCTCTTGAATTGCACAGCTTTTGGCTTGGGGTGACACATTTACTTGGACTTATCTGTACTAAGTGTATCTCCAGTTAATTTCAGGCTAAAGCTCTATTGACATCTGCATTTAGAGCTTCATATTTGTGTAAAAAAAATAGTTCAGCATGCAGTACTACTTTCTAAGTAAAATGATGAATACCTTGATGGATCCTGATCCCATTATATGTTAATAGGGTCCATCACGCTCTGCTATGGTGTGTTTACATGGTGCGCTTGTCAGGCAGATTATCGGGGACAAGTGTTCCTGATGATCTGCCCGTCTAGAAGTGCAGCTGATCACCCAATGAACAAGCGTTTCGCAACAGTCATTCAAGCAGGCAAGCATAATTTCTCGGCAGCAGATTGGGCAGTCTTCTGCTGCCCAGAAACAATACAGCCATGTGAGGACGAGCGATAGCAGTAGCGATTGCTTGTTCTCATATTGTGGAGGGGAGGTGATCACTGCATGTAAGTGCAGTCCTTCACCCTCACTGAACTATCAGTCAGTTGTCCGCTGCTCCTCGGGCCATGTAAACTCACCATAAGTGTCTGTTATGTGATAGATTACAGCTTGAATTCCATTCTTCTGCTCCTATGATGAAAAAGAAGAATGGAATTCATGACACAGAAGTAAATTTAGCCTTATACTTTCACCCATTTCCACTTTTTTACCTTGTCACTGGAGCTGATCTCTAACAGCTCTGTCCCATAACTGCCTTTCAAGTGGTCATGTGAAGTGCCAGTTCCATTTCCTTTGTTGTATGCACATTGCTCACTACTTATCCCACTAGAGTGTTCCAGCAAGAGAGCCCCCTACTCTGCTCTTTTCTTATTCACAGATTGGAGCCCTTTATACTTGATGTTCCAGATAGAGATGGCCTTGCAGTTCGCCCGGCTGTTGTTTCTTGGCGAACTTTGCTCATTTGCGATTCGCCGAACATGCAAACATATGACGATATTCGCACGTGCCATTTTTTTTTCATAGCGCCGAACGTTGACCCACGACATCAGAAGAACAGGACAGCCAATTGAGACATTTCAGGACATGGACACACCCCCAACCCTATAACAGAACGTGATCTGTCAGCCATTTTACGTTATGTGTTTTGCCAGTGTAGGGGGAGGTTGCATTTTGGAGCAGGGACAGTTAGGGACACCAAACGCTAGTTAATAGGGCCACAAAAGTCCTTTTAAGGACTGGTATAGGTGTGCTATCGATAGGTGGGATATAGAGGGGTGTGATATACTTATACACGTTCTAACATAGAAATTATATTATAGTGTATTTGTATTGTGCAGCAGTTGTGTGCGGTTCTGCTGTGATACTGCAGCTATATAGAGGGACAAATGCTATTGGAGTAACTAATTGCAATGGGTGTGATATACCTGTTGCCCCCAAAAAAACTTCTTGAGGACTGCGATATACCTTCTTCCACAAAATCCTAATTGAGGGGTAATATATACCTGTTTCTGCCAAATACTGATTGAGGGGTGCAGTGGCGTGTTTGGCACCCGAGGTGGGTCCTTTCTCTGGCATCCCCAACCAATACTTTAAAAAAATTGTACACCCTTACAGTAGTATTGCCCTCATTGTACAACCTTCATAGTAGTTTTGTCCAGATATGTGCCCTCTCATGGTAGTTATGCCCATATTGTGCCTCTTCAAGGTAGTTATGCCTTCACTGTATAACTTTCACAGTAGTTATGCCCACATTGTGCCCCTTTAAAGTACTTATCCCTGCATTGTGCCCCCCTCACAGTTGTAATGCCCTCTCTGTGCCTCCCTCACAGTAGTTATGCCCTCTCTGTGCCCAGTTCAAAGTAGTTATGCCTTATCTGTGTCCCCTTCACAGTTGTAATGCCCTCTCTGTGCCCCTTCAGAGTAGTTATGCCCTCACTATGCCCCCATAACAGTAATAATGCCCTCAGTGCCCCTTCATAGTAATAATGCCCACTCAGTGCCCCATAACAGTTATGCCCACCCACTTTACAAGAGTAATGCTCTATGTGCCTCCTTCACAGTAGTAATGCCATCTGTGCTCCCTTCATAGTAGTAATGCCCATTGTACACCTTCATAGTAGTAATGCCCAATGTGCCCCCTTAATAAAATAATAGTAATGCCCATTGTGCCCCCTTTATAGTAATAATGTCCACTGTGCCTCCTTCACAGTAGTAATGCCCATTATGCCCACTTCATAGTTATATTGCCCATTGTATCCCATTTATAATAGTAATGCCCATTGTGCCCCTAATACTAGTAATGCCCTTTGTAGTAGTATTGCCCTCTGTGCTCTCTTTGTAGTAGTATTGCCCTCTGGGCTCCCTTTACAGTAATAATACCCTCTGTGCCCCCTTAGTAGTAGTAATGCCCTCTGTGCCCCCTTTGTAGTAATTTTTCCCTCTGTGCCCCATCCATGGTAGAAATAACTCTGTGCCCCCACCATGGTAGAAATGTCTTCTGTTAAATAAAAAAATACACAGTACCTACTCACCTTGTCCCGTTCCTGAAGCTCACAGTCCTCTCTCCCATACAGACACAGATTGCTCGGCAGCACTGTGTGGGCGGAGCTTATTCAGATTTCCGGGCTGAAGGCTCCACCCACACAGGCCGGCAGCGCGATCTGTGCCTGCAGGCTGAATGGTGGAGCGGGGAGAAGTCTTCCTGCTTCACCATTCAGTGCGGGAGAGACAGAGCGCAGGGAGCTGAGTAATAGAACCACAGCTCCCTGTGCTCCTGCAATGAACGCTTCCATCTATAATGATGGAAGCGCTCTTTGCTTCTAGGCTCTGGCACCCCCTGAGACCTGGCACCTGGGGCGGAGCACCCCCCCGGGCACGCCACTGGAGGGGCGCTATATACCCATTTACGCCAAATACTGATTGAGGGGTGCTATATACCTGTTTCCGTTAAATACTGATTGAGGGGTGCCATATACCTTCTTCCACAAAATACTGATTGAGGGGTGCTATAGCTATATACCTTTTTCCACCAAATACTGATTGAGGGCTGCAATACACCTGCTTCCACAAAATACTGATTGAGGGGTGCCATATACCTGTTTCCACCAAATACTGATTGAGGGGTGCTATATACCTGTTTCTGCCAAATGCTCATTGAGGGGTGCTAAATTCCTGTTTTCATCAGATACTGATTGAGGGGTGCCATATACCTTCTTCCACAAAATACTGATTGAGGGGTGCTATTGCTATATACCTTCTTCCACCAAATACTGATTAAGGGGCTGCGATACACCTGCTTCCACAAAATACTGATTGAGGGGTGCCATATACCTGATTCCACAAAATGCTGATTGAGGGGTGCCATATACCTGATTCCACAAAATACTGATTGAGGGGTGCCATATACCTGTTTCTGACAAATACTGATTGAGGGGTGCCATATACATTCTTCCACAAAATCTTGATTGAGAGGTGCTATATACCTGTTTCTGCCAAATTCTGATTTAGGGGTGCTATATACTTGTTTCTGCCAAATACTGATTAAGGGGTGCTATATACCTTCTTCCACTAAATACTGATCGAGCGCTGCGATACACCTGCTTCCACAAAATACTGATTGAGGCTTGCCATATACCTGTTTCCGCCAAATACTGATTTATGGGTGCTATATACCTGTTTTTTCCAAATACTGATTGAGGGGTGCTATATACCTGTTTCCACTAAATACTGATTGAGGGGTGCCATATACCTTCTTCCACAAAATCTTGATTGAGGGGTGCTATATACCTGTTTCTGCCAAATTCTGATTGAGGGGTGCTATATACCTTTTTCTGCCAAATACTGATTGAGGGGTGCTATATAACTTCTTCCACAAAATACTGATTGAGGGGTGCTATTGCTATATACCTTCTTCCACCAAATGCTGATTGAGGGCTGCGATACACCTGCTTCCAGAAAATACAGATTGAGGGGTGCCATATACCTGTTTCTGCCAAATACTGATTGCTGGTTGCTATATACCTGTTTCCGCCAAATACTGATTGAGGGTTGCTAAATACCTGTTTCCGCCAAATACTGATTAAGGGGTGCCATATACCTTCTTCCACAAAATCTTAATTGAGGGATGCTATATACCTGTTTCCGCCAAATAATGATTGAGGGGAGCTATATACCTGTTTCTGCCAAATACTGATTGATGGGTGCTATATACCTTCTTCCACAAAATACTGATTGAGGGGTGCTATTGCTATATACCTTCTTCCACTAAATACTGATTGAGGGGTGCGATACACCTGCTTCCACAAAATACTGATTAAGGGGTGACATATACCTGTTTCCGCCAAATACTGATTGATGGGTGCTATATACCTGTTTCCCCCAAATACTGATTGAGGGGTGCTATATACCTGTTTCTGCCAAATACTGATTGAGGGGTGCCATATACCTTTTTCCACTAAATACTGATTGAGAGGTGTTATTGATATATACCTTTTTCCACCAAATACTGATTGAGGGCTGCGATATACCTTCTTCCACAAGTACTGCTCTTCTCTACAGACTTAGGCAATTTAGAAAATGACAGGCAGAGGAAGAGGCAGACCGTTCCACAGGTATGATAGGGATCGGACAGGTGCACCAGGCCAGGGCCTAAGTGGGAAGTTGGAGAAGGCGTGTGCGATAACTTCAAAGGGCGCACCAGAGTTGATTGAGGCTCACTCAGCCTTCAGCTTCTGCACCCTCCTCATCCTCTGTATCTGCACCCTCCTCACTCTCTGCTGTGTGCACCCCTAAAGACACCACCAGCACCATAGCCCCTCCACTCAAGTCACAGGAATTATTTTCCCATCCATTCCCAGATCTTACCGATGTGCAACCATTCTTGGCATCAGATGAGGAAGAGGAGGTAGCAACGGCTGCCACCCAGCGGTCTGACGACAGTATCCAGATCAGCCCAAGGAGGGTTTTCCCTGCTGTTGCTGCCTACTCCGAGATCTCTAATGTCAGTGGTGGTGAAGGTGACGATGATGACGTATCGATGGATGTCACGTGGGTGCCCACAATAGAGGAGGAGGAGGGGAGTTTAGAAGAAGAGACGGAGCAGCAGATCGGGAGTAGAAGGAGGAGAAGCAGGCAAAACTCTCAGTGCACAGGAGGAAAAAAGCAGACTGCAAATGTATCTGGAGTGAGCCATACACCATGCACGGTCAAATCTGGCGCTCCCAGAATGCCAGCACATGGCTCTGCAGTGTGGGCTTTTTTTAACGTGTCAACTGCTGATAATAGTGTTGCCATCTGCAGCCTGTGCGGTCAATGCATAAGTCACAGTAAACACAACACTCACCTAGGGACGAACACCTTAAGAAGGCACTTGGCCTCCCATTACCGAGCACTGTGGGAGCCCACAAAGCCACACTCCCGTCACTCCACGTCCTGCCTCTTCTCCTTCTCCTCTCTCCTCCCATTTGTCCTCCACCTTCCACCGTGCCGTCATTGGGTTCATCAGGCCCAAGGCAGGCTTCCGTGGCCTAACTGCTCGAGTGTAAAAAAATGATGACGCTGGATAATCCTCTTGCCGAACGGCTGACCGCTGGTTTGTCGGAACTGCTAGCCCGCCAATTACTGCCATGTAAATTGGTGGACTCAGAGGCTTTTTAGAAAATTTATGGCCATTGGAACACAGCAATGGAAGATCCCCAGAAGGAAATATTTCTCCCAGAAGGGCATCCTTGAACTATATGGCCACGTTCAGCGGTAAGTTAATATATCTCTGGCACACAGTGTCGGTGCCAAGATACATCTGACCACAGACACATGGTCTAGCAAACACGGGCAGGGAAGATACATAACTTTAACTGCTCACTGGGTGAACCTTCTGACGGTCATCAAGCATGTAACCCGTGGTACCCATGTGGATTTGGTGTTACCATCACGGATTGCATGCAGGCCTGCCTCTCCTTCTCCTCATCCTACTCCATTCTCCGTCTCCTCCTCGGCTGACTCCTCCTTTTTCACTGCTACCACCTCTTCCGCTGCAACCCCCAAGCTCCCCAGAACCTATTCGACATGCCAGGTTAGACGTTGCCATTTTAGAAGATCTTACACGGCCATGGCTCGCCTTGCTGACGCTCTCAGCGGTGACACCACTTGCCCGTCAGACGTCTGATTTGTGACTGCCCGATGCGCTGGAACTTCACCCTGTATATGCTTGATAGGCTGCTCCAGCAGAAACGTGCCATTAACCACTACCAGTATGAACTCTGCGGCAGGACAGGTACTGGGGAGCTTGGTTTCTTTTCACCGTGCCAGTGGCTGCTCATGCGCGACACATACAGACTTCTGCGGCCTTTTGATGAGATTTCCAAACTGGTCAGTAGCAGCCAGGGTGCCATCAGTGACATCGTACCATACGCCTTTTTTCTGGAGCGTGCATGTCATTGATCAAGCTGTCGAGGAGCAGGAGCTGGAAGATGAGAAAGTCGCAATGCTGAATGAATTCCCGGGGGGGGGGGGGGGGGGCTACTCCATCTGAGACAAGTCAGCAGGAGTCTGAAGAGGAGTCAGATGAGGATGGTGGCTGGGGGGAGGAGGAGCAAGAACAGCAGGCCTTAAACTTTTTGGGGATCCCTGGTGTTGTCTGTGGCTGGGGGGAAGACACTGAGAACGACATTCTCCTGGGCGATAAGCAGAAGCCAGGGCACTCCACCCCTTCCAATTTAGTGCAAATGGGGGCCTTTATGCTCCTGTGTTTGAATAAGGACCCCCGTATAAACATAAAGATCAAGGACCTGTACTGGGTGGCAACGTACTTAGACCCCCGGTACAAACACAAAATGGCAGACATGTTACCAGCATCACAGAGGGCTGGGAGAATGCAGCATTTCCAGGCCTTGCTGTGAGAGATGATGCATTCTGCAGTTGCGGGCACTGGCAGAGGAATTTCCACCCACAGCGAAACAGGTGTGGGTACCAATCTTACCGTGCCTGCAAAAAGAGGGTGGTTTGAAGATGTGTTGGTCACTTCGGATATGAGATCATTCTTGCAGCTAACCCATCGACAGCCGCCCTCCGGATCCAGCCTCAGGAAACGCCTAGACCGACAGGTGTTCGACTACAGCGGGTTAACGGCCGATGTGGACGCTCTGAGAAGCGAGGAACCCCTTAACTACTGGGTGTGCAGGCTTGACCTGTGGCCAGAGCTGGCACAATTTGCCATGGAACTCTTGGCTTGACCCTCGTCGAGTGTCCTGTCCGAAAGGACGTTCAGCGCAGCAGAGGGGATCATGACCGTTAAGCGTACTTGCCTAGCTCACGACAGTGTGGACTACCTCACATTTTTTTAAATGAATGAGGCATTGATCTCGGAGGAATTTAACACCTGTGATGACCATGTGAAATTGAATTTCCTCATGCCAGCCCACTCATATCTGCCAGACCCCGGAAAAAAGAATGGTCCTTGCCTTATGTATATACAGCGGCATAAAAGGCCTTTTATGTCAGGTAAATGCCTAATTTTTGGGGCCTGTACTGCTGACAGTTACATATTTATTCTGTGACCGCCAAATGTACCTCCAGCCACAGAATACAAAGTTCTGTGCTTTGGATTCTGTGGCTGGAGGTACATTAGGCGGTCACAGGATAAAAATGTACCTGTCGGCCATTACAGACCCCAAAAATTATCCAATAGGCATTAACCTAATGCCTATTGGGGGTCTGTAATGGCCGACAGGTAAATTTTTATCCTGTGACCGCCTAATGTACCTCCAGCCACAGAATCCAATGTTATTTGCTGTCAGATGAATGCCTATTGCCTAATTTTTAGGGTCTGTACCGGCCGAAAGCTACATATTTATCCTGTGACCGCCTAAAGTACCTACCGCCACAGAATCCAAAGTTCTGTGCTGTCAGGTGAATGCCTATTGGCTAATTTTTGGGGCTTGTACTGACCGATAGGTACATTTTTATCCTGTGACCGCCTAATCTACCTCCAGCCACAGAATCCAACTGGCCAACAGTTATTTTTTTTTTATCTCTAGCCACATAATCACACCCTTGTCTCACTCCTCTGCGTCTCATTATGGTGGCGTATAAACCGCATTCACCATAAGGACCTTCTAATGTCACAGGGTCATGTGACTGTGCCCCTCACCCCGTACTGTGCCCCTCACCCCATACTGTGCCCCCTTACACCCTGCATTGTGCCCTCTTACCACACCCTGTGCAGTGCCCCTAGTAATTTCCTGTACTGTGCCCTCTTAGTCCCTTTTATCCGGTCTAGGTATGGTGGTGTTATCCTGTCATAACTGTATCTCTTTCCCTGCCCACACCACCCTCTTTTAGACCTGGCATTAGCGTGAAAAATATTCAGATTGCCGTGCTAAGGACCTTTGCGCCACAATCTGTGTCAGAAATATGCCTAACATATTTATTTTTTATATAATAAATTACCACCTAATTGTATTATTATTTGGGGGTAGGGCTAATATCTTTATATATTTATATTATATAGATTCTAGTGTATTATATTGTGCCCTGTATTTCCCAGAAGCAAGTGATCCTTGGGAAACACAGTCCTTATCCCTGACCACCAGGACCAGGTAGTGCTCTGTCAGTACATTGTGGCCTCCCCTCTCCGCCACGCTGCTCCGCTGTGTACTGGTGCTTATTCTGACACAAGGGCTGGGTTCACATACTATTTTTGCCATCCATTTAATGCATACCAAAAATGTGTGCGTTAACAGATGCCTCAGACTGATGCCATACAGTGGCGTCCGTTCACCATACAGTTCAATGGTAGAAAAAAATATTACGTTAACGAATTCATTTTTTTATGTACTCTGCAGGATACAAAAACGTGGAGTGCTGCACATTTGTATACATCAAATTTTTCTAGGGTCCAGCAGGGCACATTTTTGAGAGTTTCCCTTTAAGACGCATAAAAATGGCCCCTGATTAAAATACATATTTTTAGTGGGAATTTTTGCCAATGATTGTATGTCACTGTCCATATTGTGGGACTATTTGTGCACTTCTAGTAAGTGTTTGCTGGCTGCAAATATGACCTGAAGGTTTTTCAGGTTCGCCTGCCATTAAAGTGAATGAGACCCGCATTAGCGAATCGTCCCGGCCGTTGTTCGTCCATCACTAGTTCCAGAAAATAGAGTAGAAACAGTTTACAAAAAAATAGAACATGGCCTATTATTGTCCGCATTACGGACAAGGCTAGTACTGTTCTATTAGGGGCCAGCTGTTCCGTTCCGCAAAATATGGAATGCACACGGACGTCATCCATATTTTTGGGGGATCCGTTTTTTGCAGACCACAAAATACATACGGTTGTGTGTATGGGCCCTTAAAAAAAGAAATGTCTCCTTCTCTTCACCTGTGACTACATGATTGTCTCTGCCAAACTGCCATAGAAAGGTGTATCAGCAGTTTTTAAGGAGTTAGGATTTTCACAAATATATGTACTTCTATTAGTTTTATTTTTTGAGAATGATTGACTGGCTTTTACTTGCTACTTTGTTCTACTGTACAACTAGCTGTAAAGGCAATAAAAAGGACAAAGTTCCTTTTGTGCTAAAGATATGAAAATGCTATAAAGAGAAAGTTAAACATTCTCGAGCTTCCTGAAATAAAATATTATAACAGTGCAAATATTTATAGGCAGAATAGATGGCAATCCATAATGTGTAACATTATATATGATTGACCTTCCATACAGTCAATACAAATACAGTAGGGAAGTGAACACAATGGAGGAGATAACTCCTGCAGTGCTTGGAGGCACCTAATTTATGACGAAGCACCATCTTCGTCATGAATAATGTGCATCTCCGGCAGTCCGTGTGCCGTGGATTTCTGTCTTCACATGAGCCTGAAAACGGGTGCAAATGAAGATAAATGAGGCAGACCCCTAGGTCCTGCCCACTCTCCACCCTTGTCACGCACCCTTTTCAGAAAGTGGCCAGGGCAGTGCAAAAATGCCACTTGCAACAAAATTTGCTACAAGCGGTGTTTAAAAAGTGGCGCCTGGAGGGGAAAAATCTCCCCCTGTATGTTGTAGAAGGAAGAGCAGAGCAAATGGGTTTCTCAATTAGACAATTTAAATCTTTGAATACTTGAAGCACTTCAGTACTAGCACTTGTTGTAATATGGCCATAGACCAAACTTAGACCAGCTTAGAGCTATTTGTAGTAGAACCTGAGGAGGTCCAGCTGTTGCAGTCATAAGAACGGACACTTAGTCTGCGTTCACATCTGCGCTTTTAATTCCAGCAGTGTGTTCAGGTGGAGGAACAGACTGCTGGAATTCACTGTATCCGGTATACATGCCGGCAGTCTGCCGGAGTTTAATAGCGCACATGTGAACCCAACCTAAAATGGAACCATATTAACCCTTTTGGGTTTTTTCAATTTAGTTTTTCTTTCCCTGCATTCCAAGAGCCATAGTTTCCTTTCGATTTTTTCGCAGGACAAGTTGCATTTTATAATGGCTCAGTTCATTTTACCAATTGGAAAAAAATTATTTGTGGGGTGAAATTGGAAAAAAAAATCCGCTTTTACTGGATTTTTTTTTGTAAAAATTCAATGCCCAGTAAAAAAATGACATGATAATTATTTATATTGTTTTTATTTTGATTTCGCACTTTAAAAAATAAATAAAAACCTTTGAATGACCATTTTATGACAGCCATAACTTTTTATATTTCTGCCTACAGATCTGTATGAGGATTTGTTTTTGGTGGTGCTAACTTTAGTTTTTATTGGTACCATTTTTGGGTTACATATGACTTTTTGATCACATTCATTTAATTTTGTTTTGGTGATAAGGTGACAAAAATTGAGAATTGTTGATTTTTATTTTTTTACCCATTATGGTGTTCACTGGTCCAGGTCCAGGAAATATATTTTTATATTTTTATATTTTAATACACAGTGATACCCATTATAGTTTTTTTTATTGTTAATTTATTTTTATATGTAAACTAGGGAAAGGGGTGATTAGAATTTGTTAATTTTATTTTAAACTTTTTTTAATTTAAATTTTTTACCTTTTATTTTCCCCTGGGAGACTTGAACATGTGATTGTCTGATTGCTTCTACCATATACTGCAATATTTTTACATTGCAGTGTATGGGAGGTTCACTATGTTCCTATGGCAGGGCTCAAGGCTACCACACCAAACCAACAGCTCCCTCAATTTCAGCATGAGAGAGCGATTCAGGCCCTGAGAGAGCAGTGCTCCAAGGGAAAGCCACCTCAAATGACAGTGTCACAATTGACCACAGCATCTGAGGTATTAAATGACTGCAAGGGCATCATTAAGGCTGGGTGTCAGCTGTATTATAAAGCAGACGTATGCTGCGTAAGGAGTGGGCACAGCGAGTGAACACGCTCCATACACTTGCACTGTACATCGTGGTGAGCGTGAGGGTTAAAGCCATGTCAAACTGACCTTAGGATTGTTAGTGCTAAGGTCTCAACAGCTTAAAAGTTTACTGGCAACTAAAAAGGGCTTTTTAATTGCATGTTTTATTTAAAAAAATTTTTTTATAATTCTCACCCAGTAAACTGAAAGCTCCTGCATGTAAGGCCTATTGCAGATGAACGTGTGTGCTCCGTGGCTGTGCTGTGGGCCACAATGCACGAACACCCACCGTGGGGCAGCCGCAGTGGATCGTGGACCCATTCACTTTAATGGGTCCGTGGTCCGGCCGTTCCGCAAAAGATAGGATATGTTCTATATTTTTGTGGAATGGAAGTATGGGACAATACCCCACGGAAGCACTCCGTAGTGCTCCCGTTGGGTTCCGTTTCGTGACTGTGTTTTGCGGATCCGCAATTGCGGTCCGCAATACGGCCACGGAGCGCACACGTTCGTGTGCAATAAGCCTAACACACTGCGTCAGCGCTCAAGTCCATTCATGGGCCCCCTCCCACACTGTGTAGGGGACATCTTTACATTGGACAGAGAAGCTTCCCCCACTGCAGCTATGCCATATACAGTGGATATAAAAAGTCTACACACCCCTGTAAAATGTCAGGTTTCTGTGATGTAAAAAAATGAGATAAAGATAAATCATTTCAGAACTTTTTCCACCCTTAATGTGACCTATAAACTTTTCAACTCAATTGAAAAACAAACTGAAATCTTTTAGATAGAGGGAAGAAAAAATAAAATAATATGGTTGTATAAGTGTGCACACCCTTAAACTAATACTTTGTTGAAGCACCTTTTGTTTTTTTTACAGCACTCAGTCTTTTTTGGTATGAGTCTTTCAGCATGGCACATTTTGACTTGGCAAGATTTGCCCACTCTTCTTTGCAAAAACACTCCAAATCTTTCAGATTATGAGGATATCACCTGTGCACAGCCCTCTTCAGATCACCCCACAGATTATTAATCGGATTCAAGTCTGGACTCTGCCTGGGCCAT
The DNA here is from genome assembly GCF_014858855.1 of Bufo gargarizans. NCBI lineage: Eukaryota > Metazoa > Chordata > Amphibia > Anura > Bufonidae > Bufo > Bufo gargarizans. Next base: position 260,048,980 of record NC_058080.1, on the reverse strand, counting down.
TCCAAAACTTTAATCTTTTTCTGGTGAAGCCATTCCTTTGTTGATTTGGATGTATGCTTTGGGTCGTTGTCATTCTGAAAGATGAAGTTCCTCCTTATGTTCAGCTTTCTAGCAGAAGCCTGAAGGTTTTGTGCCAATATTGACTGGTATTTGGAACTGTTCATAATTCCCTCTAGCTTAACTAAGGCCCCAAATCCAGCTGAAGAAAAACAGCCCCAAAGCATGATACTGCCACCACCATGCTTCACTGTGGGTATGGTGTTCTATTTGCTTCAGAACAGGTAAGGAGTTTGTTAGACAGGTTTTTGCTATTGTCTGATTGCAAATGAGCATAGGGTGATTTGGGTGTTAAATTTGTTGTTGGGGGCGGAGCTTTTGTGGGAGTGTGTGTATATATAGCAACATAGTATTAGCTTGCCTAATTATAGCTTGCAGCATTCTTCAAGTGCAGCATTTATAAGTGCATTGGAGATACTTAGGAGGTAATCTGGAGGTGGATACAATCTTAAAAAGTAAGATTTGTTTGTTTAAATTCTTTCCCCTCTTTAAAATGGCAGACCTGGTTCTGTGCAGGAATTGTTGTGCTTTTATTTCATGGTCCGCTCTTCAGAGGTTTGGATGCTGTCTGATCTGTAGAAAGCATTCCGTAATGCAGCAGGAAATTGCATTTTTGAAATCTGAGATTTGTAAATTAACTGTTAAACAAACTCAGGCTGGGAACGTTGCAATGCTACTGCCACGGAGGCCCCCTAGAAATGGAAGATGGGTTACTGCAGGTTCTGGTAGACTTAGGGTTTTGGATATAAGACATGTCTCACAGCCTGTGGCTCTCCATAATTCATTTGCAGCACTTTCTGAGCACAAGAGCAACATTGAGGATGGCTCAGGCACAGTGGGTGAGGAGCAATCATCTCCCATGCCTAAAGTATGCAAGACTGCAGCCAAAGACAAAATGGAGAAGGTGAGGACTGATAGTAAGCAGCTGTTGGTGGGCAATTATATCATAAGAAGTGTGAAGTTTGAGGAAAATGGATTTGTGAGATGTCTCCCTGGTGCTACCGCTAGCAGGGACAGACGACATATCCTTAATATTGTTGTGGATGTTATTGTCCATCTTGGGACAAATAATCTGGCTTGCAATGAGGTTTCAAAGGTGAAGGAAGCTTTTCACACACTTGGAAATGATATACGGGAGGTTGCATTGACTGTTTCATTCTCTGCAGTTTTGCCTGTGCATCACCTTCAGCATGACAGGAAGATGCGCATTAAGGAATTCAATGTATGGCTTGGTGAATGGTGTCTGAACCAAGGGTTTGGCTTTGTGTCTCATGTTAGCTCTAGTTGGAATGGAAAAGAACTGTACAAGAAAGATGGTTTGCATCTTTCTCTCAAGGGAACGAATGTCTTCAGTGAACAGTTCAAAGTATTTGCTAAGGAGCATTTAAATTAGGAAAGGGGGGCAAAAAAGTGATAATCCAGCAGTCCGACTGCCCCTCGGAATAATGCCAGAAGATGCCAGTAGCACATAGGTTAAGAAATTACAAGCTCAGAGTCTTGTCTACAAATGCTCGCAGTTTAGGGAATAAGATCAATGAACTTGAGTCTATAATGGCATCTGAGAATATAGACTGTTACTGAGACATGGTTCAATGGGAGTAGAGTGGGATATAACAATACCAGGGTTCTCTCTATATAGGAAAGACAGGGAAGGCAAGAAAGGGGGAGGGGTGGCCCTGTATGTGAAAGACAGCATAAAATCTAATTTAATACAAGTTAGCGAGACCAATTTAGAGTCAGTTTGGGTTACGTTGCAGCTTGACAATCATAAGGTAACTCGTGTAGGTGTGATATATAGACCACCTAGCCAATTGAAAGAATTAGATGATCTACTAATTGAGGAAACAGCTAAAATTACATTGAAAGGGGATGTTATCATTATGGGAGTCTTTAATCTTCCTGATGTAAACTGGAAAACCAAAATAGCTAGTTCTGCCAGGAGTACAGATATTCTAAATTCCCTACTGGGATTATCTCTACAGCAAGTAGTGGAGGAGCCAACCCGGAAGGAGGCCATTTTAGATTTAGTATTCACAAATGGGAATTTGGTATCTGATATTACTGTAGGGGAAAGCTTGGGATCTAGTGATCACCAGTCAGTGTGGTTTACTATAAGTACAGTGACTGAGTCACACCACACAAAAACAAAAGTTTTAGATTTTAGAAAAACTGACATTTCTGAAATTAGATTAGAGGTATACGAGTTCCTATCAGATTGGAACAGTTTCAATGGAGTCCAGGAGAAATGGGACTACTTAAAGGGTTTCTACCACCACATTTTGACCTAATTAGCTGTCAGACACTAGCGATCTGCTAGTGTCTGCTGTACCTAACCATGCTATTGTAATCCCTTCCTCTGCAGCGGTTATCCTAAAAAACTAACTTTTATTGATATGCAAATGAGCCTCTAGGTGCTATGGCGGCGTCTTTTCAGCACCTAGAGGCTCCGTCTACTCACCATGTCTGCCGCCCAGTTCGTTCCTCCAGCCCGCCCATCTCTAGATTGACAGCCTCCATCGCGGCCGAATTCTCGAGCCTGCACCATGTGCGTCTGTATTCGGTGCAGGCGCAGTCACTGTCATACCGCTCACTGCACCTGCGCATCTCCACTGCACCTGCGCATCTCCACTGCTTGAGGCTGGGCGTCGTCTGTTCCTGGGAGCACTCTGACATCATCGGCACAAGCGCAGTGGAGATACCGGCGCAGTGAGCGGTCCGACAGTCACTGCGCCTGCGCCGAATACAGACGCACACGGCGCAGGCGCGAGAATTCGGCCGCGATGGAGGCTGTCAATCTAGAGATGGGCGGGCTGGAGGGACGAGCTGGGCGGCAGACATGGTGAGTAGACGGAGCCTCTAGGTGTTGAAAAGACGCCCCGATAGCACCTAGAGGCTCATTTGCATAGCAATAAAAGTTCTTTTTTTAGGGTAACCGCTGCAGAGAAAGGTCTTAGAATAGCATGGTTAGGTACAGCAGACACTAGCAGATCGCTAGTGTTGGACAGCTAATTAGGTCAAAATGTGGTGGTAGAAACCCTTTAAAAGTGGCACTATTAAAGGCAACAGATAATTGCATTAGGCAAGTCAGTAAAAGCAAAAAAAAGGAAGAGACCTCTGTGGTACTCAGCAGAAGTGACCAAAATCATTAAAAACCAAAAGATAGCATTTAGTAATTATAAAAATAAATAAAAAAGAGGATGACAGACAAATTTATAAGATTAGGCAGAGAGAGGCCAAACAAGTTATAAGAGCTTGTAAAACACAGGCAGAGAGAAATTAGCTCAGTCAGTAAAAAAAGGTGGTAAGACATTCTTCAGATACATAAATGAAAAAAGGAAACTAAAACAAGGAATTACCAAATTAAAAACAAAAGAAGGAAGGTATATGGAAGAAGATAAAGAACTAGCTGACTGCCTCAATGAATACTTCTGTTCAGTTTTTACAAAGGAACATAAAGGAAAAGGACCGCGTTTTTTGCACGTTTTTGTTGCGCGTTTTTGTCCATAGTCAACGCGCGTAGAACACGCGTTTGTGTGATTGACAGCAGTGTTGTCCAATGAAAATACAGCCCTGTCTATATGAAAGGTGTCTAATGAGAGAGAAATGGAGGTGATAAATTTCATGTGTGTTGGGAGAGTGGATTGTAGTGGATTGTTTGCGGTCATGGAATTCTCCAGAAGGCGACAAATTGTGGCAATTGTGTCAGCAAGCCTTCTCCGACGTTTGAGGCGTAGGAGAGAGAGCAGGCGACGCTTCTGGGTCCATCCTGTCATTGCCAATCGACAGGAAAGGGGACAGTTCTGGGCACTGTACGAGACCCTCCGGGCCCATGAAGACAAATTTTTTTCATACACGCGGATGTCCATCACCAGGTTTGTACATATACAATAGTTATAGTAGTGGGGTTCCAATTGTGAAGGTACCAGTTGTAGTTTTTTGGTATTGTTAACCCTCACCATTTTCGTTTTCAACAGCTTTGATGAGCTCCTGGGGTTGTTGGGCACCCGTTTACAACGTCAGGACACCTTCATGCGGGACAGTATACCACCAGCGGAAAGACTGATTATTACTTTGCGGTAAGTAGACTGTAATTGTGGCCAAATAAAGCATTTGTATTGTGTGTTGACTGGATATTAGTGTGGCCTTTGTTATTTTCTACTGGTGGTTGTGACGTTTCAAGTGTTTTTGAGGGGGGGTATTGGATGTGTATGCTTTTTAAATTTGGCATATAGATACCATACATACATAGTTTACCCACATTTTTCCCTACCAAACACTCTCTTCGAAATAAGAGTCCCAAAAAGTTTGCAAATGTTTTTATTTTTGGGAAAAGTAATAACATCTTACAGTTCCTTAAAAAATTAGCAAACTGTGTTTAACACAATCAACATAAGTTTCGTACTTTTAAACTTAAAATTATTCGGTAATTTTCCGATATTCACAATAAAGGTAGAACGCCCCTGATGCACCAAATTATGTATGGTACTTCTCAAAGGTTTTGGTATTGTGGTAATGCAAAATGTGGCTCGGTATCCCGCATGGCCTCTCTCATTCCGCCTGATTGCTGGGCAGGTTGCATTTGAGTGGTGGTGGAGGTGTTGGTGCCCATGCTGGTGGAGGGATAGCTGTATGATGATTGTGGTTGTGTGTGCCATGTGTCGTGAGGGTGTGGTATGTTAGTTTGTGAGTATGTTTGTGATGTGTATGTGTGAGTGGGTGGTGGATGTTGTGGTGGATATTGTGGTGGATGTTGTGGTGGATATTGTGGTGGATGTTGTGGTGGATATTGTGGTGGATGTTGTGGTGGATATTGTGGTGGATGTGGTGGTGGATGTTGTGATGCATTGTTGGGCTGTGTGATGTCATAATGTGGAATGAAGCTGTCTAGGGTCCTTGTTATGGCCTCCCTCGCTTCAGTTATGCGACTTCTGTGAACTTGCAGCATTTTTTCCTCCAAACTCAGTAAGAAATGTGCATCACTAGTGAGTTTGGGTGCTGGATGGGCAAGTGCATCCAGGCATGCAATTAGCCAGTCCTCCTGGCGATCGGTTCTTTTCCTTTTTGAACGGTGAGTCTGAATGTTTTCGGGTTCCACGACAGGTGGGGCAGGCTGTGTGGGTGTTTGGAATGTAGGGGTGGGATTGGGTGGAGGAGGACTTAGTGGCCCCGTAAACGCACAGGCCTCACTGTCCCTGGTGACCTCCTCCTCTTCCTCCTCCTGCTGTTGTCTTTTCGACCAGCTACTATCGGTGCTGTGAACATGAAAATATACATAAGTATGTGCAAGATATGAAAGTGAATGCATGTCATACCACACCCTCTCCTGCATGTGTATGCCCTGGACTCACCTACGCATTTCAGTGCATGGTATTAGAAAGGCCATTTCCTCCGCATGGACATAGCTGGACCGTGCACTTGGCGAAGCTCTGCTCCTCTGTTCCTTCTCTTTGCATCGATGACGAATGAAGGCATCTTTGAGGCTCTTCCACTTGCTTTTTAGTAAATTTACTATAATAAAAATAAAATAACATCCATTAATTGTTATCTTTTTTTTTCTCACATTTTTTTCAGCTATTTAGCTACAGGCCAATCGTTGATCAGTCTTCACTACACCTTCCAGATCAACGTGTGATCGTGAAGGAAACCTTCAGCACCATTTGGCAGGTCCTTCATGCTGTTGTGATGGGCCAACCAAACAAGGAGGAGTGGCTTAAAATTGCGGATACTTTTCCAAAAACCTGCAATTTCCCGAACTGTGTAGGAGCAATTGACGGAAAACACATCCGCGTTCTGAAGCCAATGAGGAGTGGCAGTCAGTTTTATAATTATAAAAAATACTTTTCGGTTGTTCTTTTTGCGGTATGTGATGCGAACTATTGTTTCCGTTATATCGATGTGGGTTCCTATGGCAGCAGCTCTGACTCTGCTGTTTTTGGGCATTCTGACTTTGGTCAAATGCTCAGTAGTAATGCCCTTGACCTTCCCAGGAACACCACACTGCCTGGCACCACTTATCCATCGATGCCTTTTGTTTTTGTTGGTGACGAGGCATTTGCTCTAGGTGAGCACCTTATGAGGCCATACTCTAGCCGTAATCTCTCTATTGCGCGGCGTATTTTTAACTATTGCCTGACAAGAGGACGCAGGGTGGTGGAATGCGCATTTGGCATATTAGCCAACAAATGGCGAGTTCTGCACTCTCCCATAAATCTCAAATTGGAGACCGCCATCTCGGTTGTGAAGGCAGCATGTGCTCTTCACAATTTTGTCCGAGAAAGGGATGGCTTCAATTTTGAGGATTCGTTGAGCCATTCCATGGAGAGTCAGAATCGCAGCGGTGTGCGTGGGACCACACATGGTGCCGCCATTCGGGACCACTTTGCGGCTTATTTTATGTCACCACAGGGGGAGTTACCTTGGCAAATGCAAGCCATATAAATTTATATTATTTAGTCTTTTGCAGCTGCAAAAATTGTTTCTTTAACTTGTAATATTCCTTTTTCTTTGTTTATTGTAATGGCTGAATTAAAAGATTTGAAGAGTGAATTTGTGCAATGCCGTTTTTTCACCTATATCGTGCCCCTTGTAGAAGCCCCAATAGTGCCCACCAATACTCGTCCATTAACAAGGGAAAACAATGTGGGCGGAATTAGGGATCCCATTTATGTGCCCAATACTCGTCCATTAACAAGGGAAAACAATGTGGGCGGAATTAGGGATCCCATTTATGTGCCCAATACTGGTACTATATAGACATACAATCACCGATAATGTGCCAGTGCTGCAATAGCCCACAAGCACAATCATTTTTCAACGTAGACAATATCCATATCAACTTTATAACACAAATCCGCACCACTAATGTAGGCCAAAATTTGAATTTAAAATACATTGCCAGATTGGAACAAGTGCAAATTAAGCATACTGGCCCACTACATTGTGCCAGAATGTGGGTGACGGGGAACCATTGACTGGCCATATACTAGAACAGGGATGGTGAAGCTGCGGCCCTCCAGCTGTAGCAAAACTCCAACTCCATGCATGCTTGGACAGGCTACAGCAAGTAAAATACAGCACAGCATATTGGGAGTTGTAGTTGGACAACAGCTGGAGGGCGGCAGGTAGAGCTGGGCTGGACTATTACATATAGTTTTTACACCAGTGCACACAAGGAGTTTTTTTTTTTTACACTCAGAACACACATGTCAATACCTTTGCCTTCTTTCACAGTTTTGGATAATGTCTTCCACTGTGGCCAGATGCTTTCTCCAATGTCCTCCCATGCCTGCTGCCTGCTTCTCCTGTTTTTGTACTTGGCATCTTGGATGTCATACAGGCAGCGTTTTGCCTGCACAAGCCTGATCAGTGTCTCACTATCACAGCCTGCTTCCTCCATCTTGGTCAGGCTAGAAACTTGCCGATCACTAGGGTGTGGCGTTTTATTGACTGTTTTTATGGTCACAAAACGCCCCAAAGAAGCTCAAGAACTTTTTTGAGCGTAGGGCGTTTTACAGCGCGTTCAAATGCGCTGTAAAACGCTCAAGTGTGAACCAGGGCCATAGGGAAGCATTGGTTTATGAATGGTTCCATATACGGACCGTATACAGAACACCAAAAAACGGCCCGTACACTCGCAAAAAAAAGTTTGTGTGAACTAGGCCTAAAGGTACAGCCTCACAGAGTGGTCATTAGAGATGAGTGAGTTTATCAAAAATTCGATTTGGCTGCTTCACAAAATTTCACAAAGAAGTTTGATTCGTTATGAATTACTTCGTCATGAATCACATTTCCTTGTATGTAGTAGGCACAATAATGCAACCACATTATTTTAGTTTTTTTTGTTTCCTTCCCTCCACCTAAAAGATGTCAGCTTGTTTTTCAATTGAGTTGTACAGTTTATCGGTCACATTAAAGGTGGAAAAAGTTCTGAAATGATTTCTTTGTCTAATTTTTTTACAGCACAGAAACCTGATATTTAAACAGGGTGTGTAGACTTTTTATATCCACTGTATGTGAATGGCTGCAGTGGGGAATAACCTTTGCACTGCAATCTGCAACAGATATAGGCTGTATCGGGGTCATGCGTATTTATTAAATGACCCCCTAAAAGACTATATTAAGAGCATATGGAGGGTCTTCTATCCCTGTTTTCTCAATGCAGGTGACATAAACTACTAATTAAAAACAAATGAAAAAGGCTTTCTGGTTTTAGGTTAGTAAAGAATAACCCCTTCAGGACCAGCCCATTTTATTTTTTTTTTATTTTTTTGCTTACATTTTTTACCCCCAGCCTTCCCAGAGCCATAACTTTTTTATTTTTCCATTCACATAGCAGAATGAGGGCTTGTTTTTTGCAGGACAAGTTGTACTTTCTAATGGCACCATTTACAGTTGCATACGATGTAGTGGGCAGCTGGAAAAAAATTCAATTGAGGTGGAGCTATGAAAAATAAACACAATTCCACCAGTTTTATGTTTTTTTTTGTTTTTTTTAGTGTTTCCTGTGTGGTAAAACTGACCTGTTACCTGTTCATTCTCCGGGTTAGTTCAATTACAATGATACTACATTTATTTATATAGTTTTTCTTCCGTTTTAATACCGAAAAAATAATAGAAACTTTTGAAAAACGTATTTTTTCTTTGCATCACCATATTAAGACCCCCATAGCTTTTTTTATTTTTATGGGGATGGAGCTGTGTGGGGGCCCATTTTTTGCAAGGTGATCTGTAGTTTATATTGTTACCATTGTGGTGTGTGTATGACTTTTTGATCACTTTTTATTAACTTTTTTGGGGGGGAGGTGAAGTGACAAAAAAACCTGGAGAATTGTTATGCATTAGCATTGAAGTTTATGAGAAGTTTGCTGTATTTCCTATGGAGCCACATGCAGGGACTTCATAGGAACCTATCTGCAGCATCCTCAGATCATTCAGGAGGACTGAGACTGCCGCACACACCATCTGGCCCCCCGATTGGCTCTCTCTAGGGGGAGCCATTGAACATCCAGGAGAGCGCACTCCAAGGTTTTTGAGCTCCCCGATGCCATGGTCACAATTGACTACGGCATCTAAGGAGTTATCGTTGATCGCATACATTAGCCCCAGGTGTATGCTGTTTAAAACAGCAGGCACCTGGCAGCTATGGCGCCCACTGCACTTGCAAGTGGGCGCTATATTTGAATTCCCGACTCCAGACGTAAATTTATGGCATGCAGTCGGGAAGGGGTTAATCTTTTCAAAAACGAAAAGTTCTAAAAATATTTACTTTTGGGGTCATTTACTATTCAGAAATACGCCAATATTAGGCTATCTCCTTCATCATTTTATTCGCTTGTTTTAGGAATAGAAAAAGGTCTAAGTGCAAGCCATCAAGGAAGCTACCGTACATTTAAACAGGCGGTGGATACAGGCGGCACCTCTCCATAACTTCGGCGGATTCACCGCCAGTTAAAAGAGCTATTAAGACCGGCATCTCAGACGCTGGTCTTACTAAATGATCCCCTTTATGTATTACATCTTCACCATTTTCAAGATATTTGTTGTCAGTAAATGTGAGCACTCCAATTCAGAAATCCATACATATCTAGTCCTTCTCCTAAGGCCTCTTTCACATGACCGTTTTTTTTTCCATTTTGCGGGCCGTTTTTTGCGGTCCATATACGGTCCGTATACGGAACCATTCATTTCAATGGGTCCGCAAAAAAAAACTGAATGTACTCCGTATGCATTCCATTTCCGTATTTCCGTTTTTTCCGTTCCGTTGAAGGATAGAACATGTTTTATTATTGCCCGCAAATCACGTTCCGTGGCTCCATTCAAGCCAATGGGTCCGCCAAAAAACAGAACACATACGGAAATGCATCCGTATGTCTTCCGTATTCGTTCTGTTTTTGAAAAGGTTATGCCCAGCCCAATTTTTTCTATGTAATTACTGTATACTGTATATGCCATACGGAAAAACGGAATGGAAACAGAAACACAACGGAAACAACGGATCCGTGAAAAAACGGACCGCAAAACACTGAAAGAGCCATATGGTAGTGTGAAAGAGGTCTAAGGCCTCTTTCACACGACCGTATGGCTTTGGCCTCTTTCATACTACCGTATGGCTATTTCAGTGTTTTGCGGTCCGTTTTTCACGGATCCGTTGTTCCGTTTCGTTTTTTTGTTCAATTCCGCTTTTCTGTATGGCATAGGCCTCATGCACACGACCGTTGTTGTGTTCCGTTCCGCAAAATGGGGTTCATTTGTTCCGTGATCCGTTTTTTTGTTTCTGTGTGTCTTCCTTTATTTTTGGAGGATCACCAAACATGAAGCAAAGTATAAAAAAAGTCAAGTTTGCCATGCAACTGATAGGAAAAAAACGGACGCGGATGACAATCTTGTGTGCCTCCGCGTTTTTTCCCAGTCCCGTTGACTTGAATGGGTCCGCAAACCGTTTTCCGTGAAAAAAATAGGACAGGTTATATTTTTTTGACGGACTGGAACCAAGGATCACGGACGCGGATGACAAACAGTGCATTAGCCGAGTTTTCAACGGACCCATTGAAAGTCAATGGGTCCGCAGAAAAAAAACTAAAAACGGAACAACAGACACGGAATGAAACAATGGATGTGTGCATGAGGCCATATACAGTATACAGTAATTACATAGAACAAATTGGGCTGGGCATGAAATTTTCAATAGATGGTTCCGCAAAAAACTGAACGGATACGGAAGACATACGGATGCATTTCCGTATGTGTTCCGTTTTTATTGAGGACCCGTTGACTTTAATGGAGCCACGGAACGTGATTTGCGGCCAAATATAGGACATGTTCTATGTTTCAACAGAACGGAAAAACAGAAACAAAATGCATACAGAGTACATTCCGTTTTTTTTGATGTGATGACATCACGCGTCACTGTGCACGAGATTTTGCGCAGTTTCTTCTATCGAGATGGCAGCCACTGCCTCTCCGCAAGCAAATAGATGAGGTGAGTATGTTTTTTTTTTACTGCCAATACAGGAAAAATAGGTTCATTACCAAGTAGCACGAGGAAATTTCGGCTTCGTGGCAAATCTAATTTTTCTCGACATTCGGAGCAAAGGACCCGTTGAGGACCCGTTGACTTTAATGGAGCCACGGAACGTGATTTGCGGCCAAATATAGGACATGTTCTATGTTTCAACAGAACGGAAAAACAGAAACAAAATGCATACAGAGTACATTCCGTTTTTTTGCGGACCCATTGAAATGAATGGTTCCATATCCTATTAAGTACAACTCATCAAATCGCATAAACTGTAGTTTATATTCTTCTTGTTTATACGGGGTGGGAATCCGACTTCCAGTAGCGTATCTACAAAAGAGTGCCACAAAGTTTCTCTCCATATACAGTATACAGTAATTACATAGAAAAAATTGGGCTGGGCATAACATTTTCAATAGATGGTTCCGCAAAAACGGAACGGATACGGAAGACATACGGATGCATTTCCGTATGTGTTCCATTTTTTTGCAGACCTATTGACTTGACTGGAGCCACGGAACGTGATTTGCGGGCAATAATAGGACACGGAATGGAAAAACGGAAATACGGAAACGGAATGCATATGGAGTACATTCCGTTGTAGATGCAGGACAAAGAAAATAACATCGAATGATGGACACGTGCCCTATGGATCCCTATAATGGAGTCTATCAAGTTTAACGGTCAAAATGGTGCAACATTAGTAGAGCCTCTAATGCAGATGTGAGCAAAGACAGTTCTAGACCTCGTTATTGGTATACAAATTAAGGCCTAGTTCACATGAACGTATGGCTTTTATAGTTTTTTGCGGTCCGTTTTTCACGGATCCATTGTTCCGTTGTGTTTCCGTTTCCTTTCCGTTCCATTTTTCCATATGCCATGTACAGTATACAGTAATTACATAGAAAAAATTGGGCTGGACATAACATTTTCAATAGATGGTTCAGAAAAAACGGAACGGATACGGAAGACATACGGATGCATTTCCGTATGTGTTCCGTTTTTTTTGCGGACTCATTGACTTGAATGGAGCCACGGAACGTGATTTGTGGCCAAATATAGGACATGTTCTATCTTTCAACGGAAAGGAAAAACGGAGATACAGAAACGGAATGCATATGGAGTACATTCAGTTTTTTTTGCGGAACCATTGAAATGAATGGTTCCATATACGGACCGTATACAGAACACCAAAAAACGGCCCGTACACTCGCAAAAAAAAGTTTGTGTGAACTAGGCCTAAAGGTACAGCCTCACAGAGTGGTCATTAGAGATGAGTGAGTTTATCAAAAATTCGATTTGGCTGCTTCACAAAATTTCACAAAGAAGTTTGATTCGTTATGAATTACTTCGTCATGAATCACATTTCCTTGTATGTAGTAGGCACAATGACGGGGAACAGCGATCATGCCGCCCCCTCTCATTGAACCCCTCAGATGCCGCATTCGTCGCTGATCGTGGCATCTGACAATAAAATTGAGGGCTTTTAGGGGTTAATCAGGGTTAAAAATAAATAAATACATACTCACTTTATCCATTTGCTTGCCGAGAGGCTGCTGTGGCCATATTGATTGAATAAACTGCACAAAATCTCGCACGTTGATGTGATGACATCACGCGTCACTGTGCACGAGATTTTGCGCAGTTTCTTCTATCGAGATGGCAGCCACTGCCTCTCCGCAAGCAAATAGATGAGGTGAGTATGTTTTTTTTTTACTGCCAATACAGGAAAAATAGGTTCATTACCAAGTAGCACGAGGAAATTTCGGCTTCGTGGCAAATCTAATTTTTCTCGACATTCGGAGCAAAGTCAATTAGTTTGACTTCCATTCGCTCAACACTAGTGGCCACCATGCCCAGAATGGGATTAGAAACTGATAGTTTTTTCAGCATTTACCGTATTATTAATGGCAGTGCAGTAAACCACAAGGCCATTAAGGGCCCTTTTACATCACTGTTTTGTTTTCTGTTCTTCTGATCCATTAAAAGAACAGAAAAAAAAAAGCTGTGCACTATTTTGAGCATCAGTAGACCCCAGTGAGCATCAGTTTGCAGTAACAGTAACTGATCCGGTTTTTTTTGCATCAGTTATAATCAGTTTGCATCAGTTTGTGTCAATCCCGTCAGAGATCCGTTATTTTAGAGGCGAGGAGGACTTTTTATCCTGTCTAAAATAACAGATCTCTAATGGAACTGACAAATATGGATGCAAACTGATCCTAACGGACAGGGATGGACAGCCATAGACCCTACTGGAAATTTTCCTGGTGGGTGGATGCCCATAGGGCCACCTGAGCCCTCCTCACTGCCGCTGGCTAGGAACATACTACTGATGTACCTACAGGGTTCAGTATTAGAGGAAGATCAGGCAAGCCGAAGGCAGGGTTGTCTTAATGTCACCTCCTAAGCCCCCTGCTCCACATCCATATTAGAGACAATGGGAGGAGGACAGAACGTGGGGGCAGAGGGACAGCTTCTAGGAAGTACTTTGTGCTGCATTGTGGTGTTTGGTTCTGTGGGATGGTATTTTGTGCTGCACTATGATATTACTGACCCCACCAACTTGTACTGGCAGCATCTACTTGTGTTGCCCCAACTTCAGTAAATTTGGACCCTCTTACAACATTAAGACCACTTTTAGGTATTTTTTTCCGAAGCCACTTTAAGTTTCCACTGCGCCCTTGCTAACGGATGCTCAAAAAAACAGATCCATTCAAAAAATATTTTTCTGTTTTTCTGACGGAACGGAAAACAAAACGGTGATGTGAATGTTTCCTAACAATAAACACTGAATAAACAATCATTTTCTATTGAGTTACTCGAACACTGCCATGGCTTGCATGGCTCGGCGATTGTCACCACACGGCGCTGTGCGTCCCATTTACCTAAAACGAGAAAACCTCTATCATTACAATAATACATTTACAAGTAAAATGCAGTTCAGACCCAATTGTCTGAAATAAACAAAGCTACCTGCATGCCTTGATTGCGTTCATAAAGTAGGGAATATATATATATATATATATATATATATATTTCACAATATTATACTTGGGATATATGATATCTGTAGTTGTGTGCACCACAATATTTTTAAGTTTATCTGTATTTTTGTGCTAGTGTGTATCAGAAGAAACAGAATATGTGAAAGCTTTCTAATAGGGCATGGGAGCATGGTGTTTGTAATACGCACATTTATGTGCATAGTTGGGTGCCAGAAGACAATAGCAAGCTACTTTGCAATTGCTTTCTGAAAGTTGAAAGGAGGGTGGATAACATGACACACGTTTAATTTCAGCACACTTGTTAAATCAGCTCTGAATTTTTTATGAAGCATCAGTAACCAGTAGCTGAAGCTCTGGGGGCTTCTTCACCACAAAGAGTGTGGCCTGCTCCCACTTCCCATCTGGCACCGGGTGACAGACACAGTCAAGAGGGCTGCAGGAAACTTTAAGAAGAAAGCTCATGTGCGACAACCATTGTGAATGAAAAAAACAGAACATGCCGCGCTGTGTGACTGTATCTCTTTAAAGAATGGACACGACAGCTTACAACTGGATTTAAAGTCAGGGTGATGCATTTGTTAACAGATGAGACAACAGCTGTTTTGCTGGGCACCATAGTAGGACGAGCTCCAGTTCAATACACTCCTCAAGGCTCCAGCTTGTATGGAAAGCTTTTGAAATGCGGCTTAGAGGTTTCATTTTTCAAAAACAACTCCTTAAACCTACCGTACTGATAATCATCAACAGAAATATACTATACTACATAGAAGTACAGAGTAGTAATCTGCTATATAGTAGACTTACTTTACAAAGGAAACTGTAAACAGGAGGCACAATTCAATAAAATGAAGTTCAGATTGCTTGTCTAGAATACGGTTATTGATCGACATCAAAAACATGTTTTGTCAGCATTACAATTTTATTTATTTTTTATCCGCAGAACTTCAAGGGCGTATCCAGGATTAGAAAAAGTGATTTATTAATTTTTTTCTAGAAAAAGCTCCACACTTGTCCATGTCCTGTCTGTGGTATTGCAGCTCATTGTCATTCAAGACAAGATTTTTTAAACAGTTTTACGCCAGTAAAGTGGCATAAAAAAGTCACAAACTATGGTACATGTCATAGTTCGGCTATAATTAAAAAATGTTAACTCTTCACGGCACTTGAGAAAAGTGGCGGATCTTAGAAGGATGGGATGTGGCCTCCTGCACACGAACGTGTGCGCCCCGTGGCCGTGCGGGCCGCAATGCATGAACCACCACCGTGGGGCAACCGCAGCAGATCGTGGACCCATTCACTTTAATGCAATGGAGTATGGCGGAGCTCACCTGAGTGACCACCAGTGGAAGCACGGGGAAAAAAAAAAAAACGCCAGGAACCAGGCGTGGACGAAAGCAACAGAAGAAAGTGATCCAGCTTCCAAGATGGCAGTAATGTCAAGTTTATTACTGCCATCTTGGAAGCTGGATCACTTTCTTCTGTTGCATTCACTTTAATGGGTCCGCGATCCGGCCATTCCGCAAAAAGATAGGACATGTTATAAATTTGCCACATTTTGCACCAACAGACTTTACACTAAAACTGGCATGTGTAACACCAGTCTTAGAATATTTGTCCTACTAGGACTTTGACACTGGGAACCCCCTGTTCATACCTCCACAATAAGTGGAGCAGTGGATGAGCATATGCACTGGCACTGTATAGGACAGCTGGAGATGGCTGAATGCTGTCCCATAGAGAATAAATGGAGCGGTAGCGCATATACCCCACTACTGCTCTATTCATAGGGATAGGTTTTCATCTTGGGACACATTAGTAAAAGCGAAATAGTGCATCAGCATGTGGTTGGTAATTATTGGTATAGGTTAGGAAATGAGGTTGGTTGCTTTAAAATTAAAAGGGTGTTCTTCTAATCACTTTTTGGAGATAGGTTCCCTGAAGATAAGCTAATTAAAGGGTGTCCTGCTGTTGGAGCCCCCATGATTGCAGATGTTCATCTTCCTTATGCTGCTTGCACAGTATAAACAGATAACTACACAATGAAGTCATGTCCACGTAACACACAGACTCCAGAGTGAGAAGCATTCTTTGTAGCTACTTGCTTTGGCTAAAAGATGGTCCTGGATAGGGACCTCCCATTTCAGTACTCCTTAGGCCTCTTTCACACTACCGTATGGCTATTTCAGTGTTTTTCGGTCCGTTTTTCACGGATCCGTTGTTCCGTATTTTTGTTTCTGTTGTGTCTCCGTTTCCGTTTATCCATTCCATTTTTCCGTATGGCATATACAGTATACAGTAATTACATAGAAAAAATTGGGCTGGGCATAACATTTTCAATAGATGGTTCCGCAAAAAACGGAACGGATACGGAAGACATACGGATGCATTTCCGTATGTGTTCCGTTTTTTTTGCAGACCCATTGACTTGAATGAAGCCATGGAATGTGATTTGCGGACAATAATAGGACATGTTCTGTCTTTCAACGGAACGGAAAAATGGAAATACGGAAACGGAATGCATACGGAGTACATTCCATTTTTTGGGGGCGGAACCATTGAAATGAATGGTTCCGTATACGGACCGTATACGGAACGCAAAAAACGGCCTGCAAAACGGAGAAAAAAAACGGTAGTGTGAAAGAGGCCTTAATGTGACCTTTTGGTTTACGGTAAAAATGAAAATACCTGGTGGTCTTCTCTTTAATTTTTTCTGTAAGGTTCCTCAAATTCCCACTACCTTAACCTGGCTATACCAGATTCCCAGACTCCTCTGGTCACACTTTCACTCTCAGCTGGTCCGTCCAAGAGCAGAGGCGGGATGTCTCTGACAACCAAAGCATGGTGTACATAGAGTAGTCAGTGACAACTTTACATAAATGGAGAGATGACTGGGAATCTGAGAAACTGCATCAGAAAAATTTAAAAAGACGGTACCGTGTAGTTTACCTATGTCATTATAGTGACATTTTTCTTGTGAATTGGATGGTCACCTTAATAGGATATGTGGGTTTTCAAGATAACTTCTTTAACTTTCCTATTTTTCTGTTTCTCTGTTTTGTTTATAAATCGGATGCACCTTTGTACTTAAAGATCAAAGATTGCCCATTTTGTATCATTGTGACTTTTTGTATCATCATACTTGTTACTTGTTTGAAATAGCTGGAAAAAAAAAATTATAATAATAAATATATATATATATATATATATATATTTATTTATATTTATATATATATATATATATCTACAAAAGGGATTATCTATTGAACCTGTCCAGTGATACATTATTTACTCTGCTCTAATCATACCTTGAGTCAGTTCTGTAAAGGGATATTGTTTCTGGCGATTGCTAAAAGATACATATTTAATGAGGTGTCAATATAACATATAAATGATGACAGTCGACTGTCTTGCCTGTGGCTTTCTGTCAGTATAATCCCAAGGAGAAAAAAAGGAGCGCAGTTAGCACATGTACCCATGACTTCACGACAAAAGACAATGTTCCCCCACACAACACCTGTTGTTGCAGTTGGGTTAATTACTTTTCATTGTGTTCAACTGCCTTAAATATTTATAGCCGTATGAGTATATCCCAAAATCAGAAACTGACACCAGGCTAATGCCGTAAGATGAGATAAATTCTACTTATTGTTCCAACCCCATGAAAGTATTTTCGAATTGGTTCGGAACCTGTTTGGTTAAAATGCATATGTCTCATAACTCTTCTCTTACAGGGGGTTCAGACCTGAGCGTTCTGAAACGAGCGCTCTGTATGCGCGATTGTACGGGCGTTTACAATCGCGCATACAGAGACAGGCGTGCACACATTGTCGCGCGTTCCCGAATATCTATGTACGGGAACGCGCGACAAACGCCCAAAAAAAAGCTCAAGAACTTGTTTGAGCGTCGGGCGTTTTACAGCGCGATCGTACGCGCTGTAAAACGCCCAGGTGAGAACCATTCCCATAGGGAAGCATTGGTTTCTCCTTGTTGAGCGTTTTACAGCGCGTAGGAACGCGCTGTAAAACGCTCAGGTGTGAACTAACCCTTAGGCCTCCTACACACGACCGTATGGCTTTTTCAGTGTTTTGCGGTCCGTTTTTCACGGATCCGTAGTTCCGTTTTTTGTTTCCGTTGTGTTTCCGTTTCTGTTCCGTTTTTCCGTATGGCATATACACTATACAGTAATTACATAGATAAAATTGGGCTGGGCATAACATTTTCAATAGATGGTTCCGCAAAAAACGGAACGGAAACGGAAGACATACGGATGCATTTCCGTATGTGTTCCGTTTTTTTTGCGGACCCATTAACTTGAATGGAGCCACGGAACGTGATTTGCGGGCAATAATAGGACATGTTCTATCTTTCAACGGAAAAACGGAAATGGAATGCATACGGAGTACATTCCGTTTTTTTTTGAGGAACCATTGAAATGAATGGTTCCGTATACGGATTGTATACGGAACGCAAAAAACGGCCAGTCAACGGGGGGAAACGGTCGTGTGCAGGAGGCCTTAAGGTCAGTCTAGTGAAATGGCCATAAGTCGTACTACTCAGCTGTGTTTTTAATTTGGGTCCTAAGGGTCCCATAGTGATGGTGCCCGATCAGAACAAAGCTGTCAAATACTGTAAGAGCAGCTACATTTAGATTTTTCTGCAGAAAATGATGGAACATTAGTGCAGGTAGTAGAGCAGGATCACACTATGGCAGGCATCCTCAAACTGCGGCCCTTCAGCTGTTACAAAACTACAACTCCCAGCATGCCCGAACAGCCTACAGGTATCAGCCTACAGCAGGGCATTGTGGGAGTTGTAGTTTTACAACAGCTGGAGGGCCGTAGTTTAAGGATGCCTGCACTATGGTCTAATAGGTTTTCCTGAGGGTATGTCTAATGTCATCAGCAATAAAAGAGCAATGCATTGCTTTGGCCAGTAGAGGGACATCTAAAAGATGTGTGCTGAGTCTGACCAATGTCCAGCGATGTCTTCTTGCTATGCTTTAAACACGCTGTGCATACCAGAATATCATGATATTTAATAAGAAGTGACTACAGGATTTAAACAATGGTAGTAATGGGAATATGTGATTGTGGTAGGTCTAGCATACAGAATGGCTGTAGCTTTTGTATTCTGAAAATAATATGCACAGATTCTAGTTTGAAATAACAGTAATAAAAGTATTAGTTAATTGCAACAAATCGTCAGCATTTGATTTCGGCCCTTTACAGTCAGGTTTGCTGATGCAGTTTTGACGCCAAATCCAGGAGTGAATTCTAAAAAGAGGGGAAATTGTATCTGTCCTTTATACTTTCTCTCCTTTTATGATCCATTCCTGATTATGATATCAAACACTTAATAAAAAACCTGCACATGTGGCCGTACCCAAATAGGAAGGATATTATTTACAACTAAATTCCATATTAACTGCATTCCCTGCACATCATGCAGCATTACCAGATCTAAGAAACATATGCATGCTAACAAGATTGTTGTCATATGTACCAAAGTAGATATTACATGCCAGGACATACTACATGAGAATCAAAGATGTTTCCATAATAATTCAATGTACTGATAATGAGACATGATAGATACATAATACAGTAGATACATGATAGATATTACATCTAGAATAGATAGATAGATAGATAGATAGATAGATAGATAGATGGATAATAGATGATAGTAATAGATAGATAATAGATTATAGTAATAGATAGATAGATAGATAGATAATAGATTATAGTAATAGAAATATAGATAGATAGATAGATAGATAGATAGCCTTGTGAAATTGAGGATGCAGCACACTATATAGAAGAGGGGTGCACGTCCGGCCAGTGTGGACCAGCACCTAGGTCCAATGAACTAGAAATGGAAAAACGGCCAGCAGCACTCCAAAATATCAAAGAAAACGTGTGGTTTATTAACCCAAAGTGAAGCAACGTTTCAACAGCTTGTTGCTGTCTTTATCAAGCCTGATAGGCTCGATAAAGACAGCAACAAGCTGTTGAAACGTCGCTTGACTTTGGGTTAATAAACCACACGTTTTCTTTGATATTTTGGAGTGCTGCTGGCCGTTTTTCCATTTCTAGATAGATAGATAGATAGCTAGAATGAGATATTACATCACTAGATAGGTTTGAGATACATAAATACATAGATAATAATAATAGATGATGGATAGATAGAGCTAAATTATAGATAGAAACATAGATGGATAAATATAGACAGGCAGGTAGATAGATAGACATAAAGAGATATATATTACATAGATATGTGACAGATATGTGACAACCTGCCCGCTTAACTGTGACCTCCACAGACTCTGCTCCCTAAACAGTGTCATCCACAGCACCCTGCCCCTTTAAAGGTGACCTACAGCAGTGAGAAAAAATGGCTGAACCTGGTGTAATACTGTGTACGTCGAAAATGAAGGACCTAAAAGCTTCTATTGGCTGATAAGGGTCATGTGACCGTGTGTATGGCAGTTGGGATATGAGTGAAAGACCTGCAGGCTTCTATTGGCTAATGCAGGTCATGTGATGGTGCCATATTTGCATTTTTGGGGAATATCTCAGGATCGGTACATCCTAGAGAGCTGAGACCCAGTCAAAAACCTTCCCGGACACCTGATGTACCTGTGTGCTAAATTTGGTGCAGATCAGTCCAGTCATTTGGCCGCGCGTAAAGAACAGACAGACAGAAACTAATTTTTATATATATATAAGAGACTAGCAGAAGGACCCGGCTTTGCACGGGTATATTTGATTTATTTCATTTAATGTTTAAAGTTATAAGATATCGACAGTATCCCCCATAACAGTGACGTCTACAGTACTCCGCCCCTTTAACAGTGAACTCCACAGTTCCCCACCCCTTAACACTGACCCCCCCCCCCACAGTTCCCTGCCACTTTAAAATGGGACCTCCACAGCAGCCCATCCCCTTAACTTTGACCTTCACAGCAGCCCACCCCTTTAACAGTGAGTTTCACAACACCCTACTCCCTTGACAGTGACCTCCTCATGGGCCCGCCCCCTTAACAGTGACCTCCACAGTACCCCACTGCCTTAATAGTGACCTCACAGTAGTTTCCCCTTTAATACTGGTCCCTTCCCCTTAACAGTGACCTCCACAGCACCCGCCCCTTTAACAGTGACCTCAATAGTGCCCGCCTTTTTAACAGTGACCTCCACAGTGCCGGCCCCTTTAACAGTGACCTCCACAGTGCCTGCCCCTTTAACAGTGACCTCCACAGTGCCAGCCCCCTTAACAGTGACCTCTACAGTGCCCGCCCCTTTAACAGTGACCTCCACAGTGCCTGCCCCTTTAACAGTGACCTCCACAGCGCCCGCCCCTTTAACAGTGACCTCCACAGTGTCCACCCATTTAACAGCGCCCTGCCCCTTTAATGCTAGGGCTACACGACAAAATGTGTTGCGCGACATTTTGTCTCAACAACTTTTATAATAATAGGCTATGGTGTCGCACTGCAACATATGCCATGCTGCGACTGGAACAGCACAGTCACAAAAATGTATATAGCAGTGTAGTTGTACCCTATGTTTTGTGAGACTTATTGTCGTCCTGTAGCCCTAGCCTAAAGGTGACCTACAGCAGTGAAGAAAAATGGCTGGGTTGTTATGGAAACCTGGAGAAAAACTGTGTGTATAGCAGTTGGGATTTGAAGAGAAAGACTTACAGGCTTGTATTGGCTAATGCAGGTCATTTTTGGGGAATATCTCAGGAACGGTACGTCCTAGAGAGCTGAGACCCAGTCTAAAACCTTCCCGGACACCTGATGTACCTGTGTGCCAAATTTTGTGAAGATTGGTTCAGTCGTTTGGTCGCGCATAAAGAACAGAGAGACAGACAGACAGACATCCAGACAGACACACATACAGAAACTCATTTTTATATAGTGTATATGAGATAGATAGATATCACATAGATAGATAGATAGATATGAGATAGATGATAGATAAATAGATTATAGATATGATATTGAAAGATAATATATAGCTCTGCTAGTACCAATGTGGTTTGCAGGCATTAGCAGAGCTGAGCAGTACGAGCACAGGGGAGGAGCTCACATAAGGCATGAGCTATGCCCGGCTTTAGTGGAGCAGCGCTGGCACAGGCAGGAGTAGCAATGCTCTTGCCTGTACAGAGCTCAATGTGGCAACAGGGATTTCCATACTCTCATACCCAGCACTGTATAGGAGTATGGATTCTAATATGCGATAGGCACCTAAATTTCAGTTGCCTATTTAGCATGGAAAAGTGCAAAAATAAAAAAAGTATGAAAGTGTATTACAAAAATTGTTTAGCACATTTAGAATAGGATTTAAGGCTACTTTCACACTTGCGTTCGGAGCGGATCCGTCTGGTATCTGCACAGACGGATCCGCACCTATAATGCAAACGCTTAGATCCGTTCAGAACGGATCCGTTTGCATTACCATGAACATTGAAAGTCAATGGGGGACGGATCCGTTTGAAAATTGAGCCATATAGTGTCAAATTCAAACGGATCCGTCCCCATTGACTTCCATTGTAAGGGTACTTTCACACTAGCGTTTTTCTTTTCCGGCGCTGAGTTCCGTCCTAGGGGCTCAAATCCGGAAAAGAACTGATCAGTTTTATCCTAATGCATTCTGAATGGAGAGTCAGTCCTTCAGGATGCATCAGGATGTCTTCAGTTCAGTCTTTTTGACTGATCAGGCTTTTCAGAAAAACGTAGCATGCAGTATTTTTACCTCCGGCCAAAAAGCCTGAACACTTTGACTGAACGCCTGATCAGGCTTTTTTCCCATTGACTTGCATTAACGCCGGATCCGGCCCCGTGTGTTCAGTCAAAACGGATCCGGCTTTTGCATGTTAAACCCGAAAAATGTGAAAAAAAAGTTAAAGTCCATAAATGGCGGATCCGTTTTTTCCAATGCATTTTTCCATTGTGATCGAAAGCCTGATCAGGATTCAAATGTAATCAGTTTTCACACGTTTTTCCGGATCCGGCGGGCAGTTCTGGTGTCGGAATTGAACGCCGGATTAAAACAACGCTAGTGTGAAAGTAGCCTAAGTCTGGACGGATCCGTTTGCCTCCGCACAGCCAGGCGGACACCCGAACGCTGCAAGCAGCGTTCAGGTGTCCGCCTGCTGAGCGGAGCGGAGGACAGACGGAGCCATACTGATGCATTCTGAGCGGATCCGCATCCACTCAGAATGCATTAGGGCTGGACGGATCCGTTTGGGGCCGCTTGTGAGAGGCTTTAAATGGAACTCACAAGCGGAGCCCCGAACGCTAGTGTGAAAGTAGCCTAATAAAGTTTAGTTAAAAGTTTTGGTACATTTTAAAGCTTACTTATATTGAACATACAGTAGGGATTAAGGATGAGCGGACCCGTGGATGTTGGGTTCGCCAGGTTCGGCCGAACTTCGGGTCAAAGGCCCGAACTCGAACCCGAACCCCATTGAAGTCAATGGGGACCTGAACTTTGGTGCACTAAAATGACTGTAAAATAGTTGTAGTAAGGGCTAGAGGGCTGCAAAAGGAAACAAAATGGGGGTAAGAGCAGGACAGTTGCCCTGCAAACAAATGTGGGTGGGGAAATGACTGTCCGGGTTCAGAGCTGAACCCAGACATACCCTTATTTTCACCCAGGCAGCCCCCCTGAGGCTGCAGCATGTAGTCGCTCATGTGTGCCAGGCTGCCCAGAGGCAACGACAAGCTGTCCTCTGTAGTAGGTGTATCGTCTGTGTCCTCTGTATCCCCGCAGCCACGCTCCATTGATGCCCATAAGCTGCTTTGGGCTCACCCTGCTGTGAACACGGTTCCTCTTCATCATCATCCTCCTCCTCCTTATCCTGCAGTACTGTGCCCTGGCTGGATATTGTGTACCTGGCCTCTGTTGGTGCAGGAACCCACACTCCGAGCCACTTGTGAATGACTGGCCTGATAACCATGGGAATGATCCCGATCCCTCTTCCTCCTCCTCTTTCTTCTGTGCCACATCCTCATCCTTTGTCAATGTCAAGGAGACAGAGAAGTGGGATAGTAACACTGAGGACCGCGTCATCGGCACTGGCCATATTAATGGAGTACTCGAAACAGCACAACACGGTGCACACGTCCCGCATGGAGGCCCACTAGTGGTGAAGTGGGGCTGTTTCGCAGAGCGACTAACCCGTGCGTGCTGCAGCTGAAACTCCACTATCGCTTGCTGATGCTCGCACAGTCTCTCCGGCATGTGCAAGGTGGAGTTCCACCTTGTGGGTACGTCACATATAAGGCAGTGAGCGGGAAGGCTGAAGTTACGCTGCAGCGCAGACTGGCGAGCAGCAGCAGGGTGAAAACGCTGAAAGTGCGCACAGAAGGCCCACACTTTCTGCAGCAGCTCTGACATATCAGGGTCATCTTTCAGGAACCTTTGCACAACCAAGTTCAGCAAATGAGGGATGTGTGTCAAACCGGCTAGCCCCAGAGCTGCCACGAAATTTCGCCCGTTATCGCACACCACCAGGCCAGGCTTGAGGATCAGCGGCACCAACCACTCATTGGTCTATTGTTCCATGCCCGTTCACAGTTCCTGCGCGGTGTGGGGTTTTTACCCAAACAGATGAGTTTTAAAACAGCCTGCTGTCGTTTTCCCCTGGCTGTGCTGAAGGTGTTACACTGACCGGATGAGGAGGCGGTAGAGGAGGAAGCGGAATAGGAGCAGGAGGCAACGAGAAATGTCCTGCAATCCTCAGTGGTGGTAGGACATTCGCCAAACTGCTATCCACCTTAGGCCCAGCCGTCACTGCATTTACCCAGTGTGCAGTTAGGTAGATATAACATCCCTGCCCGTGCTTACTGGTCCACGTATTGGTAGTTATGTGGGCCTTGCCACAGATGGCGTTGCGCAGTGCACACCTGATTTTCTCCGCCACTTGGTTGTGCTGGGCAGGGATTGCTCACCTGGAAAAATAGTGGAGGCTAGGAACCACGTTCTGTGTGACAGCCACCTCCATAAGGATTTTAAAAGTATCTGTCTCCACCAGACGAAATGACAGCATTTTAAAAGCCAGTAATTTAGAAATGCTGGCATTCAGGGCCAGGGATCGTGGGTGGGTAGGGGGGTACTTCCTCTTTCTCTCCAGTGTTTGGGGGATGGACAGCTGAATGCTTCCATGGGACAGTGTGGACATGCTGGGTGATGGTGGTGGAGGTGGTGATGTTGCTGCCACATCCTCTGTTTGCGGGGTGCCAGGTGCCACTGTCACTCCAGAGAGGGAGGAAAAGGCTGAGACTGCAGCAGAAGAGGGAGCAGGAGGAGCCTGAGATTGTTTGTGTTTTTTCAGGCATGTACTCCACTGCAGCTCGTGCTTTGCATTTACAGGTGAAACTCGAAAAATGTGAATATTGTGCAAAGTTCATTTATTTCAGTAATGCAACTTAAAAGGTGAAATTAATATATGAGATAAACTCATTACATGCAAAGCGAGATATTTCAAGCCTTTATTTGTTATAATTTGGATGATTATGGTTTACAGCTTATGAAAAACCACAAAGTCACAATCTCAGGCACCCATTGCTGAGGGGGTATGGATTAATAAGCTGATTATAGTGTGACACTTTGAACCTAGAATATTGAACCTTTTCACAATATTCTCATTTTAAGTTGCATTGCTGAAATAAATGAACTTTTGCACGATATTCTAATTTTTGGAGTTTCACCTGTAGATGCCTGGTCATGCAGGTGGTGCTCAAGTGTAGAACATTTATGCCTCGCTTCAGGCTCTGATTGCACACCGTGCAAACCACTCGTGTCATTGTCTGAAGAACTGCAATGCCAGGGAACTCCTTGGAGCTGGCTTTGGTGTGCTCACTCCCTGGGTGCGGTGGGCAGTAGAAGACATACTGGCTAGGGGACGGCCACTCTGCTTTTGCACCCTGCTCCCTCTTTTGCTGTGCGGCTGGCACTGTGTGACCACCACTTCTTCCTCTGAACTTCACACATCACTCACATGACCTTGATTTCATGTGGGGTCTAGGACCTCATCATCCTCCACATCATCTTCCACCTACTCTTCATCCCTGCCCTCCTTGCCGGTCTGCACACGGTAGAAAGCCCTCAGCAGTTGGCACATGTGTTTGTTGGCACATGTGTTTCATCATCATCATTAGAGACGTGCTGTGGTGGTCCCCCCATGTCCACAACCTGAAACATAAGTGGTTGGGCATCAGTGCACTCAATCTCTTCCACTTCTGGGACAGGGCTAGATGGATGGCCCATGGAAACCCCGCCAGCCGAGTCATCAAAAAGCAGAAAAATCGCTGCATGACTTGGGGCTCAGACTGCTTGGCTGATTTGCAAGGGGGTGAGGTGAAATACAGATGCCCATGGTGCCAACTCTGCGGTTTTAGCAGGGGAACGGGTGGGAGACAATGTGAAGGAACTGGAGGCACTGTCAGCCATCCAATCAACTACTGCCTCTACTTGTTCTGGCCTCACCATTAGTACACTGGTATTCGGGCCTACAAAATAACGCTGAACGTCCTGTTGCCTACGTGCATCTGAGGAAGGTGTTTCATTTGGGCGTGTAGCTGGCACAGATTGACCACGTCCTCTCCCTGCAACTGTAGCTCCACCAGCATCAGCAGCACCACGACCAGGGCCACGACCCTTATTTGATGCTCAACTCATTCTTTGAGGTCACCCACAGAATTAGCAGACAGATTAACTGTATTAATTTCCCAGTCACATATGCAGTGCAGGTGTACCTCACACCAAAAAAGGGAATATGTCACCCATCGAACTAACAGACGGGTTAACTATATTAATTTCCCTGTCACATATGCAGTGCACGTGTATCTCACACCAAAAATGGGTATATGTTACCGGACGAACTAACAGTCAGATTAACTATATTAATTTCCCTGTCACGTATAAAGTGCACGTGTATCTCACACCAAAAATGGGAATATGTCCCCCACCGAACTAACAGACAAATTAACTATGTTGATTTCCCTGTCACATATGCAGTGCAGGTGTACCTCACACCAAAAATGGGTATATGTCACCGGCCGAAGTAACAGTCAGATTAACTATATTAATTTCCCTGTCATGTATGCAGTGCAGGTGTACTTCACACCAAAAATGGGTATATGTCACCCACTGAACTAACAGGCAGATTAACTATATTAATTTCCCTGTCACAGATGCAGTGCACGTGTACCTCACACTAAAAATGGGTGTATTTCACTGGCCGAACTAACAATCATATTAACTGTATTAATTTCCTTGTCACATACAAAGTGCACGTGTGTCTCACACCAAAATGGGTATATGTCACCGGCTGAACTAACAGTCAGATTAACTATATTTATTTCCATTTTCACGTATTAAGTGCACGTGTATTTTACAACAAAAATGGGTATATGTCACCCACCGAACTAACAGACGGATTAACTATATTAATTTCCCTGTCACGTATAAAGTGCGTGTGTATCTCACACCAAAAATGGGTATATGTCACCCATCGAACTAACAGACGGATTAACAATTATATTTTTGTGTCAAGGGTACAAAGCTGGCTTATTGCACCCACAAAAAAATAATTATAGGTCGCCCACAAAATAAATAGCCAGATTCCTAACACTCTCCCTAGCTTCAGCTGCCTGCTTCCTGTCCCTGCACTACTCAGAGCTGATGGGCGGTGCTACACGTGATCCAGATTATATAGAGGCTGGGTCACATGATGCACCGGCCAATCACAGCCATTACTAGGCATGGCTGTGATGGCTTCTAAGTGCTCACAGCTTACAAGCTTGTTGATTGGCTGCCCTGAAGCCTTTCAAAAGCTTTATTAAATGCCCGAACACCAAACTCGAACCCAAGCTTTTCCAGCAAAGTTCGGGTTCGGGTCCGGGTTTACAGTTCGGGGTTGCTCAACACTAGTAGGAATATATGTAGAACCTGTGCCAGCAGTGTAAGGATTTTCCTGCTTCTTGTCATCTTGCATTTAATATGTTGCTATTTTATTTTTTATTTTTATGGAGCCTTACTATAAAAAGAAAGAGGACCTTACAGTTTTCTGCATACACTGGAGGTCCAGTGAGTGAGCTACAAGGAAGTCTCTTGAGATACCAAGGGACCCCACTAGGGATCAGAGGCCATTTGCCACTGCCCAGATTGCCCTCTGTAAGTTACAAGACATTAACCCCAGGGAATCTGTCACCAGGGATCTCCCTATTGATCTGGTATAGACACATAGATTCGGTTCACCTGATTAAAACGATTATAGCCCGCATACGTCTATGTAAACGGAAAAATAAAAAAGTTATGGCTCTGGGAATATTGGGAATAAAAATTGAAAATCCAAAAATAGAAAAAATGGGGTTGAATTGGAAAAAAAATATACAACTCCACCATACGGCATTCCCTAAGCTGTAAAATTGTTACCTTGATTCTATGTGTCAGTTCGATTATGATTAGAGTGATGCCACATTTTTTACCAGTATATCGTTTTCTTGTACTGAGAATAAAATTTCAAAAATTTTTTGAAAAAAATATGTTTTTTCTCTTTGCGTCTGTGGAACTGTGTGAGGGCTCATTTTTTAAAGGGTGATACGTGTGCATGACTTTTTGATTACATTTTTTCAAATTTTTTGGGGAGTTAAAGCAACAAAAAAACTGCGAATTGGACGTTTCTTTTTTTATTTTGCAGCCTTCATCGTATGGGATAAATGCATTTATATTTTAATAGTTCAGGCATTTTAGGATGCAACCATGCCGATTATCTTTATTATATATATATATATATATATATATATAATTTATTTAAACTTTTTTTCCCCCACTTTTTGAAATTCCCCCAGGGGACTTGAACATGTGATTGTCTGATCGCTTCTCCTACAGACTGCAACAAATTACCGTTGCAGCCTATGGTAGTTTCATTGTGTTCCTATGGAGCCCACAGGCACGGCTCCATAGGAACATTGCTGTGGCAGACCTTTGATCCGTCATAGGGCCTGTTGCTGCCATGGCAACTGAACAGCTCCCTTAATCGCCACGCAGGGATGCTATTTGGGCAACAGCCTGTGTGCCTGTAAGTGGTAAAAACATTGCCCCTATAAATGCCAGTCAGTTAATTTACCCTTTTTAGTTGCTGGTCCTTCCTAATTGTCTAAAAAATTGTCAAAGAGATCTGCTTCTATAGTTTTTTAGAGTTTATAACAAAACTATAGTTTATAGTTGGCCAAAGAAGTTCATGTCTGATTACTAAAGAAAATCAGCACTGCCCCATGTATATATACCAGTGATGAGTGGCAGGGGCAATATTCAAATTTGCGATATTTTGCAAATATTTGGGCAAATATTCATCATATATTAGCGAATTCGATAATTCGTGATCTCCAGTCATTATTTTCTTGATTATGAAAATCGGCAATCGGAAAATTTGCGATGAAAATTCGCGATCATCACTACTCCTAAAGTCAAAGATATTGCAGCCTTCTCATTGGCCCACAAGCAAGAAGCAGTGAGAGATCATGGGTACTGATGAAAAAAATCTAGAATATTCGGGATTACGAAGATATAGCACTATTTTCTAGATATTCGCAAATTCTCCAAGTGCCAATATTCACAATAAAAATTTGCGATTAGAATATTCGCAATCAACACTACTATACACGTAATACAGAGTATGCCACCTTATTTTCAGCAAAGTCGAAGAGAAAAGGGCATTACACCAATCACTACTGATAGTGCTCACAGACGTTTTCAGCTTTGTAGAATTTTCATGTTAAATTTGGCATTGCTTTTTCATTTTCACTGTGTTAAATAATTCAGGTCTTATGTGTTTTAAGCTCGAAACATAGTGCGAACAATTTGACTAATATTCCCTAAGCTATACTGACCTAGGATATCCCCAAGAGTAAATAGGAAGAACAAATACACAATTACAGGATATCCAGAAATGGGTAATTAGGATTAGTAATAGATACAGAAATAATCCTATGCTGACAAATAGAGTTTGCATCTATTGAATTATGTGACCAGATCAATGAAACATTAGCTCAAGCTGACAGTTGATGCGACCACAATGTCCTGGGAGATGAAGAGAATGTCCTTTATTCTCTTATGCATATGAAAGTGAGCCATAATGTCATCATTATTTCTCCATTTATGTTTCAAAGAAATAAAATAAAAGATCAAAGTTGTGGAAATATCGTCTAAACAGTACAAAAGTACAATCGCTAAGTAACATATTGTCCTAGAAAGCTGTCTTTGCTTTCCAGTTCTGATCATAACTAAATATTCCATGGCAGGACACAAGATCTATGTTATGTACAAATCACTAGACTATGAAAATGCAACAAATGAAAACCTTCCACACAATGGTTTGTGCTGACATTTTTCTACACTTGCAGTTGTGGTGAAAACACCAGCTCCAGATATTAGCTATCCGAAATATGAAACAAAAGACTGGCGTGGAATTTTTTGGGGCTCTGGCTTCTTTTCAAAAACATAGCATGCTGGAACTCTTGGCATATTTGCAGATGTCCTCACAACTCCTTCTAGGGGGAAAAAAACGTAAAGAGAAAGCTAGTGGGGCAAACACATTTGGGCAGATATACAGGGTGGCCCATGAAAAAGTAGCCCGCCTCCAGCAATAGTATGACAAGTTGAACAAGCAAGTGGATTGTTTTTTTTTAATTTCCCATAAGTCACAAAAGATGCTGAAAGTGGTCCAGGTTCACGTCTATGCACCTTCGTGTTGGCTGATATTGCTTGCAGCTCCTCAACAGTGATTGTGCAGATGGTGTTTGAGATGTTCTCCTTGAGTTCTTCCAGTTCTATATGGATTGCTAGCTTTTTGTTTTACATTTCCCCACAGATAAAAATCTCATGTGGACAAGTCTGGGGAACGTGGTGGCCAGGGGCGTAGCTATAGGGGGTGCAGAGGTAGCAGTCGCTACCGGGCCCAGGAGTCTGAGGGGGCCCAAAGACCCTTGCGCCCCGTAAGAAGACACCAGTTTTATAGAAAGTGCATGCTGGTCAAGTTATAGCTCTGGCTGGAGGGAAGGGCTTGGGTCAAGAATTTGGCATGGAAGGGTATGGGGGGGGGGGGTCTAACTGTTAAAATGTTTGCCGCAGGCATCATGAAGGCTATGTGCTTCCCTATCCACAAAACACTGAAGGAAGGGTGGGGGCCCAAGCTGAACCTTTAGACCAGGTCCCATGAGCCTTTAGCTACGCCCCTGGTGGTGGCCATAACCCCTTGTTCACAGTTCACTCCTCCGTAAACAGTTCATGAACCCGTGCCAGTGAGTTCCGTGAGGAGTGGCATGTTGTCCCATTTTGTTGGAAAAAGCAGGACATTTTTTCTTCTGCAGAATCACTGTTGAAGAGCTGCAAGCAGCATCACCCAACATAATCTGACGTACCCAAAGATGCATACATCTGAACCAAGACCACTTTCAACATCTTTTGTGACTTGTGGGCACTGACGTAACTATAGGGGTCGCAGTTGAGAGCCTAGCCTGACCGGAAGAGGAGCGGCACAGCAGGCAGGGCCGGTATTGGGGTGGGGGGCAAACGGGCAACAGGGCCCCCATAGTCTAAGGGGCCCCCTCCTTCAGTGCTGCTGTTCAGCTGAACATCCCTGGAAGCGAGCGGGCAGACAGCTGCACTTTGAACTGCAGTGTCACGGCCAGCTAATTAACCATGCAGGAGCGAGGGAGTCGGGCCTCAGGAGCTCCTCCTCTCTTTTAAGTCGGCCGCTGTGCTACTATACTGTGAGGTGATACAGGGTGCATGGTACTTGTGTAGGGGGCGCTGCCTGCTTACCAGCTCTCTTGAGCTTCATTTCTTCTCTACTGCTCTCTGTCACTGATGCTGCAGAGCTGATGGTGGGCCTTAACAGGCCTCCTCTGGGCAATTCCAACATGGCACAATGGGTCATATAACAGGGGACCCACTGCCTGGTGCTGTAGAAATCAGAAGATTCCTGGCGCCCCTCCCCCACACAGCACCACAGTCTGCCATCTGCAGCACTTGTCTGAGTTCTCCCAGACCTGGATAACATAATAATGTGGAGAGACTGACATCCCCAAGTAGGTGTATATGTACTAAGCAAGTGTACAGTATGTGTGACTGTAAATATGCTGTGTGTAGGTGTGCCTATCTATCTGCCTGCCAGTCTGGATCTATCTATCTATCTATCTATCTATCTATCTATCTGTCTCCTATCTATCTATCTCATATCTATAAAATTTTATCTATCTACCTATCTATTATATATCTCATATCTATCTACCGTATTTTTCGCTTTATAAGACACACTTTTTCCCCCCAAAAGTCAGTGCATCTTATGGATAAAATGTGCCAAAATCATGGTGGCCGGCTGGCCGCGGTAAGCTGTAGTGCGGGGTGGGCGGCAGGGACAGTGAGGCATGCTGTAGTGTGAGGCTGGGAGGGCAGTGGCGGTGACAGTGAGGCATGCTGTAGTGCAGGGTGGGCGGCAGGGACAGAGGCATGCTGTAGTGCAGGGTGGGTGGCAGGGGTAGTGAGGCATGCTGTAGTGCGGGGTGGGCGGCAGGGACAGAGGCATGCTGTAGTGCAGGGTGGGTGGCAGAAACAGTGAGGCATGCTGTAGTGCCGGGTGGGTGGCAGGTGTAGTGAGGCATGCTGTAGTGCAGAGTGGGTGGAAGGGGCAGCGAGGCATGTTGTAGTGTGAGGCAGGGTTGGCGGAGGCAGTGAGGCATGCTGTAGTGCGGGGTGGGCAGCAGCGACAGCGAGGCATGCTGTAGTGCGGGTTGGGTGGCGGCAGTGAGGCATGCTATAGTGCCAGGTAGGTGGCAGGGGCAGCGAGGCATGCTGTAGTGCAGGGCAGGGCGGGCGGGCGGGCGGGGGCGGAAGTGAAGAATTCAGCCAGGGTCCATTCCAAAGGAGAAGAGCCATTCTCCTTCTCCTCTGAACTGCCAACTGGTGGAGATTGCTGGCGTGAACTGCTGCTGCACTGCATCCACCAATTAGCTTACTCCTGGACAGCTACGCATGCTGCTGCTCCTAGGAAGGAAGAAGGGAGGCCTTCTGTCACTCCTGAATACTGTGCTGTGCCTTGGACAGTCTTCACCTCAAGTTCCTAAGTGAGGGAACAGCGAGCATATGAAGGGGCTGTCACTCACAGCCTCTTCATCCATAGATCCCCCCATAACAGTGTGTCATCCACGGATCCCCCATAACAGTGTGTCATCCACAGATCCCCCATAACAGTGTGTCATCCACAGATCTCCCCATAACAGCATGTCATCCACAGATCTCCCCATAACAGCATGTCATCCACAGATTCCCCATAGCAGTGTCATCCACAGATCCCCCATAACAGTGTGTCTTCCACAGATCCCCCATAACAGTGTCATCCACAGATCCCCCCCCCCATAACAGTACGTCATTCCCAGATTCGCTCTATAACAGTGTGTAAGCAATAGATCCCCCATAAAAGTGTGAAATATTTATTTAAAAAAATATTTTCTTATTTTCCTCCTCTAAAACCTAGATGCATCTTATCATCAGGTGTGTCTTAGAAAGCAAACAATACGGTATCTATCTATCTCTTTCATATCTATCTATATATTGTATACTGTATATCTATATACTACATCTTTTGCTCCCCAGTAAGCAGTACTTTCAGGCCCATTTAACTCATGGTCCTGAGCAGGCACCATAACTGCTGGGTTTCTGTTGTTTCACACTGCAGACACCAGGACATTTAACTATTCGGATGCTATGGTTGCAGTTGACCACAGCATCTGAGGAGTTAACCATGGGAGCACTGCACCCCCATAGACTGCAATGGTAATTCATTGCAGTATAGTGGAGAAGCGATCAAATTATCACATGTTCAAGTCCTCTAAGGAAACTTAATATGTGTATACAAGTGTAATAAAATATATAAAAATTCAAATCACTCCCTATCTACATATTAAAAATAAGCAAAAAATAAACATCATAGGCATAAAGTCCCAAAACGCCAGCAAGGTTAAAATATGAATGTATTTAATCCATATGGTGAATTAAAATAATGAAAAAATAAATAAATCTAAATATTTTATAAAATCAGATCAAAAGGTCATACACACCCCAAAATGGTATAAACAAAAACTACAGAGCGTCCCTCAAATAAAGAACCCCCTCACAGCTTTGTAGACATAACTATAAAAAAAGTTTTGGGGGGTCAGAATATGGCTATGAAAAGAAAAATGTTTTCCTAAGTTTTTAAAACACAAGAAAAACTACATAAATGTGGCATCCCTGTAATCATACTGACCTGGAGAATGGAGGGAACACACATGTTCACATATTTGTTTTCATTTACGAAATCAATGGGATTTGACTGTGTTGTTAGCCCATTATCACAAGATTTTGGGCCCCACTTTTGATTTTGCCCAGGGCCACATTTTGTCTAAAACCGGCCCTGACAGCAGGAGAGGTAAATTTATTTATTTTATAGTCTGATCTGAGGTCTGATATGGGGGTCTGAAGGTTCTGATTGGGGGTCTGAGGAGTCTGATTTGGGGTTTGATTAGGGATCTGAAGGGTCTGATTAGGGGCCTGAAGGGTCTGATTGGAGGTCTGAAGGATCTGATTGGGGGTCTAAAGGGTCTGATTGGGGGTCTAAAGAGTCTGATTGGGGGTCTGATTAGAGGTCTGAAGAGTCTGATTAGGGGTCTGAAGGGTCTGATTAGGAGCCTAAAAAGTCTGATTGGGGGTCTGATTAGGGGTCTGAGGAATCTGATTAGGGGTCTGAAGGGTCTGATTAGGAGCCTAAAAAGTCTGATTGGGGGTCTAAAGGGTCTGACTGGGGTCTAGAGAAGTCTAATGGGAGTCTGGAGGTCTAATGGGGGTCTGATTGCAGGTATGGAGGTCTAATGGGGGTCCGATTGGGGGTCTGGAGGTCTAATGGGGTCTGAATGGGGGTCTGATAGTCTAATGTGGGTCTGATTGGGGGTCTAGAGGTCTAATATGGGTCATATATGGGAGTTTGGAGGTCAAATGGGGGTCTGGAGGTCTTGTCTGAGGTCTAAAGGGGGTCTGGAGGTCTAATGAGGGTTTTATATGGGGGTCTGGAGGTCTAATGGGGGTCTTATCTGAGGTCTGATATTGGGGGCGGGGTTTGACTGAGGTCTAATGGGGGTCTGATATGGGGTCTGACAGAGGTCTAAAGGGGGTCTGGTCTGAGATAGGGCGGTCTCATCTGGGGTTTGATATGGGAGTCTGATCTGAAAAGTAAGGGGGTATTTTTTTGTACTGGCACACTATCTGTGTTGTACCAGTATTTTCAGGGGGACTGTTTCTACAGTATAGTATTGGGGATGGGAGGGGGGATGGGGGGGGGGCAGAATGGGATGTTGAAAAGGTGAGGAGGAGGATGGAAAAGTAGGAAATTAAGAAGTCTGTTTCTTAAACTCTGCAGAGATGAGACACAGCTGAAAGAAGTCACCAAGGCAGTCTGGTCTGAAGCAGAAGATGAGGAAAGAGAATATCTACATCAGAGGAGACATCACTGTATGGAAGAGGTACATATGTGGGGCTGTATTACCTTGTATGTTCTGTAGCGCTGTATGTAATGTTTTCCAAGTATGTCTTTAAAGGGGTTGTCCGCTTTATTTTTCGTACGAGCGCTGCCTTCTCTGATCTGCAATTGCTGTGGTGAGCAGGTGAACAGAGCAGAGAAAGCCGCTCTCACATCAGCACTGCCCTCTCTTCAAACAGCTGATTTCCCGGCACCCCTGCCGGTCTGATATTAATGACCTATTTTTAGGATAGGTCGTCACCAGTAAAAAGAGGACAACCCCTTTAACAGTAGGACTGGAGGGAATGGGTTAGGTTGGAAATTTGGCATGGGGAGGGGGATGTTTCAATTTTTGCCTCAGGCACCAGAAAGGCTAATGTGCACCCCTGCCCCTTGCCATAAAGCACTGAGGGAAGGTGGTGGTGGGGGGCCCAAGCAGAACTTGTGCACCGGGGCCTATGAGCCTTTAGCTACGCCCCTGCTTGTGGGTAATTAAAAAAAATCCACTTGCTCATTCATCTTGTCATAATATCGTAGGAGGTGGACACTTCTTAGGCTACTTTCACATCAGCGTTGTGCTGTCCGGTTTTGAAATTCATCATAGACTCTCAAAACCGCAGCACAACACTTCAGTTTTGTCCCCACTTATTGTCAATGGGGACAAAACTGAACAAATCAGAACGGAGTGCACCAGAATGCATTCCATTCCAGTTTGTTGCGTTTCCATGTCGGACACAAAACCACTGCAAGCAGAGTTTTAGTGTGCAGCCTGGGAGAATGAACGGAACATTCCAGATCCAGGCACGAAAAAAAAAAAACGGATCTGGCGCCCATTGGTGGTTTTAGTGCTGGATCTGGTTTATTCATTTTTGATATAATACAACCGGATCCATTCTGAACAGATGCAGCCGGTTGTATTACAATAGTGGAAGCGTTTTGCTGTGGTTTTGAGATCCCATGTCGGATCTCAAAACTGGACAGCAAGATCGCAGATGTGAAAGTAGTCTTAAAGGGGTTGTCCAAGTTAGATTTATTGATGACCTCATTCCTATACGCTTCTGTAGGAGGGAGCCATCCCATTACAATGAATGGGACGGCTTGGGTGTAATTACATCTGCTCACAGCTGCAGATGCGATGCCGAGCAGGTAAACAATACAGAGGAGGCAGCGCGCCTTCTCTTTAAACAGCTGATCGGCAGGGGTGCCGGGTGTCGTACCCCCACCGATCTGATATTGATGACCTGAGGATAGGACATCAATAAATATAACTTGGACAACCCCTTTAACAATTCTGGGACATGGGGTCGTTTGTGCAATCAGAACTGAAATCTACTCCAACCAGGAGCTGGAATAGATTTCAGGTGTAATGTGCACATGGGCTGCACAGGTCTGACCGGCCTCCTAGCGCCAACACCCAGCCCACTGTTTGGAAAAGCAGTGAGGGTGTAGGAGAAAACTAAGAAGTCACAAATCTTGACTCAAACTGGCACTTGTGACAACATTTATAACTTTTCTATGCCAGAAAACTGGAATAGATCCATAACGATTGTCCCTCCAATCAAGTACATTTCTCAGTTAATGAAGACATGAGAAAGTATCTTTATACTAGGGCAATGAAAGAACAAACCTTTTTTTTTTTTTACTTACTTTTTGCTCACTTACCTGTCAATTCTGAGTTGCTTTTAAAGTAGAACTAGAGTTAAGGGTATATTAGACTGCCAGATTTTCTGCCCTCTAATCACTAATGAGTGTTCCTATGAACGCTCGTTACCGATTATCTGGCAGTCTAATACTGCCTCTAAATGCACTATGAATGCTGATCTGAAAGATCTGAATTTGCCGGCGGCAGATCGCTCTCTTTTTTGAATGTCTTGCATGGGGATGAGTGATGGCATAGCAATCGTTCCTCTCGATGTTGTGGAGGACAACGCTGCAAGTAATCGCAGTGGTGTCCTCTGCCAGCTATCTGACTATTGTCGAGAGGGAACACTTTCCTCCTGACAATGGCTAGCATATGGGGAGATTTACCAAGCCAAATATGCTGGAATTACACCTTGATCTTCAAAAAAAAAAAATTGGCATACATGCTTTGCATCACATTTATTATGTGCTTTATACACTTTTGTGCTTCACTCAACAAGCGGGTGTACCTTAGTGAGATATAAGGACATAGCTTATAAGGGAAGGGGAGCAATTTAGCACCAATTGGTGTAAGGTGTGCCAAACAATAGATGGTGTAAAGTGTCTAAGCATGTGCTACATTTGTCATCCAGCATGAACCACTTTCATATATTGGGAGAATACGACTAGTAAATCTACCCCATATAATTTTTCAATGAATTTGCTTTGCAGGGCTGTGTCATATGTAAAGAAATGTAGGGTATATAAAACAGTGTACATCTGTAGTGTGTGGCACTGTGATGGGTTTGATGCATCTTCTGACTACCTCCTACATATGTTTTCTCTCACTAAATATTAGACAGCGTTAGTAAATCTGCCCCACTGTTTAGTTATAGTATTACATTATATTATATTACTAGCTGAAGGACCCAGCTTCGCGCGGGTATATTTAATCTATTTCATTTAATGTTTGTGTGTGTCATTAAAAGATATCAACAGTATCCACTATAACAGTGACATCTACAGCACCCAGCCCCTTAACAGTGACCTCTACAGCCCCCCCACCCCTTAACACTGCCCCCCCCCCACAGTGACCCTTCCCTTAAAATTGGACCTCAACAGCAGCCCAGCCCCTTAACTTTGACCTTTACAGCAGCCTTCCCCTTTAACAGTGAGTTTCACAGCATACCACCCCCTTGACAGTGACCTCCACAGGGGCCCGCCCCCTTAACAGTGGCCTTTACAGCAATCTGCCCCTTAACATTGACCTCCATTGCGGACCATCCCCTTAACTGTGACCTCCACAGCAGCCTGCCCCTAGGGTGGCCAGAGGTCCAGTTTTAGGCTGGACAGTCCGGCTTTCAGACTCCCTGTCCTCCGTCTGGCGCAGAGCCTGGACGGACACATGGATGTCCTTTTGAAAAGCTCACTCTCAGATAGCAGCACTGTGCTGTCTGAGTGTGAGCTTCAGGAAGAAAATCACCGTCCCTCCCACCCCTGCAGCTGACAGAAGTTGATTTTTAACTTCATTCTTACAATCCCTGTCGGCTGAGGAGATGGAGGGGGCGTGATTTAATCCGATCGGGGTGTGGCTTAGGGGGACCTAGCAGTTGATTTTTAACTTAATATTTTTTCATCTGTTGGCTGACGAGTGGGAGGGGGCGTGGCCTAACCGCATCGGGTGCGTGTCCTTTTGAACATCTCACTCTAAGACAGCAGTGCTGTGCTGTCTGAGTGTGAGCTGCAGGGAGAGAGTCACCCTGCCTCCCACCCATGCAGCTGACAGAAGTTGCTTTTTACCTTCATTTTTTCAATCTCATAGATTGTAGGCTCTTGTGAGCAGGGCCCTAAATCCTAGTGTTTCAGTTGCATATTATCCAGTTATTTTTGTTTTGTATATGAACCCTATGAACTTGTAAAGCGCTGCGGAATATGGTGCCGCTATATAAATTTTATTATTAATCCCCGTCAGCTGAGGAGTGGGAGGGGGCGTGACCCAAATAGATCAGGGGCGTGGATTAGCGGGACCTGGGGATGGGGTTTTAAGTTAGTCTTTTGAGGGTGGACACATTGTGGCAGGGGGCGTGTCTGAGCTCCTTCCTGCAAGAGTGACGCCCTTCTGGGCACCTTACTGGCTTATTTGCATACCAAATAAACTGGATTTTAAGAGGATAAAAACATCTATTCCTGGAACAAAGGCACATTTTGAAATAAGGTACTAAGTGCCATTAGGCCATGGCTTTACTTCAATAGTGATTATCCTGGTGACAGATTTCCTTTAAAGCTCTCCTACAGCAGTGAAGAAAAATGGCTGGGCTGTTATGGAAACCTGGAGTAAAACTGTGTGTGGAGGCTGGAGAACCTGCAAGCTTCTATTGGCTGATAAGGGTCATGTGATCAAGCTTTTATTGGCTAATGCATTTTTTCGGAATATCTCAGGAATGGTACATCCTAGAGAGCTCCCCAGACACCTGATGTACCTGTGTGCCAAATTTTGTGATTGTAAATGCAACAGTGCGGATTCCTTTAGTGGACATACAGACGTGGACAAAATTGTTGGTACCCTTTGGTCAATGAAAGAAAAAGTCACAATGGTCACAGAAATAACTTTAATCTGACAAAAGTAATAATAAATTAAAATTCTATAAATGTTAACCAATGAAAGTCAGACATTGTTTTTCAACCATGCTTCAACAGAATTATGTAAAAAAATAAACTCATGAAACAGGCATGGACAAAAATGATGGTACCCCTAACTTAATATTTTGTTGCGCAACCTTTTGAGGCAATCACTGCAATCAAACGCTTCCTGTAACTGTCAATGAGACATCTGCACCTCTCAGCAGGTATTTTGGCCCACTCCTCATGAGCAAACTGCTCCAGTTGTGTCCGGTTTGAAGGGTGCCTTTTCCAGACTGCATGTTTCAGCTCCTTCCAAAGATGCTCAATAGGATTGAGGTCAGGGCTCATAGAAGGCCACTTTAGAATAGTCCAATTTTTTCCTCTTAGCCATTCTTGGGTGTTTTTAGCGGTGTGTTTTGGGTCATTGTCCTGTTGCAAGACCCATGACCTGCGACTGAGACCAAGCTTTCTGACACTGGCTAGTACATTTCTCTCTAGAATTCCTTGATAGTCTTGAGATTTCATTGTACCCTGCACAGATTCAAGACACCCTGTGCCAGACGCAGCAAAGCAGCCCCAGAACATAACAGAGCCTCCTCCATGTTTCACAGTAGGGACAGTGTTCTTTTCTTGATATGCTTCATTTTTTCGTCTGTGAACATACAGCTGATGTGCCTTGGCAAAAACTTCGATTTTTGTCTCATCTGTCCACAGGACATTCTCCCAGAAGCTTTGTGGCTTGTCAACATGTAGTTTGGCATATTCCAGTCTTGCTTTTTTATGATTCGTTTTCAACAATGGTGTCCTCCTTGGTCGTCTCCCATGTAGTCCACTTTGGCTCAAACAACGACGGATGGTGCGATCTGACACTGATGTTCCTTGAGCATGAAGTTCACCTTGAATCTCTTTAGAAGTCTTTCTAGGCTCTTTTGTTACCATTCGGATTATCCGTCTCTTAGATTTGTCATCAATTTTCCTCCTGCGGCCACGTCCAGGGAGGTTGGCTACAGTCCCATGGATCTTAAACTTATGAATAATATGTGCAACTGTACTCACAGGAACATCTAGTTGCTTGGAGATGGTCTTATAGCCTTTACCTTTAACATGCTTGTCTATAATTTTCTTTCTGATCTCTTGAGACAGCTCTTTCCTTTGCTTCCTCTGGTCCATGTCGAGTGTGGTACACACCATATCACCAAACAACACAGTGATTACCTGGAGCCATATATATAGGCCCAATGGCTGATTACAAGGTTGTAGACACCTGTGATGCTAATTAGTGGACACACCTTGAATTAACATGTCCCTTTGGTCACATTATGTTCTGTGTTTTCTAGGGGTACCATCATTTTTGTCCATGCCTGTTTCATGAGTTTATTTTTTTACATAATTCTGTTGAAGCATGGTTGAAAAACAATGTCTGACTTTCATTGGTTAACATTTATAGAATTTTAATTTATTATTACTTTTGTCAGATTAAAGTTATTTCTGTGACCATTGTGACTTTTTCTTTCATTGACCAAAGGGTACCAACAATTTTGTCCACGTCTGTACATACACACACACACACATACACTCAGCTTTATATATTAGATATAAAGACGTCTTACAGCATATGCCTATATAGCAACTCTGAGAACGTTGCCTAAAATAAAAAATATTTTCCCCTTATAAATGCCATGCCCTTCCCCAATGGATAGGATGGTATAGACTGTGCCTATAGACTGACTGTGCAGATATCCATCTTCTGCTTATTTCTTAGCACAGACAAAAACTGCATTGTAGCCTGCAGTGATCCTCCTCATCTGCCAAGCATAGATTTTGCCCTATTCCCCTGCTGCTCAGCCCTCAGATGTCTCAGCAGGATCTAGCGATGTATGGAACAATGGCTTAAAGACTGCAGAAGTAAATCATTTGGGCCTAGACTAAAATGACACATTTATTGTTTAGAGTAGGCTTTGCAACTGGGCATTAACACAAAACAGAAGATAATCAACATGATAAAGTCAGTGGAAAAAATGTGAACACTTTTCTTATGGTAGAGGTAAGAGGACCAAGTAACAAATATTTGTTTTGTCTTCTTACCTATTGTCTATAAGCCGGGTATCACAGTAAAATGGAAGATTAAAGACATAAGAGGTGATGACTAGTGTTGGGCGAGCATGTTCGGCCGAATACCGCGTATGCTCGAGCTCGATGCTCGAGTCTCCTCCCCGCATGTTTGTTGGCTGCTACGCAGCCAATAAACGTGCAGGTAAGTACTGCCATTCACTGTAATGCCATAGCCATGTTAGTTTTTATACTTGACTATTGTGTGTTGCAGCAATATATAGTTTTTGGACAACCTGCACTAAATTGCTAAAACTTGTTAGAGACCCAAAAGTCCTTCTAAGGACTATAGTTGTATCTGGCAGCAATATATATTTTTAGCATAACCTGTGACAATTAGCTTGCAATTGTTTGGCCGCTGCAGACAGCGACATTACCTGCACTACATCTCCTGTCTAACGTGTGCGCAGCCTAAAAATATCTGTGACATCCAGTGTACTTTTTCTGTAGACGGTGTCCACTGCAGACAGTTACATTACCTGCGCTACATCACACAAATATCAGTGACATTAATTCAGTGTAATTTTTTATTAGCCGCTGGTGACAGCGACATTACTTGCGCTATACTGTACCTTCTGTATAATGTTTGTGCATCCTAAATATCAGTGACATTCATTCAGTGTAATTTGTTATTAGGCGGTGGTGAAAGCGACATTACTTGCGCTATTCCTCCTGTTTAACGTGTGCGCATCCTAAATATCAGTGACATTCATTTAGTGCAATTTTTTATTAGGCGGTGGTGACAGCGACAATACTTGCGCTATTCCCCCTGTTTAACGTGTGTGCATCCTAAATATCAGTGACATTTATTCAGTGCAATTTTTTATTAGGCGGTGGTAACAGCGACATTACTTGCGCTATACCTCCTGTTTAACGTGTGAGCATCCTAAAAATATCTGTGACATTCTGTGTACTTTATTTGCGCATACACTTACAAAACCTGCGCTACTGTACGTGTGACATACTTGCAAGCATGTATACCATTTAATATGCGCAAGGCGAGCACTAAGGAATGGAGAAGTGGCCGTGCTGCTGATGGTGCACGCAGAGGCCGTGGCCCTGGGCGCGGTGAAGCTGTGTCTGCTGCCAGAGCACAAGAAACACACTC
Organism: Bufo gargarizans; assembly: GCF_014858855.1. Taxonomy (NCBI): domain Eukaryota; kingdom Metazoa; phylum Chordata; class Amphibia; order Anura; family Bufonidae; genus Bufo; species Bufo gargarizans. Next base: position 260,005,878 of record NC_058080.1, on the reverse strand, counting down.
ATCCACGATACCTTACTTCATGTCCCAGTTTTGCAGGGCGGCACAGGACACCACTCTCGAAGTAAGACCAGTGCGACAAGGTGGTCGGTTGGATTGCAGCAGATAATGCTTCCAGTCGGTTAAGCACCACCCTGTCTTCCACAAAGTGCAGTCTCAGTAGCCAAGAGTCTGGTCAACAGAATCCTCACCCTGATACTCCTTCCACCCACCATGGAGAGTCTTGGCAAACAAGTGATCCCACACTCGGATATTCTGAGGAGCTGTTTTCATCGCCATTCCTTAATTTGGGCTTTTTGCCAAGCCTACTTGAAAAGGGACATGAGGAGATCTGGTGCACTGATACCCAAACTCTGGAGCATCCACAGTCAGAAGAAGATGACGGTGGGGAACGGCAATTAGTGTTTCACGAGGTGGATGACGATGATGAGACACAGTTGCCAATAAATCAACCGCAATTAGTGTCTCAAGAGGTTCATGATGAGGATGAGACACAGTCGTCAATAACTGAGGTTGTTGTTAGGTCAACAAGTCCAGAGGATGTCCAGAGTGAGGAAGAGGAGGTGCTGGATGATGAAGTCACTGACCCAACCTGGGTAGATGGCAATCCGAGCGAGGATAGCAGTACAGAGGGGGAGGGATCCGCAGCACCGCAACAGGCTGGAAGAGGCAGTGGGGTGGCAAAAGGGAAAATGGGGGCCACACCAAACAGGCCTGTTCTCCAGGGCACCCCCCACTTGCACAAATCTCGCTTGCCAAGGGGTAGGTGTTCCGCAGTCTTGTGCTTTTTTGAGGAAAGTGCGGACGATAAAAGAATTATCATTTGCAACCTGTGCCGTACCAAAATGAGCAGGGGCGTGAACAATAGCAACCTCACCACCACAGCATGATGTGGCACATAGCATCAAAGCACCCTAATAGGTGAGCCGAAAGCCTCCATCCACAAACAGTGTCTGCGGGTCACACCACTGCCTCCTCTACCCCGGTGTTACTGTCACGGATGATGTTGCAGATAGCTGGAAGTTATAAATAAAACGTCCGACTGGCTTGATCACAAACTAAGGAGCATATAGGTGACCCCTATAAAACCCTAAGAGCTCACCCTGACTGCTAAGCACATACAAGGGTCTCAAAGGTAGACAATTGTATGCCCATGTACCTAAGACTGTGTGACACCTGAAAACCCTATAATAGTGAGGGGACACGACCATCGGCTCCCTGCACTTCATACGGAGGGAGTCAGGGTCACCTAAAATCAAGCCAGCAAGGAAACACAATGCATGAAAGGACTTATCTGAACAAGCAGAAGCCTCCAGCAGTGAACACTTCAATCCTCCGCAAAGTGAGGCAGTATGGGAGGGAATATAAAGGAAAGAGGATTAGTCTAAATAGGTGACACCGGGGAGAAGGAAATGAGATGAGAAAGTGAAACCAAAACAAAGAACATCATGCAAGAGGTAGAGAAGGACGTCTGTTAGACCTTCTCACAGAACTGGCGGTGACAGTTATGTGCTGGCCAATCCCCTGTCTAAGATGCAGGCCCGGATGCCTCCCACCATGCACCTGGACCTTCGCAAGCACCATCAGCTAGCACATCCACTTCTGTGTCCCAGCGCAGCGTACAGATGTCTATACCCCAGGCCCAGGGGCGTAGCTATAGGCTCATTGGCCCTGGTGCAAGAATTCAGTTTGGGCCCCCCCTACCCTCAATACCATTTCCTAACACCACCAGACCCCTGCACGCCCACCGTGCCCATGCCCATATTGATGATGATATAGCTGCCGCTTGTGCTGGAATCAGTCTATGGCCGAATGCACACGCCCGTGAACGGTCCGTGGTATCCCGGCCTGGATTCCTGCTGACAGCAGGAGCGCACTGACGCCGTACGCTTCATGCCGCCACTGTACTACAGTAATACACTCGTATAGATCATACAAGTGTATTACTGTAGTACAGCGGCGGCATGAAGCGAACGGCGTCATAGCAACCAATGACGCCGTGCGCTTCTGCTGTCAGCAGGAATCCAGGCCCGGGATACCATGGACGGTTCACACCGCCATGCCCGCCATTATTGCTCACACAGGGCTGGTCATCACTGAAAATATGCAGTGACTCACCATATTGCTGTGAGTGACTGATGATTATAGCCACTCACGGCAATATGGTGACAGTCACTGCTCCCATAGATGTTGCACTTGCAATCACATATTTCCAGTGCTGACCAGCCCTGTGTGAGCAATAATGGCGGGCTTGGCGGCGATGTTAATAACCCTGCTGGCATATGATGAAGCATTGATGATGAGATATAGCTGCCGCTTGTGCTATGAATGTGATGTTCTATGGGCCATAGACCATCACATGATTTATAGGACTCTGCTGTGACATCTACCAGTACTTGTAGGATAGCAGTAGTGGGTCCTCTTACTTGCAGAGCTCATTTGCAGCTGCACATGTGGCTAGAACGGTACTAGTAAGAGGACCCACTACTGCTATCCTATGTGATGATAGTGTACTCTAGAAAACACCCAACTGCCACTCTGCCAGAGCAGAGACTGTCTCCGAGTCTCTGCTAGTCACGTCGCCATGGCCGCCCTCTCCTCACTCACTCGGGCGGCATGCATCTTCTCCTCCGCCGATCCACTTCCGGACAGTACTGCCAAACGGGACCACTCACTCTCTTGGCTGAACCTGCGCCTGCACAGCTGCATGCACGGCTCTGCCTCCGAACCCCCCCTGTAAAGTTAGCAGCCTGCAAGTACAGTAGTCTGTAAATCAGGGGCCAGAAACTCACTGTGTCTCTCCTGGGGGGCCCCTGTGGGCCCCCCTGACTTAGGGGCTCGGTCGCAATTGCGACTGCTGCAACCCCCTATAGCTACGCCACTGCCCAGGCCTTTGAACGAAAGCGCAAATACCCAGCCATCCACCCACAGACCATAGCACTAAATGCGCACCTCTCCAAATTGCTGGCCCTGGAAATGTTGCCATTTAGGCTTGTGAACACTGAGACTTTCCGCAGCCTGATGGCGGCGACTGTCCTGCGGTACTCTGTCCCCAGCCGCCAAATTTTTTTACGGTGTGCAGTTCCAGCCTTACACCAGCATGTGTCCCGTAACATCACCCGTGCCCAGTGCATCCCTCGGATGTTGGTATTTTATTTTGCTATTGCTCCTAGTTCTGATTTAGGTGTTTGATTGTTCCACTTAATTGGTCAGTTGTTTTTTGTTATCTAACCTAGGATGCCGTTTGGCACCATATAATGTGCATGTGTGGTTCATGCTACTTTGCACAGTGACTGATGAGCTGCATTAATGTACTCTTTATCCCCAGAACTGGAGGGATCTTTTCTCCATATTCCTGCTCTCTCATGATATACAGGTCCTTCTAAAAAAATTAGCATATTGTGATAAAGTTCATTATTTTCTGTAATGTACTGATAAACATTAGACTTTCATATATTTTAGATTCATTACACACCAACTGAAGTAGTTCAAGCCTTTTATTGTTTTAATATTGATGATTTTGGCATACAGCTCATGAAAACCCAAAATTCCTATCTAAAAAAATTAGCATATTTCATCCGACCATTAAAGGAGAGTGTTTTTAATACAAAAAAAGTCAACCTTCAAATATTTATGTTCAGTTATGCACTCAATACTTGGTCGGGAATCCTTTTGCAGAAATGACTGCTTCAATGCGGCGTGGCATGGAGGCAATCAGCCTGTGGCACTGCTGAGGTGTTATGGAGGCCCAGGATGCTTCGATAGCGGCCTTAAGCTCATCCAGAGTGTTGGGTCTTGCGTCTCTCAACTTTCTCTTCCCAATATCCCACAGATTCTCTATGGGGTTCAGGTCAGGAGAGTTGGCAGGCCAATTGAGCACAGTAATACCATGGTCAGTAAACCATTTACCAGTGCTTTTGGCACTGTGAGCAGGTGCCAGGTCGTGCTGAAAAATGAAATCTTCATCTCCATAAAGCTTTTCAGCAAATGGAAGCATGAAGTGCTCCAAAATCTCCTGATAGCTAGCTGCATTGACCCTGCCCTTGATAAAACACAGTGGACCAACACCAGCAGCTGACATGGCACCCCAGACCATCACTGACTGTGGGTACCTGTCACGACCCCTGGTCATGGTCGTGACTCCTTGGGTGCCGCATGCTGTTGCCCGCGGTTTGGGAGTTCGTCAACCGCAGCTGGGGCACTTAGTTGTTTGCCTCAGGTGCGGTTGCCGCGGACAACAAGTGTGCGTGCGGTTGCCCTTGGCAACGTGTTTTATGTGCACTCCCTTTGTCGTTTTGTGGTGCACGAGGTTATGTATTATGTGCACTTCCCCTTATATGTGTGTTTTCCCTTCTGTGTGCTGGAAGGGTTAACTTCCTTCCCAGTGTGTGTGATGTCACTGGGTGTGGTTGATCGTTGGGTGGGGCCTCTTGGCCTATAAAGCCTCAGTCCCTGGCTGGGCTCAGTAGGTTGCTCTCAGCCATGCTGGCTGGAGCAGCCTCCTGTCTCCTCCATCTGCCTGGTGAGGACCATCCTTCTGGTCATAAAACCTGTGTTGGGAATTTCTATGTTTCTTGGTGTTATCTAGGTGTGTGTGGGGTTATCTTGTTAGTGCAGCTTATGGTTTCCTGGTTTCCCTTGTATGTCTGGTGTGTGCTGTGTCCTTTATGTTGCTGTGGACATCAGCACTTGTTCATGGGTTCCAGGTTTGTGTGTCTGTGGCAGGTAAGTGCAGGACTAGTCTCACTTACCTGTCATTTCCATATGTCTGTTGATGTTTCCCCTGTGTTGCTTGGCCGTTGAGACTCCTGCTCCCCCGTGCCTAGGAGGAGCAGGTCGTCTCACTCTGTCCCCTAGTACAGGGCCGACTTGAGGGCTCGTAGGGACTTTAAGGTTCCGGCGTATGAGTCCTCCTACCACCAAGGTCGGCTCATACAGATAGGAGACAGGGTCAGCGTTAGGGATGCAATAGGAGGTGACCTGCTCCCTAACTCTGTGGTCCCGGCCAAGGGGTAACCCTACCATTTCCTGGCACCGCACGGCTGGGGGTTTTCCCCACCGCCAGCCGTGACAGTATGACCAGAACTGGCACCTCACCTGGTCTCCCTCGAAAGAGGGTGAAGCATGCATCCATTGACCGTTGGGGTGCATGCGCGTTCTCCGGAGGGAGAGCGTTACGGGGTTCACCGTTAACGGCGCGGTTGGTGGCTTTTCCCCGCCACCTTGCTAACCGTGTCCGTGTTGGTGACCCCTCGTCCCTCTCAGGGTTCCTATCTCTGGTCGTCTGCTGGCAGCATTCCTTCGGTGTTCCGGCAGGTGTGCTGGTTTGGGAGTGTCTGCTGGCAGCGACCTGGAGTAGGAACGTCCTCCTGAGTTGGACGCGGTGTCCTGTTCTCTCTTCCAGTCTGCTCTGTTGGCTGGCGACCTGGGGACTGTTGTGTACGGTCTGGTCTGTTGGCGGCAGTTCTGGGGGGAGATACGGGCATCGGTCTGGTGTCCTGTGTTCCTCCTCCGGACTGCTTTGTTGGCTGGCGACCTGGGGACTGTTGTGTACGGTCCAGGTCTGTTGGCGGCAGTTCCGGGGGGAGATACGGGCATCTATCTGGCAGTGCCTCCAGTGTTCTCTCTTCCAGTCTGCTCTGTTGGCTGGCGACCTGGGACTGTTGTGTACGGTCCAGGTCCGTTGGCGGCAGCTCTGGAGGGAGACACTGGTGGTTATCAGGCATTGCCCCTCCCCCCCCCTCCCTGTTGTTTTGGTCCCACCAGCTTCCCTTTTCGGTTGGAGGGGGCTTTGAGGGGAGGGAGTGTCACGACCCCTGGTCATGGTCGTGACTCCTTGGGTGCCGCATGCTGTTGCCCGCGGTTTGGGAGTTCGTCAACCGCAGCTGGGGCACTTAGTTGTTTGCCTCAGGTGCGGTTGCCGCGGACAACAAGTGTGCGTGCGGTTGCCCTTGGCAACGTGTTTTATGTGCACTCCCTTTGTCGTTTTGTGGTGCACGAGGTTATGTATTATGTGCACTTCCCCTTATATGTGTGTTTTCCCTTCTGTGTGCTGGAAGGGTTAACTTCCTTCCCAGTGTGTGTGATGTCACTGGGTGTGGTTGATCGTTGGGTGGGGCCTCTTGGCCTATAAAGCCTCAGTCCCTGGCTGGGCTCAGTAGGTTGCTCTCAGCCATGCTGGCTGGAGCAGCCTCCTGTCTCCTCCATCTGCCTGGTGAGGACCATCCTTCTGGTCATAAAACCTGTGTTGGGAATTTCTATGTTTCTTGGTGTTATCTAGGTGTGTGTGGGGTTATCTTGTTAGTGCAGCTTATGGTTTCCTGGTTTCCCTTGTATGTCTGGTGTGTGCTGTGTCCTTTATGTTGCTGTGGACATCAGCACTTGTTCATGGGTTCCAGGTTTGTGTGTCTGTGGCAGGTAAGTGCAGGACTAGTCTCACTTACCTGTCATTTCCATATGTCTGTTGATGTTTCCCCTGTGTTGCTTGGCCGTTGAGACTCCTGCTCCCCCGTGCCTAGGAGGAGCAGGTCGTCTCACTCTGTCCCCTAGTACAGGGCCGACTTGAGGGCTCGTAGGGACTTTAAGGTTCCGGCGTATGAGTCCTCCTACCACCAAGGTCGGCTCATACAGATAGGAGACAGGGTCAGCGTTAGGGATGCAATAGGAGGTGACCTGCTCCCTAACTCTGTGGTCCCGGCCAAGGGGTAACCCTACCATTTCCTGGCACCGCACGGCTGGGGGTTTTCCCCACCGCCAGCCGTGACAGTACCTGACACTGGACTTCAGGCATTTTGGCATTTCCCTCTCCCCAGTCTTCCTCCAGACTCTGGCACCTTGATTTCCGAATGACATGCAAAATTTGCTTTCATCCGAAAAAAGTACTTTGGACCACTGAGCAACAGTCCAGTGCTGCTTCTCTGTAGCCCAGGTCAGGCGCTTCTGCCACTGTTTCTGGTTCAAAAGTGGCTTGACCTGGGGAATGCGGCACCTGTAGCCCATTTCCTGCACACGCCTGTACACGGTGGCTCTGGATGTTTCTACTCCAGACTCAGTCCACTGCTTCCGCAGGTCCCCCAAGGTCTGGAATCGGTCCTTCTCCACAATCTTCCTCAGGGTCCGGTCACCTCTTCTCGTTGTGCAGCGTTTTCTGCCACACTTTTTCCTTCCCACAGACTTCCCACTGAGGTGCCTTGATACAGCACTCTGGGAACAGCCTATTTGTTCAGAAATTTCTTTCTGTGTCTTACCCTCTTGCTTGAGGGTGTCAATGATGGCCTTCTGGACAGCAGTCAGGTCAGCAGTCTTACCCATGATTGCGGTTTTGAGTAATGAACCAGGCTGGGAGTTTTTAAAAGCCTCAGGAATCTTTTGCAGGTGTTTAGAGTTAATTAGTTGATTCAGATGATTAGGTTAATAGCTCGTTTAGAGAACCTTTTCATGATATGCTAATTTTTTTAGATAGGAATTTTGGGTTTTCATGAGCTGTATGCCAAAATCATCAATATTAAAACAATAAAAGGCTTGAACTACTTCAGTTGGTGTGTAATGAATCTAAAATATATGAAAGTCTAATGTTTATCAGTACATTACAGAAAATAATGAACTTTATCACAATATGCTAATTTTTTTTTAGAAGGACCTGTATGTGATTGTATAGATGTATGTCCTATATTAAAGTGTCAATAAAGATGTTGTTTATGATGTTGAGTGGTATAAGATTTTTATAGGGGTTTATGCTATGTCTCCATGCATATTGAGGTACTGATATTTATATTGGTGTGGGTATTGAATACATTGTATTCCCATGCACCCCTTCCACCACTAAAAAAGGGTATATGGCTCCCTTTTCTCGTTCTCCTCCTCCATCATATTAGGTTGCCCTTCGCCCCTAATGTTTTAGAGGGTCAGCTCAGCAGCGGGCCCTCACCCATAATGTTTTCGAGGGTCACCAGCAGGCCCTTACCCATAATGTCTTTGAGGGTCACCAGCAGGCCCTCAACCATAATGTATTAGAGGGTCAGCTCAGCAGCAGACCCTCTCCCCTAAATTTTTAGATGGTTAGCTCGGCAGCAGGCCCTCGCCCACAACATTTTTTAGATTGTCAGCTCGGCAGCAGGCCCTCGCCCACAAAAGTTTTTAGATGGTCAGCTCAGCAGCAGGCCCTTGCCCACAAATTTTTTTAGATGGTCAGCTCTGCAGCAGTCCCTTGCCCACAAAATTTTTTAGATGGTCAGCTTGGCAGCAGGCCTTCGCCCACAACTTTTTTTTAGATGGTCAGCTTGGCAGCAGGCCCTCGCCCCTAATGTTTTAGCGGGTCACCAGCAGGCTCTTGCTCCTAATGTTTTTGAGGGTCACCAGCAGGCCATCAATCATAATTTTTCAAGGGTGTGTATGATGCCCTTCTTTTATGTGTAATAAAGGGGGTGTATTGGAGTGCCGGTTCCTCGTAATTTTTGGCAGCCCTTTCCCTTAGTGCATAGGCTTTATGAATGTAGGAGTCCCACTACCTGAACAATTGTACCACAATGTGAATGAGGCCCTCCTTTATGTGATTAACAGGTTGTATCGGAGTGCCTCTTCCTTGTAATTTTTGGCAGCACTTGCACTTTATATTCAAGTAAATATACAGGAAAGAATGTTTCCTAACAATTTTTCCTCTAAAATCGATTTTATCTTCGGTTTGGTGCGTATTATTGTCAGTCTGTAAAAGTGGCGTACTACTCGGACAACATCGTTCCCATCAGCAACCTGGGAGTCCAAGATGCATCCAGACATCCTCCCCATGCTGTTCCCGAACCATTTCAGTGGTGTTTCCATCAATTTCTGACCTTTTCCTATGAACCAGACATCCTCCCTTCTTCAGAGCAGGGGGTGCCTGGTTTAATGCTCGGGTTCTCCCATATACTTCCATTGTGTTCAGGTGCTCAGTAGAGCACCCAAGCATCCTGAGGTGTTCTATTCGAGCACCAGAGCACTTTGGTGCTCGACCAACACTAGCAGGGGCGGACTGACTGGTCGGGCACTTCGGACATGGTCTGAGTCCCGGCCGGGATGGGGGCCCGCCGCAGAATAACATAACACCGGGCCCCGCTCACTGTAATACTAATATTCATATGTGAACAACTTGAAATCCTCTGCGATCCTCTCCCTCTGAGCTCTCTGTACTCACAAACTCAGTAGCAGGCCGGGCGGCAGCGCAACTCACTGAGGTCACGCGCCTGCTCCTCCTACTTCATTCATAAAGTGGGAGGAGCAGGCGCGTGACGTCAGTGAGTTGCGCTGCCGCCCGGCCTGCTACTGAGTTTGTCAGTACAGAGAGCTGAGAGGGAGAGGATCGCAGAGGATTTCAAGTTGTTCACATATTAATATTAGTATTACAGTGAGCGGGGCCCGGTGTAATAGAATACAGTGACTGCACCGGGCCCCGCTGCCATCACAACCACAGATGCCGGCCCCCAGTCTCTTTATTGGGGATCATTCACTCACAGGGACACTGTTATGGGGGGATCTGTGGATGACACATATATAGCATAAGGTGCTATATATGTGTCACCCACAGATCCCCCCCCCACAACAGTGTCATCCACAGATCCCCACAACAGTGCCATCCACAGAGCCCCCACAACAGTGCCATCCACAGAGCCCCCACAACAGTGCCATCCACAGAGCCCCATAACAGTGCCATCCACAGAGCCCCCATAACAGTGCCATCCACAGATCCCCCATAACAGTGCCATCCACAGATCCCCTCCATAAGTGCCATCCACAGATCCCCCCCATAACAGTGCCATCCACAGATCCCCCATAACAGTGTCATCCACAGATCCCCACAACAGTGCCATCCACAGATCCCCCCCCCCTCAACAGTGTCATCCACAGATCCCCCATAACACCTTTTGGTTCAAAATATTTTTTCATTTGGCTATTCCCCACCCCTCTTGCAATTGTTCCGCTACTTGTGGGCTGCGCGGGAATGAATTCAGTCACTTTGGTGGGCAATCCCATCCTGCAGCGCGTGATCCTGCAAGACCTGCCGCTGTAGGTCACGGGTCTCATGGGATCACGCGCAACAGGATGGTATTGCGCACCGAAGTGACTGAACTCATGCCCATGTAGCCCGCAAGTAGCGGATCAGTGGAACAAGTACAAGGTGGGTGGGGGTATGATCTGTGGGGTTGCCCAGATGGCTAGGCCCTTCACAGTAGTTATTAACCCCTTTCAGCAGTCCCCCATTCACTGAAGGGGGGACTGCTGAAAGGGATTAATAACTACTGTGAAGGGCCTCCCCCCCTTTCACAGTAGTTATACCCAGATATATGCCCCCTTCACAGTAGTTATGCCCAGATATGTGCCCCCTTCACAGTAGTTATGCCCAGATATGTGCCCCCCTTCACAGTAGATATGCCCAGATATGTGCCCCCTTCACAGTAGTTATGCCTAGATATGTGCCCCCTTCACAGTAGTTATGCCCAGATATGTGCCCCTTCACAGTAGTTATGCCCAGATATGTGCCCCTTCACAGTAGTTATGCCCAGATATGTGCCCCCTTCACAGTAGTTATGCCCACACTGCTTCTAACAGAGGCTCACTAATGGACTCTGAGATTAGATCACCCCATACGAGAGCATTGAATCAATGCTTTCCTATGGGGAAAAATTTGACCCTGGAGGTCATCATGCAGGGTATGAGGACGTCCAGCGTCAGATACCAGACTAAAGGTCTGTCTTAATCCAGGAAGCCCTCAGGTGGCTGCCGGCCACTAGAGGCTGACCTATTGCTGGAACGTAAACAATGCAGTTTCTCTAGAACATTGCAGCTCGATTTGCAAAAGGGACACTGTACCCAGACCACTTCAATGAGCTGAAGTGGTCTGGGTGCCTTTTGTGTCACTTTAACTTTGAAATCTTATTAAAGATTGTGTAGGGTGTGGCTGGAGGCGGGGCATGGAGACAAGGGACAAGGGTGGGGCTTGCAGCAGAACATGGGTGGGGCCTGTAAGGGGGCCCTTGATTTATTTTGCCCGGGGGCCCTGAGGGTTCTCAGTCCGCCTCTGAACACTAGTGATGACCAAAGTGACCCTCATTAGAAGCTGGCATAAATTATCAGGATGACACATATTTATAAAGAGCTGTTTTCCTAACACATAAGTTTCTGCTGCTGCTGTCTAGAATAGCCAATGCTATAGAATTAAAAGGATTAGTAGTAGTTGTAACTGAAAAGCTGGCCGGTAGGCACAGTTTTACCCTATATTTCTGCAACAGTATTTTTTAAGTACATTTTTCCTTTAGGTTGTCTGAAATAATAATATTAATAATAATAATAATAATAATAGTAATAATATAGGGAATGTGCCATCATACAATTGTTTAAATCACGTTTTTATAGTAAGCATATATTTAAAGATTTTTAGTTTGTTTTTTAGAATGTCACTATTTATATATATTTAAAAAAATCCTAACATTTTTCAGTTTTCACACTGGCCACTAAGGGCTGTATTAGACAGCGCGATTCGGCAGGCGATTGTTGGGAAGGAAGCGTTCCTTCCCTGCAATCACCTGCTCACTAGAGGAGGAGACTGCTGCTATTACTTGCAGCAATCTCCTTCACAGAATGGGTAGGAGCGATCACTATGCCATCGCTTGTCCCCATGCATATCGTGATTAGACAGCGCGATCTGCTGACAAAAAACGATTTTTAAATATGTTGAAAGATCCCGATTGCCAGATGAATGAGCTCATTCATTAGTAATCGGTGGCAGTAGTAGTAGTTGTTTGCCAGCAGCAGAGCGTGATTAGACAGCACGATCTGCTGCTGGCAAACTATGGCTTTAATTGCCCGATGAACGAGCGTTTGCTAATTCGTCGGGTAATCGGCAGGAGTATTACACTGCCAGATCATCAGTAACTCGTTAATGATGAACTGGCCAAGAATCGGCTAGTCTAATACAGGCCTAAGCCTAATAATAAGCATCGGGAACTCTTCTTGCTAAGCACAGTTCACTTTTCGGCAGTTAACTCACTGTCACCATAGGCAGGATTAGATTACAGATAGACAGATAACACCTATATACATATAGATAACAGGATCTACCATTTACTATAGTTAATATAACAGCTTATCTACTCCTTCCTGACCTCTGCACAGGTCACAGAGCATGCCTAGAAAACTCACCCATAGAAGTCCTCTTCTGACAATTGTGTCTATGGCCCATGGTGGCTGTTGAAAAGCATATCTCCAAATGCTTTTAACAACAGCTCATGTAAGATGGCCGCCTCCATAATCATGTTCACAAAATCAAATAAAAAATAGGAAAATAAACAAATTCTGAAACTAAAAATAAGTTAGAAAAAAAGAATACATGTCGCTCTCTGGTTTTAACTGGAAGAAAGAAAAAAAAAATATGACACTTTCCCATGGAATGAAAGTACCTGCCGGAACTGACATACAATATAAATACAAGAATGCAACAACACTCCAATGCTCTGGTGGTCCCTGCTGGACTTTGATCTGGTGTTCTCTGCCAGACACATGATTACTGCAGCCAATCACTGGCCTTAGTGGTCATGTGCTAGCATCACCACTGAGGCCAGTGCTTGGCTGCAGTGGTCATGTGTATGAATCGGACGTCACTGTTGCATAAAAAGTGAACAAAGTCCAGGGGGACCACCAGAGCATCACCAGATTTGATAGGTAAGAAATAGGGCCACATTTCCAGATTGTCTTATCAAATGTTTGTCTTATCGGATGTGTACAACTGTGTACTTATAGACTATCTTTATAAACAGATATAATTGATGACTTTTCAGTCTCAATCTTAACCCAACTTCAAATAAAATAGTTACAACTACTAAAAATTATTATTAAAAAGGTAACTTTAATTTTTTTTAAAGTGATGTTTATAAAGGTTTTGTATATGTTTTACCTTTCCTAAAGCAGGGACCAGCAACCTTCGGCACTTCAGCTGCTGTGAAACTACAACTCCCAGCATGCACACTTAGGGCTGTATTACACAGCCCCATTAAGCAGGCGATTGTCGGGAAGGAAGTGTTCCATCCCCGCAATTGCCTGCTCGCTACATGCAGTGATCTCCTCCACAGTATGGAGTGGAGCGATCGTTATGCCATGGCTCCCCATGCTGTCTAGATGTTTGCCGTAAGCAGATGGTGATTAGACAGCACAATCTGCCAACGACAAACAATGATTTTTAAACATGGTGAAAGACCTTGATTGTCTGATGAACAAGCTTGTTCATCGGGTAATCGGTAGCAGTATAACACTGCCAGATCATCGCTAACTGGCGTTCCTATGAACGGTTGTTAGCAATGATTGGCCCGACAATCGCCTGGTGTAATACAGCCTTTACTCTGCTATTCTTGTAACTGCCATCGAAGTGAAAGGATTCTGGGAATTGTAGTTTCAGAACAGCTGGAGTGCAGAAGGTTGCTGATCCCTGTCCTAAAGAATGGAACAATTAGTTCAATTGTTATTTTTAATTTCTGCAGCCTGTTGCAGAGGAATATTATTGTAAAAACCATTAGGGCAATTGCAAGACTGAAAAACATAAAAATATTTTTCAGTTATAGTAAAATACATTATTTTTTGTTTTAATTTCTTACCATTTCTTTTAGATTTATACTCTTTGTCAGTGACCAGAAACATTCTTATTTACATCCAGAGGCTGAAAAATTGCTCAGACCTAACAGTGTCTTAAGGACATTATTAATCTAATGGCTATAGATATATGTAAAACTCATCTACTAGCGATAAGAAAATTTATTTGGGTCTGATTCAGCCGAATTGCCCTCCGATTTGATTCGGGTCAACTTTATCCAGAAAGTGCTTTAACTACTTGGAAAAAGTCTCTTCCTTTCTCTCTATCTCTCTGTCTCTTTATCACTCTCTTGCCTATCCCTCTCTCTCTCTATTCCTCTCTCCCAATGACTGACACAAAATTTGGGTTTGGTACAATCAGAACTTTAAAAAAAATTCAGGTTGAATTTCTATATGTTAGAGTCTCTATACACTGCAAATATCCCAAGATTATGACCGGTGTCTGGTGATGGCATAACCCCTGAAAGCTAAAGAATACATTTAATAAAGAACAAAAAGAAGCATGTGGATTAAGGGTACTTTCACACTTGCGTTGTGAGGATCCATATGCAAACGGATATCGATCCGGATCCGTCTGACAAATGCATTGAAATTCCAGATCCGCCTCTCTGGTGTCATCCGGAAGACATTATTAAAGGTCTGCGCATGCGCAGATCGGGAAACCGAATCCGTTTTTCTGGAACACTTGGTACCGGATCAGGCATTAATACATTTCAATGGCAAGTGTTCTGGGATTTTGGCCAAATACCGTAAAGGGACTGAACTGAAGACATCCTGATGCATGCTTTCCATTCAGAATGTATTAGGATAAAACCTTTTTTTCCGGTATTGAGCCCCTGTGACGGAACTCAATACCAGAAAAGAATAACGCTAGTGTGAAAGTACCTTAAGGAGAACATAATGTTCACTGACAAGTGCCAGAGAAGCAAAAAAAACTGTATAAAGCTATGAAGAACAGCTTGGAAACAGCCTTTTGAAGAGCTTGAGCCGAATGCATGACAGTCTTGTGATGTTAATAACTACCAATGCCCACAGTTTTCACTCCCTAGAGAATATAGCTCTTATATTACCAGAGGGTGTAGATAGCAAACATGGTTCAAAAAGACAAACATATCAGTTACTGTGCTAAAGAAGAACCCCCCCCCCCCCTCAATTAGAGATACACGTCTCACCCTATTCATTTGAACAGAGCCAACTATTCACATAGAGAAGAGGTTCCAACAAAAGAAAACTGTGTAGATTAAACTTGCAAATAGGAAAGACAGCATTTGAACTAACGCAAGTCTTAATGTTTAGCAGAAACAAACAAGGTAAGATTGAGAGATAATATCACGGCAATATGCATGTGCCCCGTTACTGAACATGAACAATTTCACAAACTAAACAGGGAATTTAGAGGAAAAAACGGTGATTGCGAAAAAAGATAAAAAAATAAATGAGATTGTTTTCACTTCGATAATATTATTCCATTACTGTTTGAGATTTCAGAACTTTTCTTTCAGTAAAATTCGCATATTTCCACATATAATGAGTCACTGTATCACAGTGGCTGATGATGGATGATAAATCTGGTACATCCTTAGCCTGTCTAGTCTAGTTTATGCCACCTATTAGCTGGCTTAGCTTACCCCGAAAATGGATCCACATGCCCTGAAAAACTGTCTCAATGCATCAAGATTCAGTACACCAAAGACATTAGACCAACTCAAAGTTAGTTTAATCTACACCATTTTTATGCTCCACAATCATGGATTTCAGCTTCATAAATTCATTTAAAAGGTAGGCAATACCTGGGCATGTCCACATTCTAGTTTAGAACCAGATAATGTTGAGGATGTCTGAAAAGTCATTCTGAATAATAAATGTATCTAAAATGAGTTGTCAGAGATTTAGTGCAAACAATGCCAAGAAAGTTGAGCATTTATCATAGTAAATGTGGTCCATCCTTTTTATAAATTGCTAAATTCATCCCAGATTTTCCCTATGACACTACATAAACATGCAGTATAGCCTGCTCTTTACTTCCATCCAGCTAAATTCTGATCAAATCAATAGATTTGATCAGAATTTAACAAATCAGTGTTCAGCAGAGACGTTATCAGAAATCTTGTCTGAAGGATTTGGCACTAAACAGCATTCTGCAGCTTGCTATGTATTGGAACACATGCAAGCTGCTGAAGCCAAACACTTAACAAAACATCTTAATAAAACCAATTGAAAAATGTTTTTACTACTGTACATAATTGCTGCGTTAAAAATGTGTTATCAAAGGTGTATATAGCCTAGGGTATGATCCAACAGAAAAATTTCAGTAGAATATTTACCACCATATCTAGTAATAATTTAGTAATAGACAGTAGAGATTGCACACCCATCTCACTTGAAAAACTAAAATAACATACTGGAAGTGGCTATCACATAAACTGTAAGGTGCTTTCTGATAAATACAGCCCAATAAAAAAAAAAAAAAAAAGGAAGACATTTTGGATAACATCATACATCAATAAACCATTGCAGTAAAAAAATAAAAAATGTATAAAAAGTGTTATAACAAAACAAACCATTGTTGATCAACCCATCAGCTTTCAGCTCTCTATTTTTTTACAGCTCAATTGGATATAAAAGCAGTAATCTGATTGATTTTTATGGGCCACCCTTTTTTTTTACAACACTGTTTATGCATAATCTAATGTTAAGAATCCAATTTTCTTTTCAGCCATAGTCTGATGTGTATGAGCACCTTAATTCCAAAGGAAGGTTAAAGATCATGTTGTAAAATTCATTGAGAAAGAAGGGATGCAAATGAGCTCTTAACAAGCTCTGCCTCTAATGCCACCAGATGTAAGGCAGCTATCCTATAAGTCAACATTTAAAATGCATGAAAGATTTAGAGAGGCGGAGTTGACAACAATCCAGTTACCCTAAGGGATCTTACAGGTTGGTAAAATCATGTATTTATTTGGTTGTTTATCCCTCAGTTATTAGTGTAAGGTTTAAACATAAAATTAGATCATAGAAATTACCATATTTGTGGCACTATAAGGCATACCTGACCATAAGACGCAGCCCAGATTTAGACAACTGGAAATGAGAAAATAAATATTTTCTACTAATTTTTTGGTGAGGTCAATATCACAAATTTTAATGGTCTATAGTAGAGGGGGTAAATTATTTACAGTCAGCTCCTGTTAACCAATCGCTGACATAGTTTTCACCTACTCAACAGAACCTATTTTTGCAAATCTGATCTTATCCGAGCCATTTTGAGAATATTTTCTCATGGCACATCATACTTCATGTAAGTGGCATTTGAGTCAATATGTTTTAACTTTATTTATAAAAATATTTCAAAATGTACAGAAAATTTTGAAATATTCGCTATTTTATACATTTTTATTTCTCTGCTCTTAAAGTGGTTGTGCAGCTATATATACAGTATATATATATATATATATATATATATATATATATATATATATATATATGACCTATCCTCAGGAGGCTCTGGGGTGAAATAATAAAAGAAACCCCTGTAATACCACAAATAGCTTGTTTAATATTCCTATTAATGTATACTCTTTTCATGTCAATTTTTATCACAGGTAATCTAATAGTGTAATAAAAGTATTACAAACATAATAATAGATCTGTTGTGCGTTCTCTGAAAGAATTAGTCTTGTGTCATTTATTCCTATCAGGTGGATTATCTAAACATACACATCATAAGAGAGTTTACCTACTACCAAGACCTAAAGACCTTCACCGGTTGAGTGAACACATCAGTCAATTTTACCACAGGCGTTTGTAAAGGGATGCCAGCCTTGTCATTGTGCAGCGACTACAAAGTAACAATGAATTATCAACAAGAAAGGGATATTGGATCTCAAAAGAATAAGCAACACTCCTTTGATTTATAGCTTTTGAAGGTGTCCTGCTACATGTCACAAAGCCACACTGCTGGGCTGTTCCACTGTGCACATTGGGATATCCTACCACCAGCCATTTTATTCTAAACAGGGAAAGGGTGGAGAAGTTTGGTTTTCTCTTAATGCCTCAGTGGTTTTAAATAGTACTTTTTATAGACTTCAGGATATACCTACCAGAAGGAAAGCTCATCATAGGGAGAGTTTCCTAAAGTACCATGAAGGAAAGTACTTGAGATCATTCATGCATGCAATTCATATTGGTTGTCAAGTGTACAGTGGCTTATTTGCTGGGAGGACCATGCCATTAAACAATTAATATCAGTTCAAATAAGTGTAGCTGTTAGATTATTTGATGCTATTTCACAGTTCACGCACATTTGGGTATGAAATATCTATAATTTTTTTTGGTGGGGTCCAAATATATATAATATATGTATTTACTTCTTCTAACATTGCTCGTTTAGTTTTCCGTTAGTGCTTGGCTCCTATTCTCAGCTACAATAAGGTTGAAAACTTAGCTTTAAGCTCCCCAGTCACACAATAAAGACTGCTAGGATGTTTTGGATTAAAATTAAGGACTATACCAAACTAAGGACTATTCTAGTTTGATACTGGACTAGCAGAACTACAACATACTTTGAAGCAAGATTAGCAGTTTTATTCATAAGGTGGATCTAGACGAACCAACAATCGTCCAGATTATCGGGAAAGACCGTTCCCAACAATCTGCCCGTGTAAATGTGCCACGATTATCTGATGAATGAGGTGGCATGATCCCTATAGCGATCCGTCATCCTCATACTGTGAAGGAGATCGCTGCATGTAAATGCAGTGGTCTCCTTCACCGAGCGGGCAGCCAACTGTCGGGAAGGAACAGTTCCTTCCAGACAGTTGGCTGCCCGCTCACTTCCTTCCCGACTGCCCGCTCACTTCCTTCCCAACAATCGGCTGCTTCATTGTCCTGTCTAAACCCGCCTTTACTTTATCAGACAATTAATATGGCTTTCCCTTTCTCATTTTACTCCCCTCATTACCATGCTGTGAAAACACTGTAAATAAATGTAGAGTTAAACAATTAGAAGCTATGTAGATATCAAAGGGGCTTTCCCATCTCAGACAATTGGGGCATATCGCTAGGATATGCCCTCATTGTCTGATTGCTGCGCTCCCATTCATTTCTATGGGGATTCTGAAAATAGCCGAGTGTGCTGCTTGGTTATTTTCGGCAGACCAATAGGAACCACTTTGCTGGCTTTATTTTACAGATAGGTGCCAGTCCCACAGGTGGGACCTGCACCTATCAGACAGTGGGGGCATATCCTAGCAGTATGCCCCCATTGTCTGAGATGGGAATACCCCTTTAACACATAGCATGTTTTTTTTTTATTATTATTATTTCATTTCTTTCAAAGAATTCCAATATCAACCACATCAGCCCTGATTAAAAAAAAAGTAACTAGTTAGAGCACGTTCAGCTGTAATGATGGCAATAAAGTGTGTCATATGGTATACTGCAATTATTATCCAGGTTGTTATTTAAAAGATTAGGTCAGAACAGAACAGCTGAAATTCAAACACATGAATGGGTTTTCATACATGGACAGCGTGTTTGAAGTCCTGCCATAGCACCCATATGAGCCTTGGCCTAATCTAAATTTTAAAACAAAAGATGCAATGCAACAGCTCTCTGTAAACCAAATAAAGTACAAAATTGCATAATAATTGCAAGTTCTATACTAATAAGTTAGAGATGCTTGGCAAATCATTTTGTACAAAATCATTTGAGCCCGTCTGCCGCATGTCAAGGCGATCTCTGTAAGACGGGTTCCTAACACTAAATTCTACCTGTTATGTGCCATGACGGCTACCATATAATTCAGCAAGTGTAGGTTCCACATGCATGCTGGGCCCGCTTTAATTTCTGTCACTTTTGGTGCCAAAATTGCCTCCATTATATCCAAGGAATGCAGGTACCAACATGCATGCCGAGCCCACTCCACACCACTCCTGGTGCCAAATGGCCCCTAAAGACTGCAATAAGAGTCCACAAACTATCTCTCTCCTGGTGCCAAATGGCTTCCAGTGAGTGAAGGGGAGCAGGCCTGACTATATACTCACACTAATTAAAATCAGCCTATGGAGCAGACGAGCTGGTCAGGAGTGCACGACTAAGGTGTCAGTCACACCTCCAGTACAAACTGCAAAAAAAAAGGGGGTCAGTCAGCACATCCCAAAGCGCAGGGGCACGTTGCTATGGCTGAGAACAACACTGTATATCTAAATTTTAAAGAGGACCTGTCACCTCTTCTGACGTCTGCTTTAGTAACTACCTGCATTCTCCATATTAACCACTTCCCATCTGGGCCATTTTCCCCCTTCCTGACCAGGTCTAATTTTGCAAATCTGACATATGTCACTTTATGTGGTAATAGCTTTGGAACGCTTTTATTTATCCAAGCCATTCAGAGATTGTTTTCTCATGACACATTGTACTTCATGATAGTCATAAATTTGAGTCAATATATTTCACCTTTATTTATATGAAAAAATCAAAAAATTACCCAAAATGTTGAAAAATTTGCAATTTTCAAACTTTCAATTTCTCTGCTTAACATTCCCCATATGTCTACTTTATGTTGGCATCAATTTGTAAATGTTATTTTATTTTTTTTAGGACGTTAGAAGGCTTAGAATTTTAGAAGCAAGTCTTAAAATTGTTAAGAAAATTGCAAAAGCCCACTTTTTAAGGACCAGTTCTGGTCTGAAGTCACTTACATAGTGCATACCCCCATAAATGACCCCATTGTAGAAACTACACCCCTCAAGTTAGTTAAATATGATTTTACAAACTTTGTTAACCCTTTAGGTGTTCCACAAGAATTGAAGGAAAATGGAGATCAAATTTTTAAATTTCACTCTTTTGGCAGATTTTCCATTTTAATCCTTTTTATAATTTAACATATCGAGGGTTAACAGCCAAACAAAACTCTATTTTTTTACCCTGATTCTGTGGTTTACAGAAACACCGCACATGTGGTGGTTAACTGATGATGTAAAGGCACACGGCAGGGTGCAGAAGAAAAGGAGCACCATATGGTTTTTGGAAGGCAGATTTTGCTGAACTGGTTTTTAGATGCCATGTCCCATTTGAAGCTCCCCTGATGCACCTTTACAGTAGAAACTCCCAAAAAGTGACCCCATTTTGGGGGTTACTTCACCAGTGAGTCCTCATAGTCATGAGGTCCCTCTTTCCCTTATTTTTTCCTACTGCAATCAGCGGCCAAGTGAGAGATGGAACCTTATAAATATGAGGACTCAACATTACTTTTTGCATACTTTCAGTCCTGTGACATCACTAATTTATTCCTGTACTGGCCACCTACATGTGACATAATTACATGTATGTGTTTTTTCTTCCTATGATGTGAGGTCACAAATACATGGTGAACTGTTTCATGTATGCTGTTCCTATGTTATCCTGTGTGCTATCACCCTGTGCATTATCCCTGATCTGCGACACTGTTTTATATAATTTATGTGTTTCAGCATCACTGAGAAGTTAAGCTTGTTCTGTGACATCACTGTGTTTATTAACTTTGTACTGACATCACTGTTTGTTATCTCTGCGCTGTGTCATCATTGTGTTTATTATCTCTGTGCTGTGATGATTGTGCCCAGTATTCCTGTGCTGTGACATTGACGACTTAATTGTCCTTGGTCAATATACATCAATATACCATTTTTTCACTGTAGTTAAAACTCATACAGCAGGTCATTAAGGGGAGCTGATTTAGCTAAGGGTACTTTCACACTTGCGGCAGAGGATTCCGGCAGGCAGTTCCGTCGCCGGTGTTCTGTGATATTTCCCCAACCTGTGAAATTTCCCTACCCTCGTCACTTCCTGTTGTGACGCGGCCGCACCGGACATGACGTTCCCAGCTCTGGGAGGAGCTGTGCCGCGCAGGCGCACAACAACTGGGTAGGGACATTTCACACCAGAGTTGGGGAGAAGGGGCCACCTAATGCGCTTGCGCATTACCTCTCAGCTGGCTCCAGATGATCAGACACCGCACGTGTGCAGTGAGTGGTAGGGAGATTTAACAAAACAAATGGCCATTAGATCTCCCTACTCCTACACTGCGCAGGCACTGTGATCAGAGGGATGTTTGATATAAGAGATTTCCCTGTCCGCTGGTGCGCACGCACGGTGTATCTCGACAGGAGTAGTTAGCCGCGCTTGTGCACAGGCCCATCATTTTTCCCTACCCACTAACCGCTGGTGAAGCTCCCGGCACATTCGCAGTGTCAGCCGGTGTCTAGCTGAGAGGTAAGGCGCAAGCGCATTAGGTGGCCCCTTCTCCCCAACTTTGGTGTGAAATTTCCCTACCCCGTCATTGTGCGGCTGCACTGCACGATACACCTCTTTCCAAAGCTGGGAACGTCATATCCTGTGCAGCCACGTCACAACAGGAAGTGGTGAGGGTAGGGAAATTTCACGGGTAGGTAGGCACACCGGAACTGCTTGCCGGATCCGTCAAAATTTATGCAAACTGATGGCATTTGTCAGACGGATCAGGGTCCTGATCCGTATTACAAATGCATTGAAATGCCGGATCCGTCATTTTTTTTTTCACATTTTTTGCCGGATCCGTTTTTCCGGAACACTCGGGGACGGATTCGGCATTAATGCATTTAAATGGGGAAAAGTGTTCTGGAATTTTGGACGGAGATAAAACCGCAGCATGCTGCGGTATAATCTCCGTCCTGAAATGTCAAAAAGACTGAACTGTAGACATCCTGATGCATCCTGAACGGATTTCTCTCCATTCAGAATGCATTAGGATAAAACTGATCAGTTATTTTCCGGTATTGAGCCCCTAGTGTGAAAGTACCCTAACTCCAGCTTTATAAAATAGGTGTTACCTTTTATTATAATCTTACTCTCTAATGATAATAACATGACTCCTGACCCTACACAAATTGTGCACAGCACACGCTGAAAAGTAATCTGCAAAACAAGGAGAGTATCCTTTAAAATGTCATTCCATGGAGCATTCCCTTATCTGGGTACAACCTATTGCATTCCTCCTGAGCTTCCCAGTTCTAGATGGCAGACAGTGCTAATTGGTATTGTGATTACTGCCATGGTGGTTGTCACCCAGCATGTACTAAGAGACAAAGATAACTCTGCAGATGTTGAAAATAATATTGCAATACTTCATATAAGGGGAGAACTACTGTTTATACTTCCAAGTATTTTCTTATTTTAGGAGAATATATCTTTGATAAAGTGCTGTTGAAGAAACAAAAAAACACATAGGATAATAGTTTTGGAAACCTATTTTTTAGGGCTAATTCATACAACATAATTTGTGTCCATGTGTTATTAGTGTGCACAGCTGACTGCATACAGACTGCACAGGGTCCCATAGAAGTAAGAGGTGCTAGTCACACCACCATTTTTCATCATGGAATGAGGGTCATTGCCCAGAACCTCAGAGCATGTCCTGTCTTGGGCTGTGTCCCATGAAACATGGACCTAGAGACCATTGGTGACAATTGTCAGGTCTGTGTGCTTCGCGGACAAACAGAAGTCACTCTGTATTAAAAATCATCCTCCATAGCATGGACAGTTTTCAATATGGACATGTAAAATAAGCACTTAAAGGGGTTTTCTCATCTCAAACAATGGGGGCATATCTCTCCTATATTGAGAACGAAGCCTCGAAAGTGAAGTAAAACACACTGTGCATGCGCAGCCGCCCTCCATTCATTTCTATGGGGTTGCCGAAAATAGCTGAGCGCTGGCTCGGCTATTGCCGTCTGCCCCATAGAAATGAATGGGAGCGTGGGGCCCGCATGCATGGCACACTCTCATTCACTTCTATGGGAGAGGTGGGGATTAGCTCTTGGTGGTGGATGGAGCCCGGGAAATCTGGGGTCCTCCATCCACAGAGCTCCCCGCTCCGTTCTCGATATAGGTGCGGGTCCCAGCTGTGGGACCCGCACCTATCAGATAATGGGGGCATATCCTAGTGATATGCCCCCATTGTCTAAGATGGGAATACCACTTTCAGCATCAGAATGTTTTTTCTACGTCAAGTTTGTTGCTTCGTGGCCTATAAGAACATGTTGATTCAAAAATTCTCTCATCCAAACAACAAGCTGAAGTAATTCCTTATTATCACTAGGTCACACGGTCAAGTGCAGCCTGGTCAGGAAGGCTTGGGGTTAATAATGATCTGGTGACCTGTTTACTAGCCTCCTTCACACAGTCTGACACCATAGCAACAAGGGTCATTAACTTGTCGCAATCTTGTCACCACCATGATAAACCCTAATAGGTTGACAAAAGAAAAAACATAAAACAAAATTTTTCTCTTAGTCGATCTTTTACACAAAGTAATTTCTCAGAAACATGAGTCCTGCTAGAGACAGCAATCATCTCAAATGAATAAAATGTGGACAGTGGGGGATCTTATTCAAACATTTAAAAGATGATAGAAAAATGGCAGACACATAATCACAACATTTGACCTTTTTAATTTTCAGGAGAAAAACGGTGAACAGAGTATGAGGCAAGCAGACAGTAGAAAACTACTCCTGTTCAGGATAATAGATGCTGTGCGGTCCCAGCATACACCGGAATCTGAAAGACGTATGGAGACTGCGAGTATAGATGAGGATATTCTCGGTAATAACAAAAGATGGATATGATTTTACATTGTTTTGAAAAGGGGTCGTCTGACCCCAAAGTAATATTAATTATGGTCCTGAAAATGATTAGCATAAAGAAAAAAGTCACTCACCTATTCCCTGTAATCTGTCCATTGTCACGTGTACCACTGCAGCCATTCACTGGCCTCACCAGTAATGTGTTCCCACGAGTCACATGACTGCGGAGTCCAATCCACAGGGGGAAAACCGCCACACTGGAACAGATCGAGGGTGAAAAGGCCTGTGTTTTTTTGCTTTAAGGACCATAGTTAACATTACATTCAGATCAGACAACCCCTTTAAACTTTTTTCCTAACCCCTTAAAGCAAGTTGATGTACATGTAAGCAGGAGGTAAAATCATTCCGGCTGCCTTAGATACAGCGGCGCTCCAGTGCTAACAAACAGGATCCAAAACTCCAATCACAGACGTATGACCTTTAAAGTACTGCAATGCATGTGAATAATGATACTGACAAACAATATGGACTCCCCTTGTCACGTCCCTGTCAGACACAGCATTGCAATTACCAACAGTCCTGGGCCTAGTAAAGGACTCCAAGGCTGTCATGCATTTAAGAAGTTTATTATCGCTTAAATGTTACTTTGTAGCAACTGTGAAGGGTATTGCATTATCTTCAGAGTATCTTTAATACCCTGCACAGATACTACAAAGCAGACTGTCACCCAAGCACCGCAGTCTCTTCAGAGTGCTGAGAATTGGACCCCCATCTGTCCGATACCAATGGCCAGTACTTTAAAGTTAGAATAAATATAAACTCTAATAAGACTACAATTCAAAAAAGTATAAATAGAGTAAACAAATGAAATAATACAATTATTAAATAATTAATTTTATAAAATAAATATTACAGAAAAACTTTAAGGTATATAGCGAATAACATAAAAAAATTAACATGATGAAAAAACTGTGAAAATAAACTGTGAAACCAGCTTTTTGATGTTGATGACCTATTCAGCAGATAGGTCATTGACATTAGATCAGTAGAAGGCCAGCACCTGGCACCCACAACTTATCAGCTGTTTTCGGACAGCCGCTGACATTGGAAACTAAACAGTGGACTTGGTCGGAAGTAGAAGGCTCCATCCACAGTGACTGTGCTGGTGTACTGCAGCTCAGCTCCTATTCAAGTGAGTGGGAGTGGAGCTGCAGTACGCCAGTGTGCCCAATCCACAGAGGACAGTGCCTTCTGCTTTTGGCTTTGTCTACTATTGTCAGTGTCAACTTAGGCTACTTTCACACTCGCGTTTGGTGTGGATCCGTCATGGATCTGCACAAACGCTTCCGTTCAGATAATACAACCACACGCATCCGTCATGAACGGATTTGTTTGTATTATCTGTAACATAGCCAAAACGGATCCGTCTTGAACACCATTGAAAGTCAATGGGAGACGGATCAGTTTTCTATTGTGCCATATTTCGTCAGTGAAAACGGATCCGTCCCCTTTGACTTACATTGTGTGTCAGGACATTTGCCTCAGCATCTTCAGGCGGACACTAAAAATCTGCAAGCAGCGTTTTGGTGTCCGCCTCCAAAGCGGAATGGAGACGGAACGGAGGCAAACTGATACATTCTGAGTGGATCCTTATCTATTCAGAATGCATTAGGGCAAAACTGATCCGTTTTGGACTGCTTGTGAGAGCCCTGAACGGATCTCGCAAACGGAAAGCCAAAACGCCAGTGTGAAAGTAGCCTTACTCACCTATTATTGTTGGGTTAAATGGCACATCACTTTGTAGCATTTTATGGATAAGCCTCACAGCGGAGCTGCAGTTTCTGGTGCTGGTTGTGCCCTGAATCAGCTGATCTGTGAAGGCGTCAGTATCAGACCCCCAGAGCACAGGTCACCAATATCAAAAAGCTGTAATACCTCTTTAAAGGGTTAAGGAAACAGATCTAGAAATATATCTTCATTTTTAAGTCATGCCAAAAAATTTGATTATAAATACCAGGAAATTCCACATGGCAGTTTTAAAAATAGGATGTGTGTAGCTTTAAAGTTGTCAGGTAAAAGAAAGAAAGAAATAAAGGAAACAAATATCTCTTTTTATGGAGAAACCAGGATTTTATGGAGATGAATCAGAATCCATTTCTTTAACGAGACAACAAAGTGACTACATATTCCCAAGACAATATAAAAAAAACTTCTAGAACTAAAAATCGTAACACCTTATGTGTTTAAAAATGGGTCCAGGATCAATGGTACTTTCTTTTTTTTTCCTTTATATTTTTTTAGAGACCTTTTCACATTCTATGCTCTACAGTAACTTTGTTAAGTGTTGAGCGAATAGAGCTTCATCTCCTCGATCCGAGGTCGATTTGTTCAAAACTTCGTTTGAATGCTGTACAGAGATTTGTCTCCGTACAGCATTAAAATGCATGGTCTCCAATGAGAGAAATTTGCTATTCCCGAAGTCTTGCGGGGCTTAAAATGGTTTTAAAGTTTAACCGAAGTTATAACTTTGGTGATAACTCACTTTGCCTCAACAGAGCCCATGCATTTAAATACTGTACGGGGACCCGTCTCCGTTCAGTATTTAGACGAGATTTGGAGTGAATCGACTTCAGATCTAGGATCCGAAGCTCAATTCCCTCACCACTAACTTTGTTATTAAACAGTCTCTGCTAAGAAAATGCTGTTACATAGGAAAAAGAAGAAAAAAATGTGTCAGAGGCAGAACCTGCAGAAATAAAGATGGATATAAAGAGAGTGCCAAGGCCAATGCACTCACCTATTTTTGTTGTGCAAAAAGACACAACACTGTGATGTATTTTGGCAATGTCGAAATTGGGATGCCTAGGACCCACCAGTAAAACTCATTTTGGGGGTCCACTGTACAGCTACATGCAAATAATACATGATCCCTGTTTGCAGATCCCTAAAACTGTGCCAAACACACTTTTTTCAGTAGTAGCCTACTGTTTAGCTTGTGCCTCTGACTGTTTTGTCCTGGAGAGTAGACCCTGTCGATATCCTGCTGATTGACTCTTACCTTGGACTAGGGCTCTCTTAGTTATGTGAGCCAGTAGAAACATTTTCCCACAGCAGCAGACAGCAACAATATACAGCAAGATGATGGGGCAACATGGAGAAGGAGGATCCCTGGGGAAAGAAGTTACTGGCTGACCTGCCTCTGTGCCTAGATGTCATATCAGCCACCGGATGCATCTATAATATTAAACTGGGTGGTTTATTAAATAATCTACCTAGGTTTTAATATGATTACATATGCTGGTTGAGATGCTGTATGTTGCATATATGTATGTAGTGCAGTCAGTCTACTATACCATGAACAACGTGTGCAGGTGGTGGGTTACTAGAGGCCCATGCTGGCTCAAGGCCCACCAAGGGATTCACCTTCTCCCCTTTGGACCAGCCCAAGCCTGAGTTTCACTGAGGGGATGCAGCCGTTGATCTTTCCCAATTTGCCTTTATCAGGTCTGTTATACACACACTTGCAATGATGTGGGGCTTCCAGAATCAATCTCAAGAAGCAATCATCTTAACAAAGAAGTTATCCAGAGATTGATGCTGGGAGTCATGTTGAAGAAAGATCTCTGTTTCCGTTACTGTGCATCACTGCTAGCCTTCTAAGAAAGTAACAGTAAGTTATCAGTGGCTGAGAATCAAATTCAATTGTTACAGACAATATTGTGGCAGGGTTTTTGTCACGTTAGCTATAATAGCAGTTGCAATGAAATACAAAAATGCTAATATCAGAGAAAACACAGGTAAAAAAATGTAATCTATTTCTGTAACCGATGATTTCCTTATACAGTATATGTCCATTTACGTAAAAATTCCATCTGGATTTTTGGCAGTATGGTGACTCAGTGGTTACCAGTCCTGGTTAGGAAAACTAGGATCCTGAGTTTAAATCTGATGAAGGACACTCCAAAAACATCCTGAAAGGCTACATGGTGACCTTTGATATTGGCCCTCGTGTGTTTGAGATAGGGTGAAATTAGATGTGAGCCCCACTGGGGACAGGGACTGATGGACTGTTGAATACCATATGTTGAAGCAACAGAAATAGATAAAAATATGAATGATGTCCATTTTGTACCAATGACAACCAGGCATTTTTTATGACTTATTTAATGCACTCTACTATTTTTGTCGAATACCACTTGGTTAGCTCTAAATAGGGACTCAAATTGCTATATACAGCTCAGGAGAACATTTGACAATAGAGGACTTATAGCTCAATCTAATATTTAGAGATCTAAGAATATTGTGCTGATTAAAGTAAAACAAAAAGCATAGTACTTATACAAAAAGTTGTATCATCAGTATGTGTCAGCAGCTCTTCTGAACACTGGTTGGTGACCATGTTGGTCTCCATAGCACAATGGAGACCCAACACTGTCATATTCTGACTGATTCTTCTATTGTTAGGTCCAAACATAAAAATGCTGCACAGGAAAAAAAAAAATTCAAGGGCAGTCCCATTAGGCAGTCCAAAGACTTGGAAGCATGGGAGAACCGAACATTGATTATAAATTACATTTATTATGGGAACATGTACTGTAAAACAGAGATGCTAATATGAATGCTTTTCCCAAGGTTAAAACAAACATAAAAAAAAAGTTGAATTGGCCTTCAACAGATCTTGCATTAAAATCATTTTAAATTAAACCAAACAACTAAAGTATATTTTAGTGTAAATGAGCAAAACATATAAAATGCAATACAAACAGTATAATATCAATTTTCAGACTCAGTCTTCCATCCAAGAAATGGCAGTTTGTTTTGTCCATGCTTGACCCCAGAAAATAGACACAGAGCACAACCCAAACAAGAGTGAGACCAGATAACTTTTCATGTTTACCTTAATTACTTGAGTCAAGAAATCTGGGAGTCATAATTTGTGTTCTGCAGGTAAGAGGTATATCATAAGGGCTTGCTAACTTTTCAATTTGCATGTGAGTTGACTCAAAAGTTGTATCCACGAATAAGAAAAGAAACAAAGTCCCTTTATGCAATGCAGGTCTTGTATTGTTCCACAAATAGCCTGTTGATGAACGTGAGATGGCAAACCCATCTTCATTAGGCGGAATTTAATAGCAAATCAAAGTTCTAGTGGAGAATAGACTGATCTAAACTTTAGCCTCCCCTGGGTTCTGCTGAAAGATTAGAGGGAGAAAGAGCAGTGCTTGGGTAAGTTGAATGTATCGTATTATTTTTCACTAATAGGTACTTTTGTTATAACCCATGAGAATGATTTAACCCTATGTAACATTGGGAAGCGTGGCAGTGAGTTGTCTTTTGTATTCATGTTTTTTCCCCCCTTTGCAAGAGTCTGGTGACAGAACAATGTTTTTCACAGTGCTGATAGTAAACATGGGATTACTTTCTGATATACAGACAGAAGATAGAAAGATAAACCTTTCCATATATTCATTCTAGCTAAGGTCCACCACACAGTACGTAAAGGAGGCCAGAAGAATAGCATAAAATGGTAGAGATGTGTTACATGAGCAATTGACGGTAACCACATTTTTTTGTGATGTTTCTATTTTATTGGCAGGAGGAAGGTAGGGCCATTACAAAATGAGAGAAAGTGTGTTTGATTCACCTTGTAAACTAAAGGCGGGTTTAGACAGGCCGGCAGAGCGGTTCCTTCCTTGGTGTAGGCTGCATGTTCAGTGAAGGAGACCACTGCATTTACATGTAGCCGTCTCCTTTACAGTATGAGGATGAGGAATTGCTATAGCAATCCTTCATTCCCATACAGAATCATTGTTTCTAGGCAGCAGATCGCTATTTAGACAGCGCCATCTGCTTCCCAGAAACAATGATTGGTGGTGCCTGCTCGAACGACAGGATCACCCAATGAACAAGCGTTTTACTCGTTCATTGGGTGATCAGCTTCACTTTAGATGGCCAGATTATAAGTAACAAGTCTTTACGGTCATTCATAACAATTTGGACAATTATTGGTTAAATCTAAATCCACCTTAAGATAAGAAATTGAAGGTCATGAATTTTCTTTTTACCTTGCATTAATTTAATCACATTGCTTGCAGTGGCTCAGGAAAGTCTTTACCTCCTGGATGATCTGCAAAGACTGCTGGATGACAACTTTCTACAATCTACAATCAATGAATGCTTTCATGTCCTGAGAATACTGCCATCAATTTATTGGACTTGACTAGCTTGAATTTACTAAAGAGTGATAATAAGAATCATCTAGAAGTTAGCTTTGACTAGGTTTTCTTTTATTCCATGTCCTAGACTCCTTATAACCATGACAACAATTTAAGTATAAAAAAATGCAAACAGAAATTTTAGCACCTGCCTATAGAAAACCCAGTAATATACTTCTTTAATTTTTCCACACATCACAAAATTAATCTGAAATCTCATTGTTATGGGTAATTGATGCCATTTTCTGTTTCATACAAGATGAAAATTAGATAAAATGTCTTTGGGTCATAGCAGAGCCTCATCTGTCATGGCTGGGAAACACATTTTCAAAAAGCATATGATATAAAGTAGCAATCATGTCAGTGATCATATAGACGAGAACTACAGTCGGTATATACCTGCAAAATTAGATTAGACCCCCATTGCTCAAATTAGACCCCCCTATGCTCAGATCTGACCCCCATTGCTCAGATAAGATACCCCCCATGCTCGGATCAGAACCTCCATACTGAAAAGTGCACATTTTAGACTGTAAAAGGAAGTGTTTTTCTCTAGACCAGAAAATATAATCTTTATTTTATTGTTTATTTTTTTGCATTTATTTTTACATTTGAATAATGCTATGAAATAAACTACTAAAGTAAATGAACATGATATAAAGGTATATACTGAATATTGCTCTGGCTAAAACAGTCTCCTTACTAGCACTTGCAGCTAAATTGCTAAATTATAAATACAAAATAAAAATACATCAATAAAATATTACTTTTCTTACTTCATTTAAATACACAAGGAGACATTTATCATAACTTGCATGCCAGACCTCTGGCATCAACATTTAAGAAGTTTAGTGCACATCATGATTGTCTAAAATGTTGCAACCATTGGTGGAGGGGGGGTTAAAGCCCATTCAACACTTTTCCATAAGGTAGTGTGGGGTTTCGCTCTGGTAGATAAGGTAGGCGGGCGCAGTACAGAGGCAAAAATACAACTTCTTAACTCAAAACGTCAGTGTTTATTCACACTTGAGGCAATTGCACAAAACAACACGTAACTTGGCAGTCTTGGTGTTAATTCACATACAATGGAAAGTTCATATAACACAAGTCACCTTGCTGGCAGTTCTGTCTCCAGTAGTCCACAGCAGGCTTTAGAGGGCCTATTTCCCCAGTGTGCAGCTCTCAGCCCTCCAGCACGGCACAAAGCCTCAGATCCCCAAAACAGAGACATCTCTGCTGAGCCCAGCTGCCTATTTAAGGACAGCCAGGTGCTGCCAAAACCCAGACTGGCACTTAAACTTTGGTCCGGTATTTGACCTCACCTGGCTGGAAACTAGCCCAGCTACACATGCTGGGCTGGCCGTGATCCCGCGCCTCTGCACTGCCTCGCCGGGCCGGGGCATGCGCACTACGATGCCTATTGTGGGCATGGCATCGCTTTAACTACTGCGCCGGCGAATGGCGCAAAACCAGCAGCAAGGGGGCGTTCGCCGGCGCATGCGCAGTAGTTAAAGCAATGCTGTGCCCACAATGCCCCGTCTCAGCGTGGCAGTGTGCAGGTGTGGGATCTTGGCCGGACCGAAGGATGACGCAAGGGAATTGGACGGTGGGCATTGGTTGAGGCTGGGCCGGGGAAACAATGAAAAAAGGCAGAGAAGCCTGGGCTCCAACACAGTGAACGCCACCCATGGGCACTTGCGAGTGCTCATTTACATATGAATTAAACTTCGTTTTTCCAGCTTCTGCAAGTGTAAAGAAAAAGACAAAGGTACTATTACATTCATGTATAGGTGTGCTATAGGACAATGTAAGCACTGTATATGGCCATATGGAGGTGACAGACTTCCTTTAAGACTGGAAGGAGATGTAGATAGGTTATCAATATTAGATTGGCGAGGGTTCCGACTCCCCACACCCCTGCCGATCAGTTGTCTGAAGAGACTGCATTGCTTGTACAAGTGCTGCTTTCTCTTCACTGTATTTACAACTCTGCCATCCCATTCACATCAATAGGATGACTATTCCTGTTCAAGTGAATAGTATGGAGTTGTCCCATTGATGTGAATGGAACGGCGGAGGTGTAATTACTCCTGCTCACCGCTCTCTTGTTGCGACAGCGAGCAGGTTAACAATAAAGAGAAGACAGCATTCGTACAAACGCTGCCTTGTCTTCAGACAGCTGACTGGGGCATCAGGCCCCATCCATCTGATATGACCTATCCTGACGATAGTTTGTCAATATAAAAAAGCAGACAACCCTTTTAATTTGTATGCTACCATGTGCAAACTATTTGTACTATGCTTTTTAAATCCAATTTATAGAAAATGAAAACGAGCATTTAGACAACCAGTCAATGCTCAGAAATCAGTTTAATTTACAAAAGCAAATATTCTGACAATGTATAAAATATTGTGACTTTACTCTTACTGAAATTACCTTTATTCCTGCATCAATTTCTTTTAATAAAATCTCCTCCATGTTACCAAAATATTAAGTTTTTTTAAATTAATGCAAGATAGATTTTATCCTAAACTTCCCACATTCATCATGTGCTTTCAGGAAACATTGGCAATGTCCACAAAGTGCCACTTGTCCTGTGATGAAACACCTAATCATTGATGGCTACTGGAAGGTAAATTAGCAAACAGACATCTATTAGTCACAGCCAAAGGCACACAGCCACACACACGTTATTTACTGATACACGTGCCTTCCATTCTTCTGCACATACTTACAGACTGACACCTTTTCATGTACAGGTGGCAAAGCAACTGTGCAAACAAAAAGTGAGATAGTGTATCAAGTATGTGACCTATGGACAGTAGGCATGTATACATGTATAATCTTAATGTAGCTAATTATTATACACTAGTAATAATTAAAGGTGAAGGTAAAATGTAGTTCATAGGACCGAGTAGGGAGGCTAAAATAAGAGGGGGTGGGGTAGCAAACCATATACACCAGCACCTGTCTAGAAGGATCAAACAAGCAAAAGAAAGGGAAAGGAAAGATACATGTTAACTGATCTTCATGGGCTATAGAAGGTCCCAGTAGTGCCGATAGGCATCCTCTACATGCTTTTTTATTTCCAACTTCCTTTCAAACAAGTCATCAAGTTAAAAGAAAAAGCTATTGTGGATGAGTATATCAAAGCAGCGACGGCTGTATGATTGTTAACAGCACACTTGCTCTTTTATCGCTGCTTTATGAGGATATATGATAGCAATGCCATCGTAACCAAGTAGTCAGAAGGGACATTGTATCACATCCTAATGGGGCATATAGTCATATTATGGTTGGGTTACTTTTAAAACCCTTTATTCAGATGAATGATGTTTAAACTATGCAATTGAAAGCAATTTGCTAATTATCATTCTTTACGACACATTAGGATAGTATTGTATCAGCGCACACACGTACAAAACATAAAGGCGGAGATTTATCAAAACTGGTTTAAATGGAAACTGGCTTAGTTGCCCATAGCAACCAAATGCCACCTATCATTTTTTAAAGGAGTTCTGAAAAATAAAAGACGGAATCTGATTGATCACTATGGACAACTAAGCCAGTTCTACTTTATACCAGTTTTGATAAATCTTCCCCAATGTACTTATAAAAGTAGTACATGGGAAGTCTAGCCTAGTAGCTAGTCAGAATCCAGTTATAATTTTTTTACTTCAGGTCAACAAATTATTGGTTGGTATGGAATACCTCAATAGTCTTTTGAACTAGTTTTGATAAGAGTCCTATTATTTGTATGGGTTGCAGCATAATCCACTCTATATCTAATAATATACAATGCTATAGCCAACTGTACTGTAGATTTGCACAGTGTAACGGTATATACCATGTGGCTCCATGATTAAACAGTCCAAGATTACATTAAGGTGTAACTACCGTCCTATTTTTATTTGTGTAACGTATAGGGGCAGTAACGCTGACCATTTTTGTAATATATAAAAAATTACTGAACTCATACATTTCTATTAGAAAATAAGCTCTAAAGTGGCCCATTTTAAACCTTATAAACGCTCATTTGTCTTCTGTTTACATAACTGTGTAGACTGGCCAAACACTGAGAGGCCTGAGAGGATCTGACAGACTTGCTACACGTGAGTCTATCTGACAAATTGTTCTGTTTCTCTTTGTTGTGGTTTTGGGCAGGATCCCACCTCCCCACAGGTTCTGCTCATTAGCTATTTAGTAGTGCTATTTGTCTGGATTATGGTATTAATAATTGGCATAATTATGTACAGATGAGAGATTCTCACTCCTTTTCTGGAAAAAAGACAGATATCAGACAAGTGTGCTGTCTGATTGATGGGAGATTAGAGAGGGGCTAGATAACATGCAGAGAAGTCCATGTTACCATCTCCTTGGGAATATGTACAGTTACACAGGGAGAAACATCCTATGTCTCTCCTGTGTGCAGCCTGTCAGTACTTCCCCCATTGGCTCCTGCTCTCCTCCACACTGGCTGACATCTCAGCAAGCTAAAGGAGGGGGGGGGGG
Source organism: Bufo gargarizans (assembly GCF_014858855.1). Taxonomy (NCBI): domain Eukaryota; kingdom Metazoa; phylum Chordata; class Amphibia; order Anura; family Bufonidae; genus Bufo; species Bufo gargarizans. Next base: position 259,970,941 of record NC_058080.1, on the reverse strand, counting down.
TTGATTTAAACTTTCATATCTCAGACTATGTATCGGCTAGAGATGTAATCCTGGTCTTATTTGAAAGCAGACAATCTAAGTGTCAAGACTTTCCCCACATCCCTATGCAGGGCTGTATCTGGAGGGTTGTCATGCCAAACTGACAGGCCCTGGCAGCTGGACCTGTCAGTGTGACTGGAAGCCTGTGATTGTGTTTGTTTTTATGGGCTTTATCCTGTGGAACTAACTACTAACTTCTCTGGTTAACAGACTTCTGGCTTGTTTTTTTTAAATATCCTTGTGGGTGCTGTTACTGCTTATGTCTACTCTCCTGGTAATCAACTCTAGTCTGTCTCTGGATTTAAGCTTTAGTGTACTGCTAAAATATTGGCCTCTGGTTTCTTCTCTGACACTTTCCAAATAACAAATGGAACTTGTCAGGGGTGTCTGCTGTCACCCTTGGTTTGGTTTTTGTTTTAGTTATGGAACCTCTTGCCGAAATTTTCAGCATTAATCTGCAAATTTCAGGAGTCAAAGTAGGTACGCAGGTGCACATCATTGGCCTATATGTGGATTATGTAGTTCTCACTTACCAATCCTACTGATTCTCTTGCAGCATCCTACCATCTACTGGAGAGCTTTTCTGCAGTCTCATATCATTAGCTGAATGTTACTAAGTCTTTTATATCTCCTATACAGGTCCCAAAAGAAAACCAGAGGCCACATCGAACTGACTTATGTTTTTTAGTGGACTGATGATCATGTTACCTATTTGGGCACCTTAGTACCCTCTTCTGTTAAATGGCTTGTTGTTCTTAACTACTAGGCTTCAAAGCAGGATTTGGTGTGTGGATATCAGAGGTACTCTAAAGTGTGTTTATCCTGGATTGCAAGGATTAATACTATGAAAATGTTAATCTTACCAAAAATATTATATAGGTTTCAATGCATTCCCTTACAAATGCCTAGACGCATTGTTACTCAATTTCAATCAGATATGTTGCGATTTATCCGGGGGTCTTCTTCACCAAGAATATCTACTGTAAATGTGACATGCAACATTCTATTAAATCCGGAGGGTTGGGGGTGGCAGATTAATACAATTATTATATAGCCAGCATGATTGACCAGACTCGGGAAAGGTGGCAGCCTTCCATTCCCCAGAAATGGTTACAGATTGAGGAATCCTTAGTTAAAAGACAATCTCTTAAAACTCTTCTTGCAGCCTACACTGTTAGGAAACTTAACCACCATCTCCCCTTGCTTACTATGCAATCTTCTTTATATGCATGGGATCACTTAATTAAATCCTTGCCTAAATTACCTTTTAATACTCTGGATTTCCCCCTGGCTGTATTGGAATATCCCCAATCCCCAAAAAACCTTTCCACTGCATTTCATTGCCGTCATTAAAGGACCTGATGGGATCATTTCAGTAATCGTCTTGTTAACTCAGGTGAGAATGTTGACGAGCACAAGGCTGGAGATCATTATGTCAGGCTGATTGGGTTAAAATGGCAGACTTGACCTGTTAAAAGGAGGGTGATGCTTGAAATCATTGTTCTTTGTTGTTCATTGTTAACCATGGTGACCTGCAAAGAAACGCGTGCAGCCATCATTGTGTTGCATAAAAATGGCTTCACAGGCAAGAATATTGTGGCTACTAACATTGCACCTCAATCAACAATTTATAGGATCATCAAAAACTTCAAGGAAAGAAGTTAAATTCTTGTTAAGAAGGCTTCAGGGTGTCCAAGAAAGTCCAGCGAGCGCCAGGATCGTCTCCTAAAGAGGATTCAGCTGCGGGATTGGAGTGCCACCAGTGCAGAGCTTGCTCAGGAATGGCAGCAGGCAGGTGTGAGCGCATCTGCACGCACAGTGAGGCGAAGACTTTTGGAAGATGGCCTGGTGTCAAGAAGGGCAGCAAAGAAGCCACTTCTCTCTCAAAAAAAACATCAGGGACAGATAGATATTCTGCAGAAAATATGGTGAATGGACTGCTGAGGACTGGGGCAAAGTCATATTCTCCGATGAAGCCTCTTTCCGATTGTTTGGGGCATCAGGAAAAAGGCTTGTCCGGAGAAGAAAAGGTGAGCACTACCATGAGTCCTATGTCATGCCAACAGTAAAGCATCCTGAGACCATTCATGTGTGGGGTTGCTTCTCATCCAAGGGAGTGGGCTCACTCACAATTTTGCCCCAAAACACAGCCATGAATAAAGAATGGTACTAAAACACCCTCCAACAGCAACTTCTTCCAACAATCCAACAACAGTTTGGTGAAGAACAATGCATTTTCCAGCACGATGGAGCACCGTGTCATAAGGCAAAAGTGATAACTAAGTGGCTCGGGGACCAAAACATTGACATTTTGGGTCCATGGCCTGGAAACTCCCCAGATCTTAATCCCATTGAGAACTTGTGGTCAATCCTCAAGAGGCGGGTGGACAAACAAAAACCCACTAATTCTGACAAACTCCAAGAAGTGATTATGAAAGACTGGGTTGCTATCAGTCAGGAATTGGCCCAGAAGTTGATTGAGAGCATGCCCAGTCGAATTGCAGAGGTCCTGAAAAAGAAGGGCCAACACTGCAAATACTGACTCTTTGCATAAATGTCATGTAATTGTCGATAAAAGCCTTTGAAATGTATGAAGTGCGTGTAATTATATTTCACTACATCACAGAAACAACTGAAACAAAGATCTAAAAGCAGTTTAGCAGCAAACTTTGTGAAAACTAATATTTGTGTCATTCTCAAAACTTTTGGCCACGACTGTACATGCACAACTGCATATGGGTTTGAGCACTTCCTGCCTGTTTAACAGCACGCCATTTTTTAAGTTTGTTTGTATATAGCGATGCCTGGAGGTGTATAAACTCTAATTTAAAAGACCATATCAGCCAGTCTTGAGTGGGACTCGCAGACTCCTCCTTCCTACCATTGCTAGCATGGCTACATGCTGGAGGTAACTGGTGAGTTGTCTGTGAGTCGGACCTCACGCTCCTGTAATTCGCCCACTGGTCCCTGGTATTGCCCATACGGCACAGGTAGGTGAGTTTTAGCACCCGAGCTAATCTCTCAATTTTAACATCAGTTTGAGGGTTTAGTAAGACCGCAGAGTGCACCTGTCTTTGCAAATACTATTATATTGTTATATCCTAAGGTGCCCCTGTATTCTAAGAACACTAAGAAGACCAGGAAAGGTGAGTACAGTTAGCGCAGAGCTGCCCTCACCTCCCCATGCCCCCTGCATGCTAATGACTGCTTCCATAATGGAAACGGTCATTAGCATTCGACACAGAGCCACCTTTTTCCCAATATTTTTTTTTGGGGGAAAGTGTGTCTTATAGTCCTAAAAATACTATGAATGCTTTAAATTATTTATAATGGCTCGTTTTGTCTAGGAGACAATAAGTGAAGGAGTTAAAATGGCATCTGTCAGATTTATGAGCATGAACTCCATCCTCCTCCAGACACTGCTGGATGGCCTGTGTGAGAAAGCAGGGCAAAGAGACCTACGGTATGTAAACTCCAGTCTCTGGTAAAGTATCAGCACTGTGAAGCTTTATATTATGTGCAGATGACAGCTGAGATAACTTCTCAACTGTGTCCATGTGCTTCAAAAAAGAGTTTACCTCACCTCATACTCACAAACTGAAGCGTTTTCTAATGATGCTCATCCCCCAAAGGAGCATGTCTGGCCCTAATGTCTACACTTCAGCTTGTGAGTACAGGTTGTGTTGAACCCCGAAGCACAGGGACACATCTGAGCAGTTATCTCAGCTGTCACCTGCACATAATATACAGTTAGGTCCATATATATTTGTTTTTATTACCTGTTTACTAAAACATATTCAAGTTATAGTTATATAATAGATATGGCCATAAAGTCCTGACTATTAGCTTTCATTTGAGGATATCCACATAAAAATTGGATGAAGGGTTTAGAAGTGTCAGCTCCTTTACATGTGGCACCCTGTTTTCAAAGGGACCAAAAGTAATTGGGCAATTGACTCAAAGGCTTTTTCATGGGCAGGTGTGGGCAATTCCTTCATTATTTCATTCTCAATTAAGCACATAAAATGCCTGGAGTTAAATTGAAGTGTGGTGCTTGCATTTTGCTGAGAAGTAAACATGCGGTCAAAGGAGCTCTCCATGCAGGTGAAACAAGCCATCCTTCATCTGCGAAAACAGAAAAAAACATCTGAGAAATTGCTACACTATTAGGAGTTGCAAAATCTACAGTTTGGTACATCCTGAGAAAGAAAGAAAGCACTGGTGACCTCAACAAAGCACAAAGACCCGGATGCCCAAGGAAGACAACAGTGGAGGATGATCGCAGAATAATTACCATGGTGAAGAAAAACCCCTTCACAACAGCCAACCAAGTGAACAACACTCTCCAGGATATAGGCGTATCAATATCCAAATCTACCATAAAGAGAAGACTGCATGAAAGTAAATACAGAGGGTTCACTGCACGGTGAAAGCCACTTATAAGCCTTAAGAATAAGAAGGTTAGACTTTGCTAAAAAAAAAAACATCTTAAAAAACCTGCACACCTCTGGAAGAACATTCTTTGGACAGATGAAACCAAGATCAACCTCTACCAGAATGATGGGGGAAAAAAAGTATGGCGAAGGCATGGTACAGCTCACGATCCAAAGCATACCACATCATCTGTAAAAGACGGCAGAGGCAGTGTGATTACTTGGGCATGCATGGTCCACATGCATGGTCCACAGGGACCACATGCACTGTGGTCCCTAGTGTTTATTGATGATGTGACACAGGACAGAAGCAGCCGGATGAATTTTGGGGTTTTCAGAGACATACTGTGTTCTCAAATCCAGCCAAATCCAGCCAAACTGATTGGTCGGGGAGAAGAAGCCAGATTGACTGGCAAAACGGCGTTGGGTCAGGAGGTGGCTGAGAGATCGACACACCACTCAGGGTATGCTTATCCTTTTTTCTCAATCACCAAGTCTGTTTATCCTCACATTTGTCTCCATTTGCCATTGCTTGGGGCTTATTGTCTTGAGGTATCTTGGTGACCAGCATCTGATTATCTTAATATATTTTTCCCTGATTCCTGGTGTGCTGACCTCCCAGCCCCTCCTTGGGTCCTATTCCTCTCCCTTGTGTTCCACCTTTGTGCTGCCTTTTTTTTAAATCTTTATGTATGTATTTTTACATTGTCAATAAAGTTTATTTATATTTACTATGCAAAGATTATTGTGCAATTTCTTTGGTGATAGTTAAGGCTCCTTGTGGGTCCGCAATTCTTTTTGATTTTTTCTGTCCGGTCACAATTTGGTAGCCTCTAGGGATGAGCGAACCCGAACTGTATAGTTCGGGTTCGTACTGAATTTTGGGGTGTCCGTGACACGGACCCGAACCCGAACATTTTAGTAAAAGTCTGGGTTCGGGTTCGGTGTTCGTTGTTTTCTTGGCGCTTTTTGAAAGGCCGCAAAGCAGCCAATCAACAAGCGTCATACTACTTGCCCCAAGAGGCCGTCACAGCCATTCCTACTATTGGCATGGCTGTGATTGGCCAGTGCAGCATGTGACCCAGCCTCTATTTAATTTGGAGTCACGTAGTGCCGCACGTCACTCTGTTCTGATCAGTGTAGGGAGAGGTTGCAGCTGCGACTGTTAGGGCGAGATTAGGCAGTGATTAACTCCTCCAAAACACTTAAGTCAGTGATCGATCTACAGCTGTGGATCATTGAACTGCTGCTATTCAATTGCTCACTGTTTTTAGGCTGCCCAGAGCGTTTTTCAGTCACTTTTTTCTGGGGTGATCGGCGGCCATTTTGTGTCTTGTGGTGCGCCAGCACAAGCTGCGACCAATTCCATTTAACCATCAATAGTGTGGTTATTTTTTGGCTATATCCTACATCAGGGGCAAGCTGCCACCAAGTCCATTTAACCATCAATAGTGTGGTTATTTTTTTGCTATATCCTACATCAGGGGCAAGCTGTCACCAAGTCCATTTAACCATCAATAGTGTGGTTATTTTTTGGCTATATCCTACATCAGGGGCAAGCTGCCACCAAGTCCATTTAACCATCAATAGTGTGGTTATTTCTTTGCTATATCCTACATCAGGGGCTTGGCTGTGCTTGCTATTTTATTGAGGGGTGAAATACAATTGCCAAAATAGCAGTACCCTAAATCGGGTGTTTCAGCTGTGGCCAGCCAATTGTAATACTGTCTGCTGTCTGGCAAAGGATATATTTTTGTTCTGGGTTGAAATACAATTCCCAACTTAGCAATTTCCTAAATTAGTGGTTTCTGCTGTATCAGGGATACTTTAAATCTATTCATTAAAAGGGTATATTAGATTCAAGGTGCTGATAGGGTCATTCTCAATAACTTCACACACACGCAACGGTGCATTTCCAAGTCTAATTCTGTCTGTAAACGTATACCTGTCACCCAGCACCTAAATAATAGGCCTCAAATTTATATTCAGCTAAATCTGTGGTTATTGCTGAGGCTGGTCAAGTTATTTTGTGTCCGTCAAAGCACAGTTTTTGTTCTGGGTTGAAATACAATTCCCAACTTAGCAATTTCCTAAATTAGTGGTTTCTGCTGTATCAGGCCTACTTTAAATCTATCCCTAAAAGGTTAGTAAAAAAACATGCGGACAGAGCTAGAGAAATCCTAAGAGAGGAGCTGTTGGCCCCTAAACGGAGACAGGCGAGCGATAGATTGCCTTTTATATCATCATATAATGAGTTGAGTCCTAATATTGAAAAGATAGTGAGGCGCCATTGGGGGCTACTGAGCAGTGGACACCCCAATATTGCAGCCTTTAAAAATCCGCCCATGATGTCATATAAAAGAGCAGGGAATATCAGGGATAAGGTTGTACACTCTAGAGTACCTGAAAAGGGACAATTAAGACAGACGTTCATGAAGACAAGGCGCACAGGCTCCTTCCCGTGTCTGGGATGTGTGAACTGTAAATTGATGGTGAAAGGATCGGGGTTTACACATCCAGACACGGGAGAGACCTTTTATATAAAGCATTATCTCACCTGTGACTCGTCATGGGTGATATATGTATTGTGGTGCCCTTGCAAAAGGCTCTATGTTGGTGAAACGACATGTGATTTAAAGACCAGGTTGAACAACCATAGACAGTCCATTAGGAGTAAAAGAAGTGATTTGCCCGTGTCGAAACATTTCGTGGAAAAGAATCACAAGGAAAGTGACCTGAGATTTATGGTCATTGATCATGTTAAACCTTTGGTCAGAGGAGGGGATCGATTAAATATATTAAAGAAAACTGAGCTTAGGTGGATTTTTCGGTTAGACACCTTGAAACCAAAAGGGTTAAATGTCGAATTCAGGGTAACAGGAGAAATGGTCAGTTAATCTCATGTTCACAGGGCCTGTGATTCGTTGTATATTGCATACTGTATATGGTGGATTTAATAGAAGCTACGGGGATATGTTTATGCTAAATATGTGGCTTAATTGCTTGTAGGTACTGTTTAAATTGTCATCTTGACTGTGGCCCATGTCGGACAATAAGTATGGAGATAATTTACAGGAAAAACGGAGGGGTAATATTGTGCCCAAATGAGTGCCCTAATTTAAAATGGCGGTTATAGACTGGTGATGGGGCGCGGACGGCTAGCGCAGCGCACTGTCGCATGCATGATGTGCGGGGAGAGCGCTGACGCGGTCGATCGAGCGTCATCACGCTGGGACTCCGCCCAGGGGTGACGCATGGTGGTTATGTACGGCGTCACAAGGGAAGAAGGATTGACACATGCGCACTGGGGAGTAGCAGACGCGGAAGAGTGGCGCGAGCCTCCATACAAGTGAAGACGCCTTCTCCTTATACTTCTCTCCATAACTTGTCCTGACAAGGTATTATAGTCATGTTTTTAATCGCACTATTCACTTTAGTCTATGCACTTGTGCACATTGATGACGATTTCAATCAATCACTACTTTTGGAAATCTCACCTATATGTATTTAGGATTGATTGGTATCCATGTTAACATTTGGAATTGATCACATGAATTGTAGCTTACCCTGGAAGGGGAGAGCACTGCCATTGTATTGGCTGATGAATTAACTGGTCACGATGTGATGATGTATTTATATATGCACATATGCACTTTATGTTTCACCTGACTTGAAAAAGGTTCTGTGAGAGAACCAAAACGTTGTCTTTTCTGACATGTGTGAATAAATTGCACATTTTTTTACTTCAAGGAGTGCCGCGGAATTTTCTTTGTTGGGTATCCCTAAAAGGGTATATTAGATTCAAGGTGCTGATAGGGTTATTCTCAATAACTTCACACACACGCTACTGTGCATTTCCAAGTCTAATTCTGTCTGTAAACGTATACCTGTCACCCAGCGCCTAAATAATAGGCCTCAAATTTATATTCAGCTAAATCTGTGGTTATTGCTGTAGCTGGTCAAGTTATTTTGTGTCCGTCAAAGCACAGTTTTTGTTCTGGGTTGAAATACAATTCCCAACTTAGCAATTTCCTAAATTAGTGGTTTCTGCTGTATCAGGCCTACTTTAAATCTATCCCTAAAAGGGTATATTAGATTCAAGGTGCTGATAGGGTCATTCTCAATAACTTCACACACACGCTACTGTGCGTTTCCAAGTCTAATTCTGTCTGTAAACGTATACCTGTCACCCAGCGCCTAAATAATAGGCCTCAAATTTATATTCAGCTAAATCTGTGGTTATTGCTGTAGCTGGTCAAGTTATTTTGTGTCCGTCAAAGCACAGTTTTTGTTCTGGGTTGAAATACAATTCCCAACTTAGCAATTTCCTAAATTAGTGGTTTCTGCTGTATCAGGCCTACTTTAAATCTATCCCTAAAAGGGTATATTAGATTCAAGGTGCTGATAGGGTCATTCTCAATAACTTCACACACACGCTACTGTGCATTTCCAATTCTAATTCTGTATGTAAACGTATACCTATCAGCCAGCGCCTAAATAATAGGCCTCAAATTTATATTCAGCTAAATCTGTCATTACTGCTGTGCCTGTATTAGTGTAATACAGTACCTAAATAGATAGCCAGATAGTTTTAGGTGTCTGTAAAAAAGGGCCTGAATTTGAATTCAATACATTGGGCTAAATAATATTTTTCTTATTGTGGTGAACGGTAACAATGAGGAAAACATCTAGTAAGGGACGTGGACGCGGACATGGTCGTGGTGGTGTTAGTGGACCCTCTGGTGCTGGGAGAGGACGTGGCCGTTCTGCCACAGCCACACGTCCTAGTGTACTAACTACCTCAGGTCCCAGTAGCCGCCAGAATTTACAGCGATATTTGGTGGGGCCCAATGCCGTTCTAAGGATGGTAAGGCCTGAGCAGGTACAGGCATTAGTCAATTGGGTGGCCGACAGTGGATCCAGCACGTTCACATTATCTCCCACCCAGTCTTCTGCAGAAAGCGCACAGATGGCGCCTGAAAACCAAGCCCATCAGTCTGTCACATCACCCCCATGCATACCAGGGAAACTGTCTGAGCCTCAAGTTATGCAGCAGTCTCTTATGCTGTTTGAAGACTCTGCTGGCAGGGTTTCCCATGGGCATCCACCTAGCCCTTCCCCAGCGGTGAAAGACATAGAATGCACTGACGCACAACCACTGATGTTTCCTGATGATGAGCACATGGGAATACCACCTCAACACGTCTCTGATGATGACGAAACACAGGTGCCAACTGCTGCGTCTTTCTGCAGTGTGCAGACTGAACAGGAGGTCAGGGATCAAGACTGGGTGGAAGACGATGCAGGGGACGATGAGGTCCTAGACCCCACATGGAATGAAGGTCGTGCCACTGACTTTCACAGTTCGGAGGAAGAGGCAGTGGTGAGACCGAGCCAACAGCGTAGCAAAAGAGGGAGCAGTGGGCAAAAGCAGAACATCCGCCGCCAAGAGACTCCGCCTGCTACTGACCGCCGCCATCTGGGACCGAGGCAGCTTCAAGGAGTTCCCTGGCATGGCACTTCTTCAAACAATGTACTGACGACAAGACCAGAGTGGTTTGCACACTGTGCCATCAGAGCCTGAAGCGAGGCATTAACGTTCTGAACCTTAGCACAACATGCATGACCAGGCACATGCATGCAAAGCATGAACTGCAGTGGAGTAAACACCTTAAAAACTAGGAAGTCACTCAGGCTCCCCCTGCTACCTCTTCTGCTGCTGCCGCCTCGGCCTCTTCCTCCGCCTCTGGAGAAACGTTGGCACCTGCCGCCCAGCAAACAGGGGATGTACCACCAACACAACCACCTCCGTCACCAAGCATCTCAACCATGTCACACGGCAGCGTTCAGCTCTCCATCTCACAAACATTTGACAGAAAGCGTAAATTCCCACCTAGCCACCCTCGATCCCTGGCCCTGAATGCCAGCATTTCTAAACTACTGGCCTATGAAATGCTGTCATTTAGGCTGGTGGACACAGACAGCTTCAAACAGCTCATGTCGCTTGCTGTCCCACAGTATGTTGTTCCCAGCCGGCACTACTTCTCCAAGAGAGCCGTGCCTTCCCTGCACAACCAAGTATCCGATAAAATCAAGTGTGCACTGCGCAACGCCATCTGTGGCAAGGTCTACCTAACCACAGATACGTGGACCAGTAAGCACGGCCAGGGACGCTATATCTCCATAACTGCACACTGGGTAAATGTAGTGGCGGCTGGGCCCCAGGCGGAGAGCTGTTTGGCGCACGTCCTTCCGCCCCCAAGGATCGCAGGGCAACATTATTTGCCTCCTGTTGCCTCCTTCTTCTACTCAGCTTCCTCCTCCTCTTCTTCCACCGGCTCATCCAGTCAGCCATACACCTTCACCACCAACTTCAGCACAGCCCGGGGTAAACGTCAGCAGGCCATTCTGAAACTCATATGTTTGGGGGACAGGCCCCACACCGCACAGGAGTTGTGGCGGGGTATAGAACAACAGACCGACGAGTGGTTGCTGCCGGTGAGCCTCAAGCCCAGCCTGGTGGTGTGCGATAATGGGCGAAATCTCGTTGCAGCTCTGGGACTAGCCAGCTTGACACACATCCCTTGCCTGGCGCATGTGCTGAATTTGGTGGTGCAGAAGTTCATTCACAACTACCCCGACATGTCAGAGCTGCTGCATAAAGTGCGGGCCGTCTGTTTGCGCTTCCGGCGTTCACATCCTGCCGCTGCTCGCCTGTCTGCGCTACAGCGTAACTTCGGCCTTCCCGCTCACCGCCTCATATGCGACGTGCCCACCAGGTGGAACTCCACCTTGCACATGCTGGACAGACTGTGCGAGCAGCAGCAGGCCATAGTGGAGTTTCAGCTGCAGCACGCACGGGTCAGTCGCACTGCGGAACAGCACCACTTCACCACCAATGACTGGGCCTCCATGCGAGACCTGTGTGCCCTGTTGCGCTGTTTCGAGTACTCCACCAACATGGCCAGTGGCGATGACGCCGTTATCAGCGTTACAATACTACTTCTATGTCTCCTTGAGAAAACACTTAGGAAGATGATGGAAGAGGAGGTGGCCCAGGAGGAGGAGGAGGAAGAGGGGTCATTTTTAGCACTTTCAGGCCAGTCTCTTCGAAGTGACTCAGAGGGAGGTTTTCTGCAACAGCAGAGGCCAGGTACAAATGTGGCCAGCCAGGGCCCACTACTGGAGGACGAGGAGGACGTGGAGGAGGTGGAGGAGGATGAGGATGAAGCATGGTCACAGCGGGGTGGCACCCAACGCAGCTCGGGCCCATCACTGGTGCGTGGCTGGGGGGAAACGCAGGACGATGACGATACGCCTCCCACAGAGGTCAGCTTGTCCTTACCTCTGGGCAGCCTGGCACACATGAGCGACTACATGCTGCAGTGCCTGCGCAACGACAGCAGAGTTGCCCACATTTTAATGCGTGCGGACTACTGGGTTGCCACCGTGCTGGATCCACGGTACAAAGACAATGTGCCCACCTTACTTCCTGCACTGGAGCGTGATAGGAAGATGCGCGAGTACAAGCGCACGTTGGTAGACACTCTACTGAGAGCATTCCCAAATGTAACAGGGGAACAAGTGGAAGCCCAAGGCGAAGGCAGAGGAGGAGCAAGAGGTCGCCAATGCAGCTGTGTCACGGCCAGCTCCTCTGAGGGCAGGGTTAGCAGGGCAGAGATGTGGAAAAGTTTTGTCAACACGCCACAGCTAAGTGCACCACCACCTGATACGGAACGTGTTAGCAGGAGGCAACATTTCACTAACATGGTGGAACAGTACAGGTGCACACCCCTCCACGTACTGACTGATGGTTCGGCCCCATTCAACTTCTGGGTCTCTAAATTGTCCACGTGGCCAGAGCTAGCCTTTTATGCCTTGGAGGTGCTGGCCTGCCCGGCGGCCAGCGTTTTGTCTGAACGTGTATTCAGCACTGCAGGGGGCGTCATTACAGACAAACGCAGCCGCTTGTCTACAGCCAATGTGGACAAGCTGACGTTCATAAAAATGAACCAGGCATGGATCCCACAGGACCTGTCCATCCCTTGTGCAGATTAGACATTAACTACCTCCCCTTAACCATATATTATTGTACTCCAGGGCACTTCCTCATTCAATCCTATTTTTATTTTCATTTTACCATTATATTGCAGGGCAACCCAAAGTTGAATGAACCTCTCCTCTGTCTGGGTGCCGGGGCCTAAAAATATCTGACAGTGGCCTGTTCCAGTGTTGGGTGACGTGAAGTATGATTCTCTGCTATGACATGAAGACTGATTCTCTGCTGAGTCGCTGACATGAAGCCTAAATCTCTGTTATGGGACCTCTCTCCTCTGTCTGGGTGCCGGGGCCTAAATTATATGACAATGGACTGTTCCAATGTTGGGTGACGTGAAGCATGATTCTCTGCTATGACATGAAGACTGATTCTCTGCTGAGTCGCTGATATGAAGCCTGAATCTCTGTTATGGGACCTCTCTCCTCTGTCTGGGTGCAGGGGCCTAAATTATATGACAATGGACTGTTCCAATGTTGGGTGACGTGAAGCATGATTCTCTGCTATGACATGAAGACTGATTCTCTGCTGACATGAAGCCTGAATCTCTGTTATGGGACCTCTCTCCTCTGCCTGGGTGCCGGGGCCTAAATATCTGACAATGGACTGTTCCAGTGTTGGGTGACGTGAAGCCTGATTCTCTGCTATGACATGAAGACTGATTCTCTGCTGACATGAAGCCAGATTCTCTGTTATGGGACCTCTCTCCTCTGCCTGGGTGCCGGGGCCTAAATATCTGACAATGGACTGTTCCAGTGGTGGGTGACGTGAAGCATGATTCTCTGCTATGACATGAAGAATGATTCTCTGCTGACATGAAGCCAGATTCTCTGCTATGGGAGCTCTCTCCTCTGCCTGGGTGCCTGGGCCTAAATATCTGACAATGGACTGTTCCAGTGTTGGGTGACGTGAAGACTGATTCTCTGCTATGACATGAAGACTGATTCTCTGCTGACACGAAGCCAGATTCTCTGTTATGGGACCTCTCTCCTCTGCCTGGGTGCTGGGGCCTAAATATCTGACAATGGACTGTTACAGTGGTGGGTGACGTGAAGCATGATTCTCTGCTATGACATGAAGACTGATTCTCTGCTGACATGAAACCTGAATCTCTGTTATGGGACCTCTCTCCTTTGCCTGGGTACCGGGGCCTAAATATCTGACAATGGACTGTTCCAGTGTTGGGTGACGTGAAGCCTGATTCTCTGCTATGACATGAAGACTGATTCTCTGCTGACATGAAGCCAGATTCTCTGTTATGGGACCTCTCTCCTCTGCCTGGGTGCCGGGGCCTAAATATCTGACAATGGACTGTTACAGTGGTGGGTGACGTGAAGCATGATTCTCTGCTATGACATGAAGACTGATTCTCTGCTGACATGAAGCCTGAATCTCTTTTATGGGACCTCTCTCCTCTGCCTGGGTGCCAGGACCTAAATATCTGACAATGGACTGTTCCAGTGTTGGGTTTTGTGAAGCCTGATTCTCTGCTATGACATGAAGACTGATTCTCTGCTGACATGAAGCCTGAATCTCTTTTATGGGACCTCTCTCCTCTGCCTGGGTGCCGGGCCTAAATATCTGACAATGGATTGTTCCAGTGTTGCGTGACGTGAAGCATGATTCTCTGCTATGACATGAAGACTGATTCTCTGCTGACATGAAGCCTGAATCTCTGTTATGGGACCTCTCTCCTCTGCCTGGGTGCCAGGGCCTAAATATCTGACAATGGACTGTTCCTGTGCTGGGTGACGTGAAGCATGAGTCTCTGCTATGACATGAAGACTGATTCTCTGCTGACATGAAGACTGAATCTCTGTTATGGGACCTCTCTCCTCTGCCTGGGTGCCGGGGCCTAAATATCTTACAATGGACTGTTCCAGTGGTGGGTGATGTGAAGCTTGATTCTCTGCTATGACATGAAGACTGATTCTCTGTTGACATGAAGCCAGATTCTCTGCTATGGGACCTCTCTCCAATTGATATTGGTTAATTTTTATTTATTTTATTTTAATTCATTACCCTATCCACATTTGTTTGCAGGGGATTTAACTACATTTTGCTGCCTTTGCAGCCCTCTAGCCCTTTCCTGGGCTGTTTTACAGCCTTTTTAGTGCCAAAAAGTTCGGGTCCCCATTGACTTCAATGGGGTTCGGGACGAAGTTCGGGTCGGGTTCGGATCCCGAACCCGAACATTTCCGGGAAGTTCGGCCGAACTTCTCGAACCCGAACATCCAGGTGTTCACTCAACTAAAAAATTAGAAAAATGTTGTCTCTGTCCAAATATATATGGACCTAACTGTAGAGCTTTACAATGCTGATACAGGCAGAGACCGGAGTTTACATAGGGCGCTGCTTTCTCATACAGACTGTCCTGTAGTGTTTCGAGCAAGATGGCTTTCATGCTCATAAATCTGACAGACGTCATTTTAACTCCTTCACTGATTGTCCCCTAGACAAAACAAACCATTACTAAAGAAATTTAAGAGTTTATTTATAATAACATGTTTTTTTTCAGTATTTTCATTTTTATCTTTCCCGGAGAACCCTTTTAATTTCTTACTTTGTGATAGAGGTCCCTCTCGCAAAGATTTAGCTATTATTTATAATACTTTATTATGTCCTCTAGTCCCTGGTAAAGGCCCCTACATTACTAAATGGAAACAGGAGTTGAATCAGGTGGATTGACAGTCAGCTCTGGTCTGTTAAATGCTCCCATTGCATTAATCATGTAGAACAGAATAGGACAATTCAGGTGCAGTGGCACTTAACTCCGGATAGATTGGCTCATATCATTCCATCTTACTCTCCTGTTTGCTGGTGACAATGTGGAGCTAGCGGTACACCGTCACTGTTAAATATGTAGTGGTTCTGTCCCTCTGTCTCTTCTTTATGGTCCAGAGTTTCTGATCTCATTGCAGAGGTCACTGATACCCCCCTCTTGTTAATGGCAGAACTGGCCATTTTAGGGATGCTTTGGTGGGAATTCTCACATCTATACGATGGCTGGTCTCTCATATCTCAACAACCACAAGTAAGGTAATTGCACAACACTGGAAATTGCAGGCAACACCTGATTTGTTCGAGGTGATACAATTACTGAACCAAAATATGCTTTACAAATTTGTATTTGCCCCTACCTTGCAGGATCAAGTCACACAATCACTGGTTCATGGTTCACGTTAATGAGTGGTTCTATGTTTACTTTTTGATTTGTATACATAAAAAATTTCATAAGACAATTTTGAAATAAAATAGGAATGTCCATTAGATTTCTAAGTATAGAAAATGCTGGGATTTAAATAAAGACACTATTTGTTGTACTGAATCTTTTCACACAGATCAATCTATCTGCCTGCTTTGTTCCTGCTGCTCCATAGCATGGTAGATTGGACTGCCATGTAAAACATAACAGGTTCCCTTTAAACTCATAACAGGTCAGCTACATAAATCTTGTATGACAACATGGAAGTTGTCTAGTCATACAGCTCAGCTTATACCAGGGACGGAAGCTGACAATTTATCTCTAAGTATTTTACCCTCTTTTTTTGTTCCCCTAAAGACTCTCCAGACACCAACACAGAAAACATGGAAGGACATTCAGGGGTTGAAAGGAGATACAGGGCAGGTAACCAAAGAGCTTTTAAGAGTGGTTATCCCCATCTTCAATATATTTTTAGAGCTCAACTTAGAGTCTTATCTTTTGAATGTTAGAGTGCCTTTATAAGATCAGTGTCACAGTTTTTTATCTATAGCAAAGACCAAGCAGCAATAGCTGAGATTGAAACTTTACCACTCATTTTCTCTGTTTATGTGCTTGCTAAGATTATTGCTAGTAGGATGCGACTTATTGATGCTGTATGTAACTTGTTAGCAGTGTTGTCTTCCAAAAATCCAACCAAGGACCACATCTGCATGACTGTTGTATGTTCTACCTGTGTTTATATGGAGTTTAGGTTGAATAAGTAGCCAATGGTTGCAGTTTTTGGATGTTGAAGTGATGAAAGAGGCAGGTAAACAACACACTACATTATATTCAAAGCCAACTGATAGTAATAACTTGTTGACAAGAAAAAGTATTCATGCCCCACAGATATTTAACAGTATCCCCCTTAAGTGGTTGGGGCATGCAGAATTTGAAGTACTGATAGAATATCAAAAGAAAATAGACTAAGGTGGTGAATAAGTTTAGCACTAGCAGTTATTCCAGGAAAGCAGTATAGAAAGAAATTCAGGTATGTTGAGTTACGACCCCAAATATGATTGTCTATTTACTGGGATGAAATTGTTGTTTACTGTACAAGAAAGTATTTAGCCAACCGGCTAATTCGAGCAGACATACAACCTAAGAGAGTGTCAAGACAAACATTTTTGAGTTAAATTATGCCTTTTCAAATATATGTCATGCCAGAACTGCTCGTCCATAATCAAAAGTGACATAGTTTGCATCTAGATAGAAGGAAATCAGGTTAGTGAGGGGTTATTTAAATTGCCATTGTAAAAATACAATTTATTTGCCCTTGAGGCTTACATTGGTGAGACAATGTGGATGATAAAGGCACAGTTGAATGAACATAGGTCATCTATTAGATTATATGAACAAAGAAATAACGCAGGGCTACTAGCACAGATATTACCAGAAAAAGGAAGGTGGTTCACAGAAGAATACATTTGGTGAGACTACCATAGCCAGTGTTATGTTCTAGCGAGGTTCCTACCGACCGCTAGAACATCTCAGGCAAACAAACACGAGGCAAGCAATCAGACAAGGCAAAGACCAACACAAATACTTTATTCTCAGATACCAGACATGGAAGGAAAGTGGACCAGCAGGTAAGGGACCAGTGGCAGGTAATCCCACTGGACTAAATGCACCGGTTTGACTTGGAGCCAAACCCAGAGGGCAGACTCAGTGAGCCCCGTTCTTCACAGAGCCCCTGATGTTGGGGATGAGCTTAGCCCAGGGCTCACTGGTCGCACCTCCAGGATGGTCCCGGTGCACCTGGCCACTTACCTGCTGAGACTGACGGTGCAAGCACCAGCAGTCCACACAAACATAAGGACTGGAACCCGGGCACATGAACTGGAACCCAAACAACCACACAGTTCAGACAAGACAAACAGGAACCAGAACACAAGCAGATGCAAGGACCCCATGCTGAATGACACATGGCGGTCTCAGGCAGAGCTGCCCAAACAGGCAGACAAGCAGATACTTGGACACCATGGAGAACACATGGCGGTCACAGGCAGAGATGCCCACAAAATAGATGTCCTCCCTCCAGAAAACCCAGGAACCCTCTCACCGAAGGCATAGATCAGATGACTGTTCCCCATGCAGAGTTAGTCCATGGGCGAACAGACAGAGCTGCACACAAGACATAGAACTGGACTAGCACATGTCTGTTCCTCATGCGGAGTTCGTCCATGGGCGAACAGACAGAGCTGCACACAAGACATGGAACCAGACTAGCATATGCCTGTTCCACATGCGGAGTTCGCCCAAGGAGGCGAACAGACAGCTAACCAAAACACAGAACCAGGCAAGGTGACCTTGATGTATCATTAGGTGACCACACAGACACGACAGATGGAATATCCCCAGGTCAGGTGCATAGCTCTTGCACCCAGCAAAGCTGGAGACAGACTGACCCCCAGACCCACAGCTCACCAGTATATAATGAGCAGGGTAACAACGTCATCTTACGACCTAGTAGACACACCCAGAAAGAACAGGGAAAGTTAACCATAAACGAACAAGTAAAAGAGTACATACACAGGCACCGTACACACACGAAAGGCGGCATCTAGCACACATTCCCAAGCAACCGTCATAAACTGGAGATAGGCTGCAGCCAGTACACAAGAAAACCTGCAGCCAGCCTGCACGGCAACATCATCACGAACTGCACTATGTCACATTCTGAGCCCTGATACTCCCCTAGCCCTAGGTTTTCTCCTACCCTCCCACAGTTATCTTTGTTATATACATTATTGGGCACACGGCATACACATGTTTACAATATTTATATAGAATTTTATATTTTATATACCATGCATGAATATTAATTCTATGTATATTGTGATTTAATTTTCAGACTCTGAGTTTGTTAATTAAGACTACGGTCCTTGTTAGGTTGATAATAAAGTGAATCTCAAGGTTTAATATTTTTCCAATTAAATCTTACAAGTGAGTGAATATTTAAGTATAATTATTACTGATACGTTTATTATAAGTCTAACTTTGAGTCTCGAGATTGTTAATAAAGACTACGGTCCTTACTGGTTTAGTAATAAAGAGTCTTTCAAGATATAATATCATTGTAATATGAGTACACAATAATGTCTATCGCTTTATGTATACATCGAAAAGGAAATGTTTAATGACATAAATAATTTGTATGCCTGTGATATATGAAAAATTTTCAATAAAAACAAAATGTTACAAGAACTGCACTGTATTACACACATTCACACACTAGAACTGCACGGTAACTCTTTTGTAGGCAGGGTACAAGATTTTGATCTATGATGAATGGTCATGGAGGAGTTATGTAGCATTGATAGTGAGCAACAGGAGATCCAGCTACACCAGCAGGAGGTATATTGGATACACTCCCTTGAGACATAAGGAACTATGGGGTTAAACAAACTTGCAGCTTTAGTGTATTTGTAGGCTTTTGTGTAGATGGAGTCTATGTCAGGGACAGGAAGGATTGCAGCATGGAGAAACATCTGTTTATGGGGATTCCGTTATCAATTTTTATAGTATTATAATATGATACTGATTGTTTATAACTATGTGAAAATGTATTTATTATGTGTTTGTAGATGTTTTAGCATGAAGTTAATAGGACACATAATGCTTGTTATTCAACATACTTGACAAAGAAGAGCCTCAGAAATATATTTCTCTTCATCTCCTGCACTGCATTCCCTCCAGGCAATGTCTCTAGGTAAGGGCTCATGCAAATTGCGGATCCGCCAAAAAAAACGGATGCCGTCCGTGTGCCTTCCGCAATTTGCGGAACGGAACAGGAGGTCCATTATAGAGATGCCTATTCTTGTCTGCAAAATGAACAAGAATAGGACATGTCTCATAGTTTTTGCGGGGTCACGGAACGGAGCAACGGATGCAGACAGCACACAGGGCGTTTGGACAAGCACTTTATAGATCGATGTTGGCTGCTATAAACCATAATTATGCTGCTGTATGTTGATAATGCATTGAAGACAAAAGGAAATTTTGCAGATTTGCTGTTATTTTTGTACTTGATATTTCTGTGGGCTTTCTCTGGGTACTCTGTTCCCACACTCGAAAAACTAAAAACATACAGTCAGACTAATATGGAAGTTAGATTGTGAGCCCCAGTGGACACAATATGAGTGAAAGTCTCTGTAAAACGCTATATAAATAAAATAAAAAATGTTTTATTGTTGTTGCCATATATGATTTGTGTTGCTGATATTAGGTAGATTCTTCTTAAAGTTGGAAAATTTTAAAGTTTTTTCATTAGCAATAGAGATGAGCGAATTTCTCAAAAATTCGATTCGGCCGGATCGCTGAGTTTTTCCAAAAAATTTGGTTTGATCTGAATTTATTTGTGGCGAATCGTGTTAAAAAACGGCTATTTAAGAGAGCGGTGTAGAACACTGTGCCTTGTAGTAACACGTATAGGGAGTCTGCTGTGGTAGAGAAACAATACTCTGAGTCAGTATGACATGCAGATAAAAGGCGCCTCTCTTAGAATCACAGCATACTTCACCAATTTGGGCAGTTACGGGGCTAAAACTGACCAAATAATTCAAGTGTGAACTCAGCCTTACAGGTCAATGTTAGCGTCAAGAAGAAGCTCACTCCTTTTACACCATCGGCAGCTGATTCCACATAGATGTCTACAGAACCTGTTCTATTAAACACTTAAACAAATAGAGCCCCACGACAGAGTGGAGAGGGTGTCAGCAGTAAGTTTGTGTTGATGTGACTGATTAGTTTGCCCTTCCTCTGATCCGTCAGAACAATAACAATGACAGTCTGGAGGTGGCAGCAGCATCAGGAGGCCACAGAGTGGCACAATGACAGAGTGTGGAAGTGGCGGCAGCAGCATCAGGAGGAGGCCACATGGTGGCACAATGACAGTGTGGAGGTGGCAACAGCATGTGGAGGCCACTGAGTGGCACAATGACAGAGTGTGGAGGTGGCAGCAGCAGCATCAGGAAGAGGCCACAGAGTGGCACAATGACAGTGTAGAGGTGGCAGCAGCATCAGGAGGCCACAGAGTGGCAAGGTGACATAATGTGGAGGTGGCAGCAGCATCAGGACTAGCCCCTGACTAGCCTGTCTGCCCCATAGGCTGATTTTAATTAGAGTAAGTATAAATCTGTAGCCTGCTCTCATTGTATTTTTTGGAAGCCATTTGGCACGAGGAGAGGTATAGAGTGGGCTCAGCATGCATGTTGCTACTTGCATCCCTGGATTTAATGGAGGCCGTTATGGCACCAAAAATGGTAAAAAGCAGAGTGGACCCAGCATGCATGTGGAACCTGCACTCCCTGAATTGTATGGTGGCCATTATGGCACATAAGAGGTAGGATTTAGTGTTAGGTTCCTGTCTTATAGAGATTACCTTGATGTTTGGCAGACGGGCCCAAATAATTTTGTACAAAATGTATTTGCCAAGAATCTCAAATTTGTAAAATAAGCATAGCATTAGCACCAGAATGTACTTTATTTGTCTTTGCAGAGTGCTACTGCATAATCTTTTTCCTGTCTTTTTTCCAGCAGCATCAGGAGAACACAGAGTTGCAAGGTGACATAGTTTGGAGATGGCAGCAGCATCAGGAGACCACAGAGTGGCAAGGTAATAGTGTGGAGGTGGCAGCAGCATCAGGAGACCACAGAGTGGCAAGGTGACATAGTGTGGAGGTGGCAGCATCATCAGGAGACCACAGAGTAGCAAGGTAACAGTGTGGAGGTGGCAGCGGCATGAGGAGACCACAGAGTGGCAAGATGACATAGTGTGGAGGTGGCAGCAGCATCAGGAGACCACAGAGTGGCAAGGTGACATAGTGTGGAGGTGGCAGCAGAATCAGGAGACCACAGAGTGAACCAGTGACAGGTGAATAGGTGGGTGGCAATACCAGTACCAGCTGAACATGGTGGGTGAAAGAATGAGCACTTGGCATCAGATGTGTGGAATCAGGCGAGTGGCAGCATCAGAATAGTAGCTGAGGCAGGTAGCCAGAAGAAACCGGTCTCTTTTGTGAAAGTGTTGATGTTGCACCATGGATGATCTAGTCTGTTACATCAAGTATTGGTGGGTGGAAATCCTGGCTGATCCACGCCTGATTCATCTTGACGAAGGTCAGTCTCTCCACATTTTGGATAGACAGGCGAGTTCTCCTTGGGGTAACTATGGCCCCCGCCGCACTAAACACCCGTTCTGATGCCACACTACTGGCCAGGCAGGACAGCTTTTCCAGGGCAAACTCTGCCAGTTGTGGCCACAAATCCAGTTTGGCTGCCCAGTAGTCCAGCGGATCTTCAATGTGGTATGGCAGGGTGCTGTCCAAGTATGCCATCACCTGCTGGTTCAGGTCCTGCTCCAGGTCTAGCTTCTGCTGCTGGGGAGTAGTTTCTTCACTAGGCGGGTGAACAAAGCTGCTCATCAGCGACTCTAAACTCAAGTTGCTGCTGACGGAGCTGGAACTGCTCCTACCCCCTACCCTGCCACAGCAGCCATGGCAGTGGAACGAGAGAGCAGAGAGCCGTCCCGGTCAGACCTGCGAGAGGATGGACGATGGCGCAGATAGGCAGCGGGCAACTGATTACATAGGATGTGTCTATAGTAGTTCAGTTAGTCCTCCCTCTCAGCGGGTGTAAAAAAGGCCCCTATTTTGGACTGGTAGTGAGGGTCCAATAAGGTGGAGAACCAGAAGTCATCCCTCTGCCTAATGCTGACAATTCAGCTGTCACTACGCAAGTGAGCATGCATCGGGCCATTTATGCAAGTGACTTAGAGGGACTCCCTGCCTCAATCTTCACTGCATACTGCCACGGTGTGTCTGTGTCGTCTGCCTCATCGCCCTGTAGCTCCCCTGGCTGGTCCTGATCCTCCTCTCCTGTCACCTGTGTAGAAAAACCACCCATTTCGCTACACATTGCTTGTGCTCCAATGTCCTCCACCTTCTCATCCCATTCAGCCCCCACAGGGCTCATGTGGTCGTAAATCTAGGCGCAACATCTCCAGTACCATGACCAGACAGATTTACCAGCATCTGTTCCAGGACATGAAGAAGTGGAATGACATCGTTCATCCTGTAGTCCTTGCGACTGACAGATAACGTGGCCTCCTCTAAGGGTCTGAGCAAACTGCAGGTGTCATGCATGAGCTGCAACTGGCTGACATCGAAGTTACACTCCTGTCCGCTTGGGTCATCAGGAAATCGTTTATGGCCTTTCTCTGTTTGTACAGTCGGTCCAACATATGGAGGGTGGAATTCCAATGGGTGGAAACGTCGCATATCAGCCTATGTTGGGGGATGCCGTTCTGCAGCTGTAGCTCAAGGGTGTGCTTTGCAGTGTACAAGTGGCTGAAGTGCATGCAAAGTTTCCTGGCCATTTTTAGGATGTCTTGCAGATGGGTGGAAGACTTCAGGAACCTCTTGACAACTAGATTGAACACATGTGCCATGCAGGGCGCATGGCTAAGCCCTCCTTGATGCAACGCCGACGCAATGTTTTTACCGTCATCGGTCACCATGGTTCCGATTTTGAGTTGTCGCAGAGAAAGCCAGGATCTGATTTCTTGATGAAGGACATGGAGCAGTTCCTCCCCTGTGTGACTCAGTTCGCCCAGGCAAACAAGGTGAAGAACAGCGCAACACCGCCGTGCCCTGCACATGTGGTATTCTGGAGGGGCACTGTGAATTTTCCCTGCAGTGGAGGCTGAGGACACAGTGGAGGATGAGGAGGCAGAGACGGACAATGTCGCAGGACTAATGGCGTGGCAACGTGGAGGCAGAAGCGGCGTCACCTGGCCAAGATGCTGCTGTGGCTGTGCAGAAACCACATTTAAAGGGAACCTGTCACCTGGATTTTGTGTATAGAGCTGAGGACATGGGTTGCTAGATGGCCGCTAGCACATCCGCAATACCCAGTCCCCATAGCTCTGTGTGCTTTTCTTGTATCAAAAAAACTATTTGACACATATGCAAATTAACCTGAGATGAGTCCTGTCCCTGAGATGAGTCACATACAGGACTCATCTCAGGTTCATTTGCATATGTATCAAATCTGTTTTTTTACACAATAAAAGCACACAGAGCTATGGGGACTGGGTATTGCGGATGTGCTAGCGGCCATCTAGCAACCCATGTCCTCAGCTCTATACACAAAATCCCGGTGACAGGTTCCCTTTAACCAGTGGGCTGTAAAGGACATGTATTGTCCCTGACCGTAGTTATAGCTCCACACATCGGTGATGCTGTGCACTTTGGCAGACACCGTCAGTCTCAAGGACTGGCCCACCTTCTGTTCTACATGTGTGTGCCTGGCTGGTACTGCCTTTTTGGCAAAGAAATGACAGCTTGGGACTCTCCATCTTGGCTCGGCACAAGCCATCAGTTCTCTGAAAGGTGCAGAGTTCACCACTTGGAATGGGAGGGACTGCAGCACCAGCAACTTGGACAGGAGCACTTCTCCATTGGATGAGTGCACACATACTGTTATCTCTTGGCAATTGCTTTGGTGATCGATTGCTGATGGAATTACTGACTATGGGGAGCAGGAGGGCGAGGAGCAGGAGCATCAGGACCAGCAGATGAAGGTGAAGGATAGACAGCTTCCTTCCGCTGAGGTGGTGGAGCCTTGACTACCTGAAATCGGGTGCGTGCCACTGGGTGATGCAGTGGTTGCTGCAGCAGGCTGGACCACCACATCGGAGCCACAGTTCTCCCAGGCCACTTTATGGTGACACTGCATATGTTGACGCAGGGCCATGGTGCCGACATTGGCACCCTGGCCACGCTTCACCTTCTGCCGTCAGATTCTACATATGGCCGTGTTCACCTCCTCCGGACGGCTTAACAAAAAACTGCCACACCGCCAAGCAGGTGATTTTACCCCCAACACTACGCACTGACTGACTGCTACCGCCACTGCCTCTGTGAACCCATGCACCGCTACTTCCCGGGAAGGTAGGCTCTTGCAAAGCAGGTGGTCTACCCAGGCACGTTTGGCTCCTGAACTCCCACGGCTGCCACCCTGCTGACTCCCGGCCATGCTAGCGACTTGCCGGCTCCACTGCTGTCTCATCGGCAAGCTGCTACCCTCTTCTCCTGATGATGATGAAGCCCCTTTGACACCCAGCTCCCAAGTGCGATAAGCTACATCATTATCATCGAGTACTGTCTGCATATCACTGATGTCCTCCTCAACAGTATTTGGGTCAGGAGCCTGACCGCTAGCAACACCAGCTCCCACACCACTCTCCTAATCACTACTTGCCCGCCTAGAGGAGGAAGCAGCGGATATCTCCTCCAGATCTTGGCTGGGCAGTAGCTGCTGGCGGTCCTCTAGTAGCTCGTCCTTGCTGTATAGTGGAGCTGAGTACACAGCATACAATACTTGTCTGGCTGAGGGAACAGAAAAAGACAGAGGTAGGTTGAGGACAGGTGAGGGCACAGGGCCTGCTCCCGGGCCATGCCAACTAAGTGTTGTATCTGACGAACCCACGTCTCTTGGCTGGGAGTGTCTGATGTCACATGTGACGAAGTCAAAGATCGAGTCAACCATTGAGGAAAGGGATTTAGGGGTCATTATTTCTGAAGACTAAAAGGTAGGCAGACAATGTCATAGAGCAGCAGGAAATGCTAGCAGAATGCTTGGGTGTATAGGGAGAGGCATTGCCAGTAGAAAGAGGGAGGTGCTCATGCCGCTCTACAGAGCACTAGTAAGACCTCATTTGGAGTATTGTGCTCAGTACTGGAGACCATATCTCCAGAAGGATATTGATACTTTGGAGAGAGTTCAAAGAAGAGCTACTAAACTAGTACATGGATTGCAGGATAAAACTTACCAGGAAAGATTAAAGGACCTAAACATGTATAGCTTGGAAGAAAAACGAGACAGAGGGGATATGATAGAAACTTTTAAATACATAAAGGGAATCAACAAGGTAAAAGAGGAGAGAATATTTAAAAGAAGAAAAACTGCTACAAGAGGACATAGTTTTAAATTAGAGAGGCAAAGGTTTAAAAGTACTATCAGGAAGTATTACTTTACTGAGAGAGTAGTGGATGCATGGAATAGCCTTCCTGCAGAAGTGGTAGCTGCAAATACAGTGAAGGAGTTGTTTAAGCATGCCTGGGATAGGCATAAGGCCATCCTTCATATAAGATAGGACCAGGGGCTATCCATAGTATTCAGTATATTGGGCAGACTAGATGGGCCAAATGGTTCTTATCTGCCGACACATTCTATGTTTCTATGGTCACGACCGCTGGCTGACACTGGGAGATCAGGCCTCTTGCTGCGACTCCTGCTGCCATGCCCCCTTACTCTGCTGCGACCTCTGCCTGCGCCAGAAACATTTAGGCCTCTGACACTCCCCTGTGCAGGGCCTGGCACTTCTCTGTCTGGCATAATGCTAGATCAAATAATTAAATAGAAAGGAAATTAAAACAACCCAAAAAAGTCCTCCTCAACAGTATTTGGGTCAGGAGCCTGACCGCTAGCAACACCAGCTACCACACCACTCTCCTGATCACTACTTGCCCGCCTAGAGGAGGAAGCAGCGGATATCTCCTCCAGATCTTGGCTGGGCAGTGGCTGCTGGCGGTCCTCTAGTAGCTCGTCCTTGCTGTATAGTGGAGCTGAGCACACAGCATACAATACTTGTCTGGCTGAGGGAACAGAAAAAGACAGAGGTAGGTTGAGGACAGGTGAGGGCACAGGGCCTGCTCCCGGGCCATGCCAACTAAGGGTTGTATCTGACGAACCCACGACTCTTGGCTGGGGGTGTCTGATGTCACATGCGACGAAGTCAAAGATCGAGATAAGATAGGGCCAGAGGCTATTCATAGTATTCAGTATATTGGGCATACTAGATGGGCCAAATGGTTCTTATCTGCCAACACATTCTATGTTTCTATGGTCACGACCGCTGGCTGACACTGGGAGATCAGGCCTCTGTAATTTTCTCAATTCACCACACAATGGCAAATGCTTTTTTGTGCCACTAATACTCGCCATAAAGGGTATTAGAACATATAACTGCACCGCTGAACGGCAAATAGGCCGCATAAAAGGCTTTACAACAGATAACTTCACCGCTGAGCGGCAAATATATTTTTTCTTTTTACGCTAATACACATCACAAAATGCTTTAGAACAGATAACTTCACCGCTGAGCGGCAAATATATTTTTTCTTTTTCTACTAATACATGTCACAAAAGGCTTTACAACAGATAACTGCACAGCTGACCAGCAAATATATTTTACTTTTTCCACTAATAGACAACAAAAAGGGCTGTTATTTTTGCAGTTCAACACACAACGGCTAATAAGTCCTTTTTTCCACTAATACAAGCCAAAAAATGCTTTAGAAAATATAACTGCACCGCACAAGGGCAAATAAAACATAGAAATATGTATTTGTAATATACCCTGTTAATGCCTGTATCAAACAGCACTTGCACCCTAATAAGCACGGTTTGCTGGAATTACAGAGCTGTATAATGGCAATTTAAATAATTAAATTAAATAATCTTTCCTTGCACTTGTAAATAGTTTTTTTTAGCACAATGACACTTTTTCTAACACTGTCCCTAGCGCCTGCAGACATCTGCACTAAGTACACTGGTAAATGGCAGAATCTAAGATGGCTGCTGCTATTTATAGGGCTGTGATATCACAGGGCTGGCTGGCTGCTGATTGGCTGCATATATGGCATTATGGGTGATCCTGCCTTCCCAGAGTTCCTTTCTCCATGTCCTCACACATGCAGCAGCCATTTTAGAAGAAATTTTGAACTAATTCCACTACATTAGCTTTGATTGTTTCATCTCTAAACTGCACCGTTGAACGGCAAATATATATATTTTTGCCACTAATACACGCCAAAAATCGCTGTAATTTTCTCACTACACCACACAACGGCAAATACTTTTTTTTGTGCCACTAATACACGTAAAAAAGTGCTTTAGAACATATAACTGCACCGCTGAACGGCAAATAATATGTTTTTGTGCCACTAATATACGCCAAAAAGGGCTTTAGAACATACAAACCGGATTCCCAAAAAGTTGGGACACTATACAAATCGTGAATAAAAACTGAATGCAATGATGTGGAGGTGCCAACTTCTAATATTTTATTCAGAATAGAACATAAATCACGGAACAAAAGTTTAAACTGAGAAAATGTACCATTTTAAGGGAAAAATATGTTGAATCAGAATTTCATGGTGTCAACAAATCCCCAAAAAGTTGGGACAAGGCCATTTTCACCACTGTGTGGCATCTCCTATTCTTCTTACAACACTCAACAGACGTCTGGGGACCGAGGAGACCAGTTTCTCAAGTTTAGAAATAGGAATGCTCTCCCATTCTTGTCTAATACAGGCCTCTAACTGTTCAATCGTCTTGGGCCTTCTTTGTTGCACCTTCCTCTTTATGATGCGCCAAATGTTCTCTATAGGTGAAAGATCTGGACTGCAGACTGGCCATTTCAGTACCCGGATCCTTCTCCTACGCAGCCATGATGTTGTGATTGATGCAGAATGTGGTCTGGCATTATCTTGTTGAAAAATGCAGGGTCTTCCCTGAAAGAGATGACGTCTGGATGGGAGCATATGTTGTTCTAGAACCTGAATATATTTTTCTGCATTGATGGTGCCTTTCCAGACATGCAAGCTGCCCATGCCACACGCACTCATGCAACCCCATACCATCAGAGATGCAGGCTTCTGAACTG
This sequence comes from Bufo gargarizans, assembly GCF_014858855.1. Classification (NCBI taxonomy): domain Eukaryota; kingdom Metazoa; phylum Chordata; class Amphibia; order Anura; family Bufonidae; genus Bufo; species Bufo gargarizans. The sequence continues at coordinate 259,942,436 of NC_058080.1, read as the reverse complement.
AGCGTTGATAACAACTTGGGTTGTCCTTGTCCTCTTTGGTCCAGATGACATGGCGTCCCAGATTTCCAAAAAAGAACTTTGAATCGTGACTCGTCTGACCACAGAACAGTCTTCCATTTTGCCACACTCCATTTTAAATGATCCCTGGCCCAGTGAAAACGCCTGAGCTTGTGGATCTTGCTTAGAAATGGCTTCTTCTTTGCACTGTAGAGTTTCAGCTGGCAACGGCGGATGGCACGGTGGATTGTGTTCACTGACAATGGTTTCTGGAAGTATTCCTGAGCCCATTCTGTGATTTCCTTTACAGTAGCATTCCTGTTTGTGGTGCAGTGTCGTTTAAGGGCCCGGAGATCACGGGCATCCAGTATGGTTTTATGGCCTTGACCCTTACGCACAGAGATTGTTCCAGATTCTCTGAATCTTCGGATGATGTTATGCACAGTTGATGATGATAGATGCAAAGTATTTGCAATTTTTCGCTGGGTAACACCTTTCTGATATTGCTGCACTATCTTTCTGCGCAACATTGTGGGAATTAGTGATCCTCTACCCATCTTGGCTTCTGAGAGACACTGCCACTCTGAGAAGCTCTTTTTATACACAATCATGTTGCCAATTGACCTAATTAGTGTTAATTGGTCTTCCAGCTCTTCATTATGCTCAAATTTACTTTTTCCAGCCTCTTATTGCTACTTGTCCCAACTTTTTGGGGATTTGTTGACACCGTGAAAATTTGAATCAACTTATTTTTCCTTTAAAATGATACATTTACTCGGATCTGTCATCTACGTTCTATTACAAATAAAATATTGACATTTGCCATCTCCACATCATTGCATTCAGTTTTTATTCACGATTTGTATAGTGTCCCAACTTTTTTGGAATCCGGTTTGTAGCTAGTCCTCCAACTACAGCAGACAGGGTCTAAATCTTAACTCATATTTACTGTTTTCCTTCCTTACTATTCATCAACATCCAAACATGTGATCTATGGACAATGCTACTAAGTGTGTGTCCTGTGCAATGTATGCGTGCAAGAGCCATTCGAGGGTGAATACATTTGCACTAGATGTAATCACGTTGCATATTTGGAAGCCCAGGTCTTGGATATAAATAAGCAGCTTGAAATACTTAGGGGCATTGCAAAACTGGAGAGAGGTTTAGACCTCACTGTGTAGGCACTGACTGGGGTCAGTGAAATGGAGGTGGGCAAGATCAGGACTATCAGGTCAGCAGTTGGGTTAATGTAGGAAGAAGGGGTAGAGGGAAAAGTGCCAGGGAGGCTAGTCCTGAGCTGGAACACCCTAGTAAATATGCCTGTTTGGCTGATAATAGGGATGAAAGCTCAGGGCCAGCAACACTGCAGCAGGGCGTTTTATCCTAGCAACCAGGAGGATGACCGCTGCAGGAAGGATTGGAAAAGGAGTGCAGCAAAGGTCAGACAGATGCTGATGGTAGGGGGCTCTATTATTAGGAGGACAGACAGGGTCACCTGTCTCCAAGACCGCAAATGCCAAACAGTGTGTTGTCTTCTGGGTGCTCGGGTTCAGCATATTGCGGATCCGATTGCCAGATTGCTGGGTGGGGCTGGGGAAGACCCAGCAATCATGGTACACATTAGCACAAATTACAAAGTCAGGGGGAGATGAAAGGTCCGTAAAAATGATATTAGGGAACTAGGAGAGAAGCTCAAGTCCAGGACCTCCAAGGTAGTGTTTTCAGAAATACTACCAGTGCCACGAGAGTCACCAGAGAGACAACGGGAGCTGGTGCAGGAAGGAATGGTTTGTGTTCAAGGAGAACTGGGCCGACTTCTTGTTAAATGGCTGGAGGAGCTTTTAAACTAGGATCTGGGGGGAAGGGGGGGATCATACTAATAAGTGGGTAGATAGTGTAGATAGAGAGTGGGATATAGGAGGGGACAGTGGGGATTTAGTGGGGGCTGGGGTTAGTGAGTAAAGTAGGGAGAAGACTGGGCAGAACTGTACACCGATAAAAAATAGAGCTGCTGGTAACAAGAACATGTTAAATACAAACATCAACCAAGGTAACCAAAAAATCCCAGATATTCACTTTACAGGTAATAGTAATTTAAAATGTATTTTCACAAATGCCAGAAGTCTAGCTAGCAAAATGAGGGAGCTGGAGGCTATGGTACTAAAAGAACACATAGATGTGTTGGACTCTTCACATGACTGGGCTGTAAATATTGAGGGTTTTTGTTGAGGGAAGTGTTAGATTTAAATATATATGTATATATGCCCTTACATATATGCATGAATATTGGCCCTTTTATATTGTGTATATGTACATGCAGGTAGATGTGCCCCAAACATCTATATGTGTGTATCTGCCATGGCTCTCCCCCAGGTATATATATATATATATATGTATATATATATGTATATGGGCCTATAACTGCCCATGTATGCCCCAGGTTTATAATGAGCATATATATATATATATATATATATATATATATATATATATATATACTTAATATTCCCCCCATAGGCACAGCGTTCAGCCAGTTCCTGCAGGGGGGTGGATATGTCTCCAGGTGGCTGGTGACTTCAAAGGCCTTTTGTTTAGTTTATCAGCCTAGTTACTATGTTCTGCCCCTCCTTATGTTTGTGACATGGCTGGGCGTGTGGTGCTGCTAGCCTCAGGGGGCCAACTGGCAGGCATACGTCACAGTCACACTATGATGTCACATCCCTGAGGAGGGTGGGGTGTTTGAGGCTGATATAGGAGCCTGAAACCAGGAACAAGGGGCTCTTGGAATCTGGACTACAATGAGGGAACAGCTCGCTGAAGGAAGAGAGGCCACATGCGGCCACATGCTCCTGGAAATGGCTGAGTACCAACTATCCCCACCCCTGGCTGCTGACCTCATGTACCCTGGAAGCAGCCCAGACACCCCCTTATAACCCTTGGTTACCCCCACCTCTCCTGCCCTGAGTCCCCCTATAATCCTAATATCCCCTGTGTTCCCCCAGGATTGTAGATCCCTCATATCCCCTGTTCCGTAATACCCCTGGTTATTCCCCGTAGGGATAGTATATTGCCAGGATTGGGTGGGCTGCTGGAAAAGTGTATGCATGTGTATTATTTCAATTGTAGTTAGAAGTTGGGGAGGACTTGGGACTGTGTTAGTGTAGTATAGTGTGTGTACTTATATTGTTGTGGGCTGCTATAAATATATATATCTATTCCATTGATATAGATATATATAGTTATAAGCAAATACATATAGTCCTGACCATTAACCCCTTCACAACATGAGGCCCAGCTTCTGCCCTGCAAGTCCCTGCAGAGCATAAACACCCTTTCCTGAGTAACCCTTGCCCCGCCTTACCCAAAACCCTGTGTTCCTTGGCCTGCAGGTATTAACCCCTGCAGGGCCACAATTGTGTGATTAACCCACTTGTGCCCCCGTAGGGACAGTGAGTAGCCAGGCGGGTGTATAACCGATAATTGTATGTATGTAAGTGCATTATTGTAAGTATAGCTAGTGTGTGGGGTGGAATTTGGGATTGTGCTGTGTAGTGTAGTTAGGTTTGTATTGTGTTTATTGTAGTACCGTTTCTATACTGCGGTGTGTACTTCTATATGTATATATATTCATATCCATTGATCTATGAATATATATAGATATAGCATATTGTTAGACTTGTATAATTGTATTGTGTAATAAATATTCTTTATTGTTCATAATACAGTGTATGGTGTTTTTAGTAGTCGCCGCCGTAGTATAGTGATAGTAAGTCGCACGTAGTGTAGTTCAGTGTAGTGTATAGGTAACAGAGGTAGTTAACATAGTTAACCTATTTATATATTATGATGAAGGCATAAATAGGCGGAGTCATCACTAGACAATTCCTCCTATTTATGAATATTAATTATTGAGATTTGCATAAATATCAATAATTAATATCCCCTTTAACAGTTTTACACCATTTAGGAAAGACAGGGTCAATAGAAAAGGCAGTGGTGAGTACCTGTATGTGAAGAGTGATATGAAGACAAGTGTGAAAGAGGCAATTGTGGGCGTGGATGGTGAGGATGTTGAAACCTTATGGGTGGAATTTGAAAGGGATATAAACACTGAAAAAAATAATACTTGGAGCAATCTATAGACCCCCTAACATCACAGAGGAAATAGAAACACAACTGTATAACGAAATAGAGCGGGCTGCACAGGCTAGTACAGTGGTCATAATGGGAGATTTCAACTTTCCAGACATTGACTGGGGTCATGGTTCTGACTCAACCGCAAAGGGGAGAAGGTTCCTTAACTTGCTGCAGGACCACTTTATGGGCCAGTTTGTAGACACTCCCACTAAGGGCAACGCTCTGTTGGATCTGTTCATTTCTTGTAATTTTTGTTTATTTAAAGCAGATATTGTATAATTAACAGACAGTGGAGTTACATCACTCCACAAGCAGTTTAGAAAAAGTAATTACATTCTTACATAATAGCCTACTTTCCAAACCGTTAAACATATATAATGGGACTCGACAAAGATGCCCACTATCCCCCCTCCTCTTTGTACTATGTTAAGAACCCTTTCTAGGTAAAATTAGAGATAACCCCAATATTAGTGGCATTAACACCAGAAAAAAAAGAGCATAAAATAGCGGCCTTTGCGGACGACACGCTTTTCGCTTTATCTAATCCCAAAAGATCTGGTCATTTCTAATGATGCAGAGCTTGTTGGAAATGTTACTGTTTGAGAAACACTAGGTAACAGTGATCACAAATAATTTTTAATTGCTCTATATTACATTTTTTGTGAGGCAAGGTAACTAAAAAATGGCACTGTTTTTATTTTTTACGACAGGGTAGATCATGTGCTATTTTTAGTAGTTATGGACGCAATGATATTAAATATGTCTACTTTCTTTGTTTGTTTCAGTTTCACATAATAAAGCATTTTTGAAATAAAAATTATATTTTTGTGTCTCCATTTTCTGAACACCATATTTTTTTATTTTTCTGCCGATCATCTGGTGCAGGGGTTCGTTTTTTGCAGGAAGAGTGGACGTTTTTAATGGTACATACTTGGGTACATATGATTTTTTGATCATTCACTATTTCACTGTATGGGGCAAGGTGACCCAAAAATTTGTTGTTTTAGCACAGTTTTTATTTATTTATTTTTACAGCATTCATCTGAGGGGTTAGGTCATGTGACATTTTTATAGAGCAGATCACTAGGAACGTGCCAATACCTAATATGTATACTTTTTCTTATTTATTTACATTTTACACAATAATAGCATTTTTTAAACAAAAAATGATGTTTTAGTGTCTCTATAGTCTGAGAGCCATAGCTTTTTTTTATTTTTTGACCCATTGTCTTAATTAAGTTATAATTTTTTGCAGGATGAGGTGATTGTTTGATTAATACTATTTTGGGGGGCATACACCTTTTTGATAGCTTGGTGTTGCACTTTATGTGATGTTAGGTGACAAAAAATGTTTTTTTTGGCACTGTTTTTATTAAATTTTTATGGTGTTCACCTGACGGTTTAGGTCATGTGATATTTTTATAGAGCTTGTTTTTATGGATGCGACAATACCTAATATGTCTACTTTTTCTATTTATTTCACTTGTGCTCGGATCGTCTATCAGCACGTACGTAACCCTACTCCCCCTAGCTACACTTAGCAGTAGAGTTATGCCACAACTGCCGGAGTAGGGCTGCCTAAAGGGGGCAACCCTAATATGAATGATTGCAAGATGGTGTTGGTGGGTGGGTGAAACGTTACCGAGTCAACGTCAGGCTAAATAGGGTCGTCAATCAGCCTCCCCTCCCACAAATCCAGCAAACACCTTTGCTTAACACTTGTGCTCGGATCGTCTATCAGCACGTACCTAACCTGACTCACCCTAGCTACACTTAGCAGTAGAGTTATGCCACAACTGCCGGAGTAGAGCCGCCTAAAGGGGCCAAAAAATAACAGTCCATAGATTCAGAAATAATATTTATATACACATGTCGTTACAACACCAAGGTCTGAAAAGCGAGAGACATTTCATGATGAGGGTCTGGAATGTACCGTACGTAACAAGATGATTTCCACCTGCCCAATCTCTGAATAATATGAACTGGGACGTTGTTTCTGAAGGCAGCTGATGCTGCCCCAATCCTGAAGGAGTGGCCCGTGATAGACATAGGATTGACCCTCATATTAACCAACAGTAGCCGGATATATTTCATGAATGTCTGAGTACTCAGGGGTGCAGCATTAAAGGCTAAAAGCGGCGAGTCCGCTGAAGCCTCCCTGATGTACTACAACTGATGTACTCCAACTGTTCCCAGTGGGAAAATACTTCACCTCTACCAGTTCCCCAGGCTGAACTGTTTTCAACTAACTTAAAGTTAAAACATACCATGTGTTACTCCACACAAGTTGTTCTTTATGTAAAAATGCTTTAGCGGAAGCGGAACGTGTAAACTCGATAGGCCTGAGGAACCCGAAAAACACCAAATACATGGCCGTTTTAATCAACAGGCTAGTGCCATGGCCAAAGGGCTTCTTCTGCAGTAAGTCAGACAATGTCCTAAATATCCGTCCTGATAACGGCTGTCAAGTAGGAAGGCTCCTAGCTGTCACCTTCTGAATACATTTCAATAAGGCCTTCACCAGATGTGCCGGAAACAGAGACGGCTGATTGGGGTGTAGGACATAGCAGTGATGTTGTATGCCAGCAAGGTATAATTTGATGGTGCTATGTGCTAACTTAAGGTGAGAGTGGCAAAAAGCAATGAACGCCATCAAGTAGGTTATGTGCCCAGTGCCTCCAGGTGGGTAATTTTCCTTAAATTTGCTGAACAACCCCCAAGCAGTCTTGCATACTCTAAGCGTGTTGCTGGACAACGACTTAGCCACAAGGGTCCTATCTGTAGTGAGGTGTAACGCTAGTCCATCACCAGTTGACTGTGATGAGGGGTTGGTGTTGGCAAGGAGTCTGCCCCTGGGTAAACCTGGAAGAAGAGCCGAAAGTTAAGCCGTGACAGAGCGTCTACTGTCACATTCTTTTCCCCACTAATGTGTGTACAAATAAAATGAAAACCATGCTGTAGTGCCAGCCAAACAAACCTTCTAACGAATGCCATTGTCTCAACGGAACTTGATCTGCCCTTCATCAGAATGTCTGCAGTAACCGCATTGTCCGTCAAAAAAAGACCGTATGATTCCTCCATTGCCTACCCCAGACCTGCGCTGCCCCCGCTATGGGGTAGATCTCAAACAAAGGGGATGACTGACCGAACCCTGGAATGTTCACTACCTCAGGCGGCCAAGGACTGGCCAACCAGTGTCTACCCCATATGGCAGCGAACCCTACCGTTGACGCCGTATCCGTATAAACCAAGGGGGACTGATCCGACACTGCAGGAACAAACAATGAAATTCTATTCCACTGTGTCAAAAAGGTGTCCCACATGAGTAGATCGGCCGTCGCCTGTTGATCTAAGTGGATAGAACTGTCTTGATTTGGGGCTGATGGAAGCAGTTTCAGCAGCCTGGAAATAAAGGTCCTCCCTTGCGGAATAATCCGCATGGCAAAATTTAACATGCCCAGGAGGGACTGGAGGTTTGCCCTCGTGGTGACCCTGACATGAGCCAACCTATGAACCACCTCTCTGATCCTGCATAATTTATCCTGCGGAAGACTGGCCTGCATCTTAACTGTGTCCAGCTGTAGCCCCAAAAAGGTGATTGCAGTACTAGGGCCTTCCACCTTATGCGGTGCCACTGGTACTTTAAGATCCTTGAATACCGTATTCAATATATGCAGATCCCTGGAGGCTTGTGACGGGGGTTCGATTAACAGAAAGTCGTCCAAATAATGAATAACATGGTTAGCGTGGAATCTATTAGTCAAAATCCAGTGTAGGGCCTTCGCAAACTGGTCAAACAACCACGGACTGGATTTTGACCCGAAGGTCAACTTATTAGCAAAATAATACCGGCCTTCCCACTTAATGCCATGCCACTGCCATAAGTCTGGCTGTACGGGAAGTAATTTAAAGGCGTCTGTGATGTCTGCTTTTGATAACCATGTGCCTTGACCTAAAAGAAGTATCACCTGGATAGCCTCGTCAATGGAAGCATACTTCATAGAGATCTCCTCCGATGGTATCAAGGAGTTCAGACAAGAGATATGCAAGGAATGTGGTGCTGACAGATCATAAATTAATATTTTTTTATTGGAGAATTTCCCGTTACCACCCCCACAGGGTTTACCCTCCAACAGTCGAAGGGGGGCTGACTAAACGGACCTACCAAATAACCCTTCTCCAATTCCGACTGTATCAGTTCCGAAACTGACACTGGGTCTTTTAAGGGTGAGAGCAGGTTCCTACACTCATAGGAGCACTGAGGTAGTGCCACCAGCCACGTATGGAAACCATTAACCATACCGTTCACCACATATTTAACCCAGCCAGGCTCCGGATGATCTCTTAAATAATAATTAAGCAGTTCTGCGTCTACCATGCCTAGTCATGCCGTATGGTTATTCCTCTGGGGACAAGCCACACGGGGATGAGCCCTAAAACCAATCGAACATAAGTGTAGCAACCTACACTGGCTGTAGTGACATGCCAAGAAATTAAAGTTGTTACACACCTGTGAACTGCCCAGATATTTAATTGGTCGTCCTAATTTGTCCACCCCTGACACAACCCTGCCACTGCTGGTCGATGGATACAGAATGTTCCTAATCTGTGAGGCCTCTGTTGGTACGCTAAGACTGGAACACCAATCTGCAGTGTGTGAGTAAGAACCACACATGGCACACGTCGGGGCTCTGAGACCCGCAAAGTGGTGGCAGAATAGTTCTGTGTCGACGACTGACCAGTCAACAACATGTTGGCTCTGCGCCAGGGCTGCCGCTGCCTTGGCCAAAAACGAACGTTGGTAGTCATAGAATGCTGTACCATCGAATTTATAACCTAAATCCACCACCTTGTACAAATACAGATCCAACTCCTCCCTCCTCTGTGGGCTGACTGACGTGACCACGTCCCAAAATAAACTAAAGGCGCGGACAAATTCTGCCATGCTTAGCTTTCTGTTGAGCCTGGCATCTTTGGACTTAAGGACAATGGACACTTCCCCACAGGCTATCGTCTTATTATTGGGCACTTTGTGTGTAGCTATAAGTTACGACGCTAAATTAATGTCCTTACCCGCAAGGATGTCCTGGCGAATGTTGGCTGGGATAAAATGTGATGGCGCCACAGAGGGAAGATTAACTACCCCAGTAGCCACACTGGTCTGTGATGTCGAGGCCCTTGAAGGTCCCTGCATCGGTAACCCAGCTGCCACCTCCCTACTTTCCACCATCTCCAGCCTAGCCTGAACATCCGCAATAGACGTAGCCATCAAATTGATGACTGCATGCAGCTGAGTCAAGGAAGCCTGTATCGTGCCCATGGACACTACGTCCTGACCAGGACCTGCTGACTCTGAAGAGAGTAGACGGTACAGTTCCGCTTTCCTGGCTGTTGCTGGGAAAGGAATTCCTCTCTTCAGCAATTCCGCTGTCAGCTTGGGGAGGGTCCAGGATCTTAACGAAGGTACTGTGGTCTGTACAGTCTGCCGATCCATGCTCCCATGCAATTAAGACGTGCCCTCAATGTCTGCGTTATGAGACATCGTGCAACTAAAACAAGACAAATGACAATATGACCAACCGAAACAGCGCCTAGTGCTGACACCTGTAACTGACCCAGCCACCTATTGCTTATGACGTGACAAGCTTTGTGCACGGTTAGTGCCTATTGAATGTGATGTGACCGTTCCGTAACATGCCTATGCTCTGCCAACTGATAGTGAATGACGTGACTGGACTGTTGTATCCAGTGCCTGTTAATCGTGGTTACCCTCGTAACGTCGTGCCTATGAACGTGCCTGTAGTCGTGACGGACTTCGTAATCTTGTGCCTGTAGTCGTGACTGACTTCGTAATCTTGTGCCTGTAGTTGTGACAGACTTTGAAACCTCACGCCTGTAGTCGTGACAGACTTCGTAACCTCGTGCCTATAGTCGTGACAAACTTTGTAACCTTGCGTCTGTAGTCGTGACAGACTTCGTAACATCATGTCTGTAGTCGTGACAGACTTATAGTAACATGCCTGTAGTCGTGACAGGACTTAAGCACCGTGCTTGTAGTCGTGACAGACTTAGTAATTATGCGCCTGTAGTCGTGCCGGACACCGTAATACCGTGCCTATGGCCGTGATAGATTAGAGCAACCCCTAGCGCATCCGGGTTCCACCTAGTGCCCCCAATTGACCTGAACCCTCCAAACCATACCTACCCGCTGACCAGCCGTATGCTAAGATGACACTAGACTGCCCGAGCCCAGCATCCACGGGCCTAACCGAACAGCTAAACGTGACTCCAAATGCCGCTGCCTTGTCCTGGCAGACCGACCAACTCTTTCTCTGTCAGAAGCCGAAAAAAACGAAGCGTCTCCCTGCCGAAGTCAGACCAACTGCCGATACTCCCTGTGAATTTGAGACAACATCGTCCAGAATGTGTAGTGGGCCGAGGGATAGCACTCACCACACGACCGTAACTTATATAGCGTTGCATGATTTCTACTCAATTCCCCCTGCCCCATTCCTCTGTGCACCTTATTTCTACTTATTTATTTATATTTCACATATGTATTAATTTATTTATATTTTCCCTTCCTATTTCATGCCCCATCGCTCCCTCTGCGCATGCGCTGCGTGATGCCGTGCAGCGCAAAGCATCAGAACCAGAGCGCTTGCTCTGAACACCAGCGCCCCCCCCCCCCCTTCCCCAGTGCACATGTTGTGCACAGTCCCCAGCTGCACATACACTTAGAAGCCGGCTCCGGAGCCAGGCCCAGTGTGCATTCCCCGCGACAACCACTGTCTGTTTAGCGGAACGCAGGGCCCACCACCAAAGCCAGCACAGCACCCAACCAGTACCTGCCGGGCCGGGACCAGTGAGGGTAAATTGGCCCCCCTCGACCCTGTGCAATGATCGCCACAAGAACCTCCCCTCCCTCACCCACCCCGATCCTACCTCACCGGCTGTGGCACCCGATTCGACTGCCACTTCCTCCGCTGCACCCTCCGTAACTGAAAAAAGACGCTGCATGCTGCTGCCTGAAGTTGCCCCCAGCGCCGACCCGGAAAGAACGTTACCGTGCCGACGTAAGCCTGAGGACGCAGGTGAGGCTAAATAGGGTCGTCAATCAGCCTCCCCTCCCACAAATCCAGCAAACACCTTTGCTTAACACTTTAACACAATAATAGCCGTTTTGAAGAAAAAAAAAAACATATTTTAGTGTCTCCATAGTTATATATTTTTTTTTTGACCGATTGTCTTAAGTAAGATATCATTTTTTGCAGGATGAGGTGACTATTTGATTGGTACTATTTTGGGGGGCATACACCTTTTTGATCGCTTGCTGTTGAATTTTTTGTGAGGTAAGGTGACAAAAAAATAGCTTTTTTTGGCACTGTTTTTATTTTTATGGTGTTTATCAGACGGGGTAGCTCATGTGATATATTTATAGAGCTGGTCGTTTCGGACGAGGCAATACCAAATATGTCTATTTTATTTTATTTTTTCTATTTTTTTTATTTACTTAATTGGGGATTTATTTATCTTTACATGTGAAACCTTTTTTTTTTTTTTTTTAAAGGGAATCTGTCACCTGCTTTTACCATTTTAAGCTGGCACCATCGCTATGTTGACTAAAGTACCTTATTTCCAGCAGTCTTCTATGCTAATTAGGGTCCGAGGTGCCCAGAGGGGAGTTGTTTTCACTCTCCGGTGCCCAGTGACGCCCCCCTGCAGTGCCCAAGAACGCCTCCTGATGCTCAAATAACCTCCCACAGCCCGGAAAACGGTTCCGCCCCCTCCCCACAGTCTACCTCATAGAAATGCCCCGTCCTTCTTACTGTCTGCGGCCAGAAAACTGGCGCAGGCGCAGTACCGCCTGCGGCTTGCGCCTGCGCGATCATCAACGTCCTGAGGGCAACAGCGCTTAGGTCACTTCACTGGGCTCGGCGCATTACCAGTGAGACTTTTGAGGCTGTTGCCCTCAGGAGGTTGATGATAGCGAAGGCCGCAGGCGGTACTGCGCCTGCGCGAGTTTTCTGGCCGCAGACAGGAAGAAGGACGGGGCATTTCTATAAGGTAGTTTATATCAAAACTACAAAACGAAATAAAGTAAATAGAAGACTGCTGGAAATAAGGTACTTTAGTCAACATAGCGATGGTGCCAGCTTAAAATGTTAAAAGCAGGTGACAGATTCCCATTAAACACTTTATTGTTTTATTTTTTTATTTCTTATTTTACACAAAGAAATCCCGCAAGGCCCGTCTGAAAGAGGCCTTACAATTCTGGAATGTAATGGATAACATTGGCATAATTCTGCCAGTGTTATCCAGTACATTCCAGAACTGTAAGAGTCCATTCAGACGTCCGTAGTGCATTGCGGATCCGCAATACACCCGGCCGGCACCCCTATAGAACTGCCTGTTCTTGTCCGCAATTGTGGACAAGAATATGACATGTTCTATTTTTTTCCGGAGCCGCGGACCGGAAGATCGGGGCGTGCTCCGGAAATGCGGATGCGGAGAGCACATAGCGTGCTCCGGAATGAATGGGTCCACACCCGTTCCGCAATTTGTGGAACGGATGCGGACCCATTATACGGGCGTGTGAATGGAGCCTAAGAGTTACATGGCATCATAAATCAATATGTCGCACCTAGGCACAGAGCACCACTTTCTTCCACAAAATTACCACCAGTTATAAACTGTTATTCTCTAAAAGGCACATCAGGGATCCTATACAGAATGACAATCTAATTTTCACTAAGGGGCATCACTGGACAACAACCCTGTCTAACAGTGGATGATCATCCTGTGGATCTTCAGTTATTTATATCCTGATCAGTGATTTTTATATGAAAGACTTTATGGACATTTACCTTTTTTAGACATCTTTTTTTATCCACATTTTTATCTACATCTGAAAGATTTTTATCTGCATCTGAAAAACTGTTAACCGCCAATTTTCCACAAATTTTTTATATATACTGTATATTCAAAACATCTATTCACCATTTTTATATCCATATTTTTAGGGAAAATGTGCTAAAAAAAACTTACCACCACTCCAACATACCTCTATTAAAAAGGAACTACCAACAATTTTTTACCAGATCACACATATATTAAATTATCAATAAATAATACCTGTACCCAAATAAGAGTGTGCCTGCTTATCTTATATTCATTTTTAATTTCATATTTCTGACTGGGTGAGTCAGACCAAGCAGCTCTGCACCTCTACCATTTATCTGAGCAGTAGAGCCGTCTATTCCACTTCTCTATAAATCAATATGTGACTCCCGGCAGCGATGGGAGGTCAGACCGGGTGCTGCGATGCGGACTCGCTGCGGGAGGAATGCTCGTCTGCAAGGGGCCTAAGGACATTTTTAAGATTTTTTTTGTGTGGACATCCCTCAAAACGTCTAGAAATCATAACATCATTTTGGGAATTAGTGATCCATTACTGTTCCTACAGATGGTTCTAGACACTGTCCTTTTATATATTCTGTAGGTGACTGGTTGATTGTGTGTATAGCGGTTTCTACCTTGCCGGGCAGGAGCCTGTTATGGTGCACCATGTCACTTGTCAGCTTGTTCGTCTCTCATATAGGGATTATTGGGGCGTTGAACAACCAGTCACTGTCTTTGAATGCTAGCTTGTCATTATAGCCCCATCGGTGTTCTTTTATCTTGTGAACAAACTGGAATTTGCAACATAGTTGGAGACATTTTGCTCCGTTTTCTTGGACTTGTTGCCTTTCACTACAGTTCAGTTATTTTCCTATTTTTTCAGTGTCGTGAGACCTAGTCCTATGTACAGGCAAATGCCTTTTTAGAAATCTGCCTTCCTTATAAGTGCACAGCTTCACTTCTCATCTGTACGTGCCACAAAGATGAGAATGTGGCGGATTTCTAAGACCGTAACAGGGTTACCCATCTAAAAATATTTTTTCTACAATTTCCTGTATTATTAACAATTTGAATAAAACCATATATACTCATTATTTCATCCTATAATAATTTTGCATTTAGCATGCTCACTACACCACTAGATGCATACTTTAAGGGATCTAGTTTTTAAAATGGGGTCATTTATAAGGGTTTTCTATCATTTTGCAGCTCAACGCCATTACATGTGTGCGATGGGGCCTGAACCATTTTCAGTTTATTATCTGAAAGGCCCCAGGTGCTCCTTTATGTTTGGGCCCTGCCGTGTGTCAAAACATAAGATTTGGGCCACAATGGGGATATTTCTGAAGACAGGAGAAATGGTGTGATACATTTCGGGGTGTACTTCTTCATTTTCATGTGCGCTGTAGAAATGTGCTCTGTAGAAAAAAAAAATGTCTTTAATTTAACAATTTTGTATAAAAATAATAATAATAATGTTTTTGCCTGCTTAGCATTCATTTCTGCAAAAAACTAGGAGGTCTAAAAGCTCTCTATACCCCTAGATAAATACCTGAGGGGTCTAGTTTTCAAAATAAGGTCATTTATGGGGGTTTCTATAATTTTGGCAGCTCATCGCTATTACAAGTGTGCAATGGGGACTGAACCATTTTCCATTTATTATCTGAAAGCCACTGGGTGTTCCTTTATGTTTGGGCCCTGCCGTGTGTCAAGACATAAGATTAGGGCCACAATAGGGATATTTATGAAGACAGGAGAAATGGTGTGATACATTTTGGGGTGTACTTCTTCATTTTCATGTGCTTTGTAGAAAAATAAATCTGTCTTTAAATTGACACTTTTCTGTAAAAAATGTAAAAAAAATTTTTTTCACCGGCTTAGCATTAATTTCTACAAAAAACTAGGGTGTCTAAAAGCTCACTACACTCCTAGATGAATACCTTAGGGGTCTAGTTTTCAAAATGGGGTAATTTATGGGGGTTTTCTATTTTTTTGTCAGCTGAACGCCATTACAAGTGTGCAATGGGGCCTAAAACATATTCAAGCAAATTTTGTGTTCTGAAAGCTACTGGGTGCTCCTTTATGTTTGGGTGCTGTCGTGTGTCAAGACATAAGATTAGGGCCACAATGGGGGTATTTCTGAAGACAGGAGAAATGGGGTGATACATTTTGGGGTGTACTTCTTCATTTTCATGTGCTTTGTAAAAATAGAAACTGTTTTCAAATTGACACTTTTGTGTAAAAAATTAAAAATATTTTTTTTCACCTGCTTAGCATTAATTTCTACAAAAAATGAGGGGGTCTAAAAGCTCACTACACCCCTAGATGAATACCGTAGGGGGTCTAGTTTTCAAAATGGGGTAATTTATGGGGTTTTTCTATTGTTTTGTCAGCTCAACGCCATTACAAGTGTGCAATGGGGCCTAAAACATTTTCAAGCAGATTTTGTGTTCTAAAAGCCACTGGGTGCTTCTTTAAGTGTAAAGACATAAGATTAGGGCCACAATGGGGGTATTTCTGAAGACAGGAGAAATGGGGTGATACATTTTGGGGTGTACTTCTTCCTTTTCATGTGCTTTGTAGAAAAAAAGTCTTTAAATTGACATTTTTGTGTAAAAAATGAAAACATATTTTATTTTCACCTTCTTAGCATTAATGTCTTTAAAGAAAAACTAGGTGGTCGAAAAACATATTACACCCATAGATGAATACATTCAGGAGTCTAGTTTTCAAAATGGGGTCACTTTGGGGGGGGGGGGGTTATATTATTCTGACACTTACAAGCCTCTGCAAACTTGTACTTAAAAAATAAAAATAAATTTATGTTAAGATGTTAAGTCTCCTAAATAAAATAAAAACAGTAAAAGTTTTTGGTAAGTGCAACCAAAATAAAGTAAAGATGTGGAAATATATTTTTGATAAAAATATTGAATGTTGAAGTTGAAAAAAGGGAACATTTGCCAATTTTTACAAATCTTCAGAGATTAAGTTTTTAAATAAAGATACGCATATTTTATCAGTAAAATTTTACCACCTAAGTAAAGTACAATATGTGATGAGAAAACAGTGTCAGAATTACTTTAATATGCAAAACCTTTATGAAGTTATTCTCTGTTAAAGTGACACATGTCAGATTTCCAAAATCTGGCTTGGTCATTAAGGCCCAAACAGGCTTGGTCACTAAGGGGTTAATGCTTATGAAAATGTGTAGAAATCTTAGTTTCATTTCCTTCTGGGATTCGCATCCCCACCTATCCCTTGATTGAACTTGATGGACTTATGTATTTTTTCAACCGTATTAACTATGTAACTATGTAATTTACCTACTGTGTATGTATAAAAACCCAACCATTTACAGTACATATGTAAACAGTATACCTATAGACAGATAAAAAAAGTGTACTGAATATTACATTAAACTGCAATAACAGATGACACCTATAAAATTGTAACAAACGTAACATTATATTAGTGACAATAATACAATTAACAGCCTTATTCTGTAGGAAATCGTGACATCTTCCAACATAGGTAAAGGTACAAATAATAATTCTGATTATAAATAACACACTTCCTTACAAAAAGCAAACAATCTGAAAGTAAGCATTTTTAGTGAATATTCTTGCTAAGTAAAGTTGTCATGTTAAAAATACAATGCAGGATTTTACAATAAAGTGTAGCATTCGCTGTTTGACATGTATTACTGTTTATATATGTTATGCCTAATGACATATGAACAAGTTAAAAATAGTAAGGAGTTCATATTCTATGAATAGAGATAGGGGGTGGGGGGCAGATCAGACAAAAGACCTTTAACCTAAGAACACTCACCTGGGAAAAGACTTTAAGCCAAACCTATCTGGAAAAAAAGAAACAGACTTGTGCAGAAACGGATAGGAACAATTTAGAAGTAAAGACAGAAAGCATACAAGTAGCTGAAGGTGCTACTCAAGTCTTGAAGATACTTTCATGCTTCCTCAGTCTTGTTGGTCATTTCCAGTTTGGGAGATTAACTCAATAGAGTCTCACTAATCCTCTAGGAACACTCACTAACCTCAGAAGATTGGTCTTTCACACTATCTGACCGGCATCCAGGAACACAGAAGTGTAATAATGTACTCAAGCTAATTAAGGCTCTTTTCTTAACATTTCTATGGAAACCTGACCTAGCCAGAGGCAACAAGAAAGGAAAAGGGCACATTTCAATGACAAAAAAAAACAGTTCATTGCTTTACTTCTCTCATTGCAGCTTGTTTCTTCATCAAACTCCTGAAAGAAAAAGAGAAAATGAACCCAGGAAAGAAAATCAGTTAACTCAATTTTGATTTCTCCTTTAGTTTTTTTGTTTTTTCAATTTACTCTAATCCCCATTGCAAAATCTAATTTTGGCAATTACAATGAAAAGGGGCATTTCATCTTTAAATAATGTTTTAACAATAATATATTAGTATTAGTGGTTATACTAACACGAATAATAATTACCATAGCATCAAAGGGGTTGTCCAGGATTAGAAAAAACATGGTTGCCTTCTTCCAATAACAGCTCTATAGCTGTCCATAGGTTTTGCCTGGTATTGGATCTCAGCTCCATTGCAGTAAATGGGATTTTGCTGCAATACCACACAACCTATGGCCAGAAGGCAGACATGTTGTTGTAATCCTGGACAACCCCTTTAAAAAAATGACAGGTGAAAATGATTTAAATCATTGAGTATCTTCAGATGGTTGAGACTATGATCTGACCACTTTATGGAAACACTATTTGTTTTGAATATGTCAGCATGAGAAATTTTAGGATCTACCCGTATTTTTCGCCCTGTAAGACGCACCGGCCTATAAGACGCACCTGGGTTTTTGAGGAGGAAAATAAGAAATAAAAAAATATTTTTAACCAAAAAGTGTGCTTTTGGTGAGTTTTGAATTAATGGTGGTCTGTGCATGACACTATTATGGGGGATCTGTGGATGACGCACTGTCATGTGGGGACCTGTGGATGGCACTGTTATGGGGGACCTGTGGATGGCACTGTTATGGGGGACCTGTGGATGGCACTGTTATGGGGGACCTGTGGATGGCACTGTTATGGGGGACCTGTGGATGGCACTGTTATGGGGGACCTGTGGATGGCACTGTTATGGGGGATCTGTGGATGGCACTGTTATGGGGATCTGTGGATGGCACTGTTATGGGGGATCTGTGGATGCCGCTGTTATGGGGGATATGTGGATAGTACTGCTATGGGGTGGGAGATCTGTGGATGGCATTGTTATGGGGTGGGGGGATCTGTGGATGGCATTGTTATGGGGTGGGGGATCTGTGGATAGAACTGTTATGGTGGGGATCTGTGGATGACACTGCTATATGTTATCCACAGATCCCCCTCAAAACAGTGTACCCCAAAATACACCGGCCCTCTGCTCACCTAATTATTTATAAACATGAATCCTTATCCTGTTATTAAGTTTAACTAATGCTGCGCTCTCCCATGTTGCCATGTTCCCCTGTATCCCCACAGCACTTACGAACAATCTTCCATAGCAGGCAGAGCGGACGGCAGCAGTAACGTCACTCACTGACGTTGCGCGCCTGCTCCGCCTGCTTCATTCATAAAGTGGGCGGAGCAGGTGCACGTCAGGCAAGTGGGCGGAGCAGGTTACTGCTGCCGTCCGCTCTGCCTGCTATGGAAGCTTGTTCGTAAGTCCTGTGGGGATACAGGGGAACATGGCAACATGGGAGAGCGCAGCATTAGTTAAACTTAATTAGTGGATACGCACACTTTACACTGGAGATGTGGCACGGATAATTTAACTGTCTGCAGCGGACACCGTCTACGCAAAAAGTACACTGGATGTCACTGATATTTTAGGGATGTGCACACTTTACACTGGATATGAGGCGCAGCTAATCTCACTGTCCTCAGTGGACACCTTCTATGGAAAAAGTACACTGGATGTCACTGATATTTTAGGGATGCACACACTTTTCACAGGAGATGTGGTGCGGATAATTTAACTGTCCGCAGCGGACACCGTCAACGGAAAAAGTACACTGGATGTCACTGATATCTTAGGGATACGCACACTTTACACTGGAGATGCGGCGTGAATAATTTAACTGTCCACAGCGGCCTATTACACGGTATTTAGCACAGGATGCTCTGAATATACAGGTCCTTCTAAAAAAATTAGCATATTGTGATAAAGTTAATTATTTTCTGTAATGTACTGATAAACATTAGACTTTCATATATTTTAGATTCATTACACACAACTGAAGTAGTTCAAGCCTTTTATTGTTTTAATATTGATGATTTTGGCATACAGCTCATGAAAACCCAAAATTCCTATCTAAAAAAATTAGCATATCATGAAAAGGTTCTCTAAACGAGCTATTAACCTAATCATCTGAATCAACTAATTAACTCTAAACACCTGCAAAAGATTCCTGAGGCTTTTAAAAACTCCCAGCCTGGTTCATTACTCAAAACCGCAATCATGGGTAAGACTGCCGACCTGACTGCTGTCCAGAAGGCCATCATTGACACCCTCAAGCAAGAGGGTAAGACACAGAAAGAAATTTCTGAACGAATAGGCTGTTCCCAGAGTGCTGTATCAAGGCACCTCAGTGGGAAGTCTGTGGGAAGGAAAAAGTGTGGCAGAAAACGCTGCACAACGAGAAGAGGTGACTGGTTCCAGACCTTGGGGGACCTGCGGAAGCAGTGGACTGAGTCTGGAGTAGAAACATCCAGAGCCACCGTGTACAGGCATGTGCAGGAAATGGGCTATGGGCCACATTCCCCAGGTCAAGCCACTTTTGAACCAGAAACAGCGGCAGAAGCGCTTGACCTGGACTACAGAGAAGCAGCACTGGACTGTTGCTCAGTGGTCCAAAGTACTTTTTTCGGATGAAAGCAAATTTTGCATGTCATTTGGAAATCAAGGTGCCAGAGTCTGGAGGAAGACTGGGAAGAGGGAAATGCCAAAATGCCTGAAGTCCAGTGTCAAGTACCCACAGTCAGTGATGGTCTGGGGTGCCATGTCAGCTGCTGGTGTTGGTCCACTGTGTTTTATCAAGGGCAGGGTCAATGCAGCTAGCTATCAGGATATTTTGGAGCACTTCATGCTTCCATCTGCTGAAAAGCTTTATGGAGATGAAGATTTCATTTTTCAGCACGACCTGGCACCTGCTCACAGTGCCAAAACCAATGGTAAATGGTTTACTGACCATGGTATTACTGTGCTCAATTGGCCTGCCAACTCTCCTTACCTGAACCCCATAGAGAATCTGTGGGATATTGGGAAGAGAAAGTTGAGAGACGCAAGACCCAACACTCTGGATGAGCTTAAGGCCGCTATCGAAGCATCCTGGGCCTCCATAACACCTCAGCAGTGCCACAGGCTGATTGCCTCCATGCCACGCCGCATTGAAGCAGTCATTTCTGCAAAAGGATTCCCGACCAAGTATTGAGTGCATAACTGAACATAATTATTTAAAGGTTGACTTTTATTGTATTAAAAACACTTTTCTTTTATTGGTCGGATGAAATATGCTAATTTTTTTAGATTTTTTTTTAGGAAATTTGGGTTTTCATGAGCTGTATGCCAAAATCATCAATATTAAAACAATAAAAGGCTTGAACTACTTCAGTTGGTGTGTAATGAATCTAAAATATATGAAAGTCTAATGTTTATCAGTACATTACAGAAAATAATGAACTTTATCACAATATGCGAATTTTTTGAGAAGGACCTGTATATACTGCTGCTGTCACACACAATAGTCCTTAAAAGGACTTTTGGGTCTCTGAAAAGTTTTTTGTATAAAAATCTTCCTATTACACTCCCTACACTGTCTGTCCCTTCATATGCACAGCTCTCCAAAACACTGAGCAATTTAGCGCAGGTTGTGCTACAAACATATATTGCTGCTGTACCACACAATAGACCTTACAAGGAGTTTCGGTTCTCTCAAATGTTTTTGTACAAAAAAATATTCAATTACACTCCCTACACTCTATGTCCCTTCCTATGCTCAGCTCTCCCTGACTGCGAATGAGCCGAACATGCGTTATCGGGTGGTGCTATATCGGGACATCGGGACGCGTAACGGCCAGCCAATCACTGTAATGCTAGTAGCCAACATGGCTACTTGCATTATAGTGAGGGCAGTACTTACCTGCATATTTTTTGGCTGAGTACCGCCAATCATCACTACTAGGCACCCCAGTCTGACACTGCTGGGGAGGACAACGCTGTATGTCTCCATTGACGAGCAGACGATTGTTGGGAAGGAGCCTTAAGGCTGGGAAATGTATTTATAGGCCACATTAAGGACAAAGACTAATGTCTGTAATGACAAGCAGAAAAATAATTAAATAAGTAGAGATGCAATCAAAATGCTAAATTCAAATGTGTTTTATGTTGTATGTGCATCATGATTAATAGCTTTATATTGGGGATATGTTACTTAAAATCTTTTTACAATCCACATGGTTACTGTATAAAAGTTACCAGAGCTTGATGTGTAGACTACAAATTGAGTAGAAACATACTCACACTGTATAAAGAAGAGACACAAAAATATAAAAGAGTAAAAATGAAAATTCTCCATCTTTTCTTTGTAGAGCTGGAGAGTTATAAAGAACCTGCTCGGCAATATTAGGTTTGGGGAAGCACAATCACATCACAAAAGATTTACTTTCACACAGTAAACTCAATAGAGGGCAATAACAGTCTATTACAAGGAGAACAGTACAACGTCAAAGGAATATTTAAAAGAACAAGACAGAACCTTTAAATCAAACAAATACAGTTATACCTACCCTAAGGAAAAGCACCGCAGAGAATACAGAACTGTGTTTACAAGACCTGTGACTAATTTATTTTGAGTTATTTCAAAGGTTGTTAAAATATAATTTGTCATCCAGAAACTTAGATCAAAACAATAAAAGACAATAAATGATTAAAAAACTGAAGATGAAAAACTCATGAAAGTATTTATTGTTTTCCAGGGCCTGTTGTCATATATTTACCACTGAAATACCTTAATTATTTCTTATTTGAGGCCTGGCACCATTTTGTGTGAATGACAGATGCAAGAATTGACAATTTTAATTTAGATACTGTACCTTAGTTCATTAAATTGATGCACTTACACGGTTTACAAAAGTTAAATTTATTTTACTTTGTACCCTTTCTCATCCTTATTACCTGACAGCCTGGAGTGGAGATGATTCCACGTTGATTCAAGTTTCTTATTTTGTCATTCTTGAATCAATACACAACCAATTGAAACAAAAGACACAGATGTACAATTATAACACAAATATTTTATTGAATAATAAATATAACAACAGACCATAGACAATGATAAAATGAGTAGCAGCAGTGCAGACAAGCGCTGCGATAAGCAGCCCAGCCGCCTGACTCTGGGTAAATGAATCCAAAAATCCAAAAGAGGGATAGGGAAACAGTGTATGCTGCACTGAGCAGGCAATATAAACCCTACGCCCAATACACGTACAAGCCTCCAACCCCCACAGATAAACATACAACTGCAAAAATAGGAGCCAGGAAAAAAGGGTGAAATAACAGCACCTATAGCTAGCCCATAAGCAGTATGGAGGGACAACAATAGTAGTAATAAACGTTGAATAAGAAAAAAATATACTATAACATATTACCTAGAGTTGATAGGAGGCACAGATGGAACAAACCCAGGTCTGGCAGAGAGTGCACCCCGACGCACGTTTCGCTCCTCCGCTTTCTCAGGGGGCGTATATGTGTATTGGGGGTAGGGTTTATATTGCCTGCTCAGTGCAGCATACACTGTTTCCCTATCCCTCTTTTGGATTTTTGGATTCATTTACCCAGAGTCAGGCGGCTGAGCTGCTTATCGCAGCGCTTGTCTGCACTGCTGCTACTCATTTTATCATTGTCTATGGTCTGTTGTTATATTTATTATTCAATAAAATATTTGTGTTATAATTGTACATGTGTGTCTTTTGTTTCAATTGGTTGTGTTATAACAGTTTGGCACACATAATCTCATCCTTTGGATGATTTAATAGGTGGTATTCTTAATTTAATGCAAGCATATATGAAAAAACATCCTCCATAAGCTATTGTTGGGATTTGCTCTGGTAGTTAGGATAAGCTGGTGCAGTACAGAGGCAAAATACAAGTTCGTAATTCAAAATTCAGTGTTTATTCACACATGATGCCAATAACAAAACATCACTTTTGCAGTGTTGGCGTTACTTCACACCCAATGGCAACTTAACAAAACAAAAGTCACCTTGGTGGCAGTTCTGTTTCAGGAAGTTCAAATACAGGCGGTCTGTTCCCCTGACACACGGGTCTCCACTCTCCAGCCCAGCACAGGCCCCAGATCCTAGCACACAGACCTCCTGAGCTCCACTATCAGACGGAGGTAATCCTCCCCACCTGCCAGTGGTTTTTATGCCTGGAACATGGGGATTAGTCCCCCACCCAGAACTTTAACTACTCCCAGTAAAAGCCATCCCGGATCAGCTATTAGAGCAATGCTATAAGTACCAAGTTGTCAAACAGCAACTGCTGCTGACACATAAAAAACGGCTCTTACTCCATCGAGGCCAGGAACCTCGGTGACACGTACCTATCATCCACGATGATTCCTTGTACATTCTTGCATATCTGCCCCCTTTGTTCAACCTTGAGGGGGTGAACACATGCCATACAGTATACTCGGGACAGGGCATCCACGTTTCCCTGCAACCGGCTTGTTCTGTGTTCTACAGAGAACTTAAAGTTTTGTAAGGATAGAACCACCTGGTGACTCTGGCATTTCTCTCTTTGGCCTGGCTCATTCACTTGTTCTGCCCAACAAATAATAGCGGGTCTCGGCTGGGGTGAGCTTACGGTTGAGGAAGACACCGGGATGCTCCTCCCTGTTGACTTCCTGAGACAGTACAGCACCGAGGCCTACTTCGGAAGCACCGGTCTGTACTATAAACTCCCTTTTGAAGTTGTGCGTCACCAAAACAAACGACCCGCACAGGGCCGACTTCAAAGCGGAGAAAGCCTCTTACACCCGATCATCCCAGCGAACCATCAGTGACTTGTGTCCCATCAAGAGCGCTGTCAATGGCGTGGCCACCATAGCAAAGTGGGGGACAAATCTCATGTAATAGCCCACCATTACCATAAATGACTTTACTTGCCTAGTGGTGAAAGGTCGGGGCCAATTTCGTATTGCCTCTATTTTGTTCACTTGGGGTTTGATGACTCCGCGCCCAATGACATACCCCAGATACTTAATCTCCTCTAACCCTATCACACATTTTTTTGGGTTAGCGGTTAGTCCCGCCTTCTGAAGGGAGTCCACTACAGCCTGCACTTTGGGTAGGTGACTTTACCATTCGATACTGTGAATGACAATATCGTCCAGGTAAGCTGTAGCGTACCAACGATGTGGACGCAGTACAATGTCCATAAGCCATTGAAAAGATGCGGGGGCACCATGCAGACTGATACAGCCCTTCAGGTGTGATGAAGGCAGTTTTCTCTTTGGCAGCCTCCGTTAAGGGCACCTGCCAGTACCCTTTCGTGAGGTTCAAAACATAAAAATTCCTGGCTTGTCCTAACCTCTCGATAAACTCATCCACCCGGGTCATGGGATACACATCGAATTTGGAAATCTCGTTCAGTTTACAAGTTGGGTATTAAGACTATAGGACTGGCCCACTCACTTTTAGACTCCTCAATGATATCTAGTTGCAGTATTAACTGAACTACCTCTGAGATGGCTTGTCACCAAGCCTCGGGTACCCGGTATGGTTTTAACTAGACTTTGGCCTGAGGTTCCGTGACAATGTCATGCTGGGTTGTGGAAGTGCGTCCAGGGAGATCCGAGAACACATCCGTGTTCCGACTAACAAACTCTCTGGCTTCCTGAGCCTGTTTAGAGGAGAGGTTGTCAGCAACTTTTACGGCGGCAACCGCTTCCCTTGCATCAGACAAAGGGGCTGGAACCTCTTCCCCTAGAAAACCCAGACTCGGGCTGTCTTCCATAGAGGTCTCCCTATCCTTCCACGGCTTAAGTAAATTAACACGGTAGATCTGTTCCGGCTTTCACCCCCTGGCTGGTGTACCTTGTAGTTCACCTCTCCAACTTTCTCGAGTACCTCGTAGGGCCCCTGCCACATAGCCAGGAACTTACTGTCCACGGTCGGTAACAGAACCAACACCCGATCACCCGGGTTTAAGATCCGAACCCTAGCCTGCCGATTATAGACCTGACTCTGGGCTTGCTGAGCTGCCTCCACATGCTCCCTAACAAGAGGCAACACTGTCTCTATCCGTTCTTAGTAACGTACTCAATAACACTTTTATACGGAGTAAGCTGTTGTTCTCATGACTCTTTGGCTACATCCAAGAGACCGCAAGGGTGTCTGTCATATAGAAGTTCGAAGGGCGAGAACCCAATAGAGGCCTGGGGTACCTCTCGCACTGCAAACATGAGATAGGGCAGAAGAAGGTCCCAGTCCTTCCCATCTTTAGCCATAACCCTTTTCAACATATTTTTTAATGTTTGGTTAAACCTTTCTACCAGACTGTCTGTTTGCGGATGGTAAACGGACGTCTGTAGCTGTTTTGTGTGCAGCAATTTACAGAGTTCCCTCATCACCTTGAACATAGAAGGGTCCCCTGGTCAGTCAGAACCTCTTTAGGTAGTCCCACTCGGGAGAACAATTCCATTAGCTCCTTAGCTATCAGTTTAGCCGATGTATGTCGCAGTGGCACCGCCTCCAGGTACCGAGTGGCATAGTCTAGGAGGACCAAGATGTGTTGGTGTCCTCTAGCGGACTTCGGTACTGGGCCTACGAGGTCCATAGTGATACACTCAAATGGTACCTCGATGATCGGGAGATGTACAAAGGGACTACGGAAAAGATGCTGGGGGCTAGTTGCCTGGCAAGACTTACAGAATTCGTCCACCTCCCTAAACACACTGGGTCCTGTGTTTTCTGCATTCCCAGATGGCCCCTGAGAACATGTTGGTGGGCTAACTCTAACACAAGTTTGTGATAAGCCTGGGGCGCCACCAACTGCTCACCCCGCAGCTGGTTTACCTGATTCAACATATCCTGCTGAACCACAAAACGGGGGAACACCGACTCTGCCCCAACTTGTTGTGCTTCACATCTATTATTAATACATTTTTCCTGGCTCAGAATATGGTGGGGACCCCGGGTTGTGCAGTGCCAAAATTATCCCCAGAGATTTTGAGGTCTGCCAGCTCAGGCCTCGGTGGCAAGTCCTCCACGTCTCCCACCATTACACTCAGTGGGGTTGTCTCCTCTTCCACCAAAGTGGCGGTCACCCCTACTGCTGGCCCTTCGGCCTCGGGTTCCCAGGGTTCTGGCCTCCCCCTCGGAGCAAGGCCACTCTGCTGGGGTTACCCCTGTCTCATGGGTATCAGTCACTTTCGTAGCAGGCCACAGTGCCGGGAAACCAGGGAAGTCTCTCCGTATTATAAGTTTGTAGTGTACGTTTGTGGCAACTGCCACTTCGTGAGTCCACCTGCCAGCCCCCTTGGTTAGAGACACCAGGGAGGTGGGATAGTCTTTTAAGTCCCCATGAATGCAGATGACCCCGACTTTCCAGCCAGTATACTCAGTGGACAGTACCAGGGGAGCCCTTACTAGGGACACCAGACTCCGAGTCCAACAGGGCCTCCGCTGGAGTGTCTCCAACTTCCACCCGGCACAAGTGATTTAAAGTTTCTGGGGTACCTGCTGCACACAGATTACTGCCATAGTTCGTGTCCATGGGTTCCACCGTATGTGGACAGTCAGCTCGAACATGGCCAGGCTCCTGACACCGCCAGCAGACTATCGGAGCCGGATGCATAGTGGGTACATCCTGGGCGAGTTTGGTTGACACAAGTCACCAGGTCTGGGGTGATTTAAGGGATTTGACTGCCCCCCTCCCAAAAGAACCCTCCTGTAGATTCCTGGTAGCCTCATAGCGCTCCACCAGGTCGACCATCTCAAGGGCAGTACCTGGAGAGACCTGGCCTATCCATTGCTGGAGAGGGGGTAGCAAAGCCCTCCAGAACATATCAGCCAATAGTCTATCCAGCATAGCCATGGGACGCAGCACCTCAGGCTCTAGCCACTTTTGCAAAAGGTGGAGTAAGTCTTAATACTGGGGTATTGCGGGCTCAGGCGGCTTGAACCCCCACTGATGTACCCGCTGGGCCTGGACCAACACATTCACCCTCAGTCTTGCCAAAATCTCACCATTCACTTTTTGGTAGTCGGCCGCTTGATCGTCTGGCAAGTCGAAAGACACCCACTGGGAATCGGATGCCAGGAACAGAGCGACGACCTCAGCCTACGGGGTAACTACTCCCTTGTGGCCACTTTCTCGTACATCGCCAGATTGGTTTCGATATCGTCTCCAGGTGTCATCTTAGGAATCGCCGCACGGACTGCCTTCCAGGCATCGTGGACGCTCGGGGTTGCTCCTCCTGTCTGCAAAGCCATCACGTGTTGGTCTCTTGCTGCTGCTTGATAGCTTCCCATTGTTGAAGGTTTGTCTCTTGCTGCTGCAGATTAGCCTCCATGAGGGCCTTCACGGGTTGTAATACCACTGATTTGATGTATGACATACCACCGTGCCCAAAAATGCTAACCAAAAAATATTTTGGTGTTCAGGCCAGCCTCACTGCTCATGCACGCATAATCCACCAATTGTGGGGATTCGCTCTGGTAGTTAGGATAAGCTGGCGCAGTACAGAGGCAAAATACAAATTCGCAATTCAAACTTCAGTGTTTATTCACACATGATGTCAAAAACAAAACATTACTTCTGCAGTGTTGGTGTTACTTCACACCCAATGGCAACTTAACAAAACAAAAGTCACCTTGGTGGCAGTTCTGCCTCAGAAAGTTCAAATACAGGCTTTAGGCGGCCTGTTCCCCTGACACACGGGTCACCGTTCTCCAGCCCAGCACAGGCCCCAGATCCTAGTACACAGACCTCCTGAACTCCACTGTCAGACAGAGGTTACCCTCCCCACCTGCCAGTGCTGGCTTGTTTTTATGCCTGGCAAAACCCAGCCTGGAACGTGGGGAGTAGTCACCCACCCAGCACTTTGACTACTCCCAGTAAGAGCCGTCCCGGATCAGCTATTACAGCCATGCTAAGTACCAAGGTGTCAAACAGCAACTGCTGCTGACACATGAACACCGGCTCTTACTGCACCGGGGCCAGGAACCTCAGTGATACGTACCATCTTACACTATGCATTGATCTGTTGCAACTTAATTTACATAGTTTCTCAGCATAATTACTAGTAGTGTTGAGCGAATCAAATCATCCGAAGTCAAATTCAATCCGAAGTTTAGGAAAAATTAGATTTGCCATAAATCTGAATTTCCTTGCGCTTCATAGTAATGAATCAGTTTTTTTCTAAAATGGCGGCTACAAATGTTACAAAGTGAAAGTAAGAAGCCTGGGAATGTGAGATCACCTATAATGCCATGCAGCTAGCCAATCCAAAGATAGCCATCACCTGTGGTGTCACAGCCCTATAAACTTTCATCCTGCCTGATCTCCGCCATTTCACTGTGAGCTGAGCATAGGGAGAGACGTGAGAAGCATAAAAGCATTAGGGACAGTGTTGCTGCACACAGTTACAAAAAGAATACTGGAGAAGGAGAGTGCTATGACAGTGCAGGTACAGTGCATGGAGATCGTAAGGAGTATTTTTATGACACTGTAGGGAGAGCATTGAGAGAATGCAGGTTGAGTGTAATTGCCATGTGTATCTTGTTCAACTGCTGCAGCATTCATTGTTAATATGTCATTTTACACATAGACTTACTGTGCGTCAAACTCTGTCTTAACCGGCAGTCTACTGTATTGGAGCGTTTATCTTGCTCTACCACTGCGACATTCATAGTTTATCAGGCATTTTACACATAGACTTACTGTGCGTCAGACTCGGCATTAAAGGGTGGCCTAATATGTCACCGTTTATCTTGTTCAACTGCTGCAACATTCACAGCTAATCTATCATTTTACACATACACTGTAGACTTACTGTACAGCAGACTCAGTATTAAAGGGTGGTCTAATTATCTTGTTCAACTCCTGCCACATTCTTAGTTAATCTGTTACATTACTGAT
This sequence comes from Bufo gargarizans, assembly GCF_014858855.1. Lineage (NCBI taxonomy): Eukaryota > Metazoa > Chordata > Amphibia > Anura > Bufonidae > Bufo > Bufo gargarizans. Next base: position 259,913,220 of record NC_058080.1, on the reverse strand, counting down.
ACAGTTATTGTACACTATGGCCAACAGACAGTCGCCTGGGCCCTCCAAAAGAACGGGCAGTGGCAAAAATGTTGTAGCTGGCACAAGTAGCAGCAGAAGGGGGATGGTAGCAAAAGGCCATAGCTGCCACTGTCATCCAGTGGTTGTGTTTTGACCAACATTCCAGCTGTACTGGGATGGTTGACTCGCTGTTCAACATCATCTCAAGTGACAACAGATACACACAGCCAGGAATCAGCCAGGTTCCTCTGACACCACACTTAGTTGGCATAACTCAGGAATTGCCTCTGTGCCCTCACCTGTCCTAAACCTGCTTCTTGCTTTTGCTGCTAGCCAAATAATGTATGCCACCGGCTGTGCTCCTCTTTTCTGCAAGGATGAGCTTTGTGAGGACAGTCAACAGTTACAGGCCAGCACAGACTTGGAAGAGAGGTCTACTGCAGACTTCTCTAGCTGTGCAACTACCGATGATGACAGTCGGGTGGGAGCACATGTTGCAATAGGTCACGGTGATGTGCAAGGCACAGGTGAGGGTGACACAAGTGACAACAAAACTGATATAAATGATAATGAAGTGATCAAATGTGGGAACCGGGTGAAGAAGGGGCACCGTCATCATCAGGTGGAGAGGGTGGCAGAGTGCCCATTAGTGTTGAGCGTGAATATTCGAATATCGAAATTTTTAAGCAAATATCGGCACTTCGCTAATTTGCGAATATTTCGAATATAGTGCTATATATTAGTTATTTCGAATATTCTTTTTTTTTTTATTGTTACCCTAGCTTTGTCCAAAAGCAGTACTTTTAAGAGAGGATTCCTTGCTCCCTGCCTGCTCAAGTCTGTGCCCGTTGCCGCCTCTATCTACTTCCCGTGCGCATGGAGCATCCCCATCACCATGGAAACGCCTCCATGCTAGAATATACTGTTGGATGTGAGAATCAAGTTGCAATCGCAATGCGAATAATATAACTTGAATAAATCGCATAATGATTTTAACTTGTACCTGGTTTACAATGGTTGGCTTTCTTGAATTAGCGAAGATGGAGAATATTTTGTTTTGACTAATAAATATATTCGGCATCCTCGCTAATTTAAAGTAATTTAGTAAACCAGGTCTAAGTTGAAATCGCAATGCGATTAATTCAAGTTATATTAATCGCATTGTGATTTTAACTTGTAGCTGCTGCTGGGTCTCTAAATGGAATGGGTCAGCTTGCTAGGATTAACGAAGTTAACGAATATGGAATCTAGCAGTGCTAATTTGTAGCAATAGCAATGTGATTATATTTGCTATTATTATTAACTGCATTGCGAATCCAACCTTTATAATCCACTATTCTTAGATATAGTACTATATTCGTTATATCCGACCGTTAATTCTCCCAATACCACCATTATCAAAATCGCCTAAGTTGTAATCGCAATGCGATAATATTTGCTATTATTAACCGCATTGCGAATCCAACTTTTATAATGCACTATTATGCTAGGTTACTTTTGTGGAGCATTAAACATAGTAGGATAAATCGCCTTACTCGATAATTACGTAGTTGTTATTATCGCGTAATGCGATTACTTAAATTGAGGAAGATGTAGAATACTTTGCTATCTTTGTTGATGTAGAATACTTCGCTATCTTCGTTGATGTAGAATACTTTGCTATCTTTGATGCAGAATACTTTGCTATCTTCGTTGATGTAAAATACTTCGCTATCTTCGCTGATGTAGAATACTTTGCTATCTTTGTTGATGTAGAATAAAGAATACTTCGCTATCTTGATTCTTTTATTAACAAAGACATAGAATATAGCGCTATATTCGTGTTAAATCTAGATCTCCAAGATTAAAGAATAGGAAAGTTGCCTTATTATTAAGTTATAAGGCAATTAGAAGTTATAATTTCTAATTTCTAATTCTAACCTTAAAAATCCCAATATGCGAATTATTAAATCACATATTAATCACGATAAATACAATAATGACGAATATTCGATTTCGACGAATATAAGATGAATATTCAAGAGAATATTTGTGAAATATGGCGAAATCGAATATGTCACCTCCCGCTCAACACTAGCGCCCGTGAGACAGCAGGATGGAAACAGCGGGAGATCTGCAGCCAAACAAAGAAGGGGTACACTATCGGAACTTTGGAGACTACCTGTGAGAAACACACGGGTTCATAAAAGCAGTTACAGGCAAGTATCATGCAGTGGTGGAGGGAAAATCCAATACTCACCAGTGTGGGAATTTTTAACCAAGTTGCTGGTGGACAGTAGTGGCAGTATGCAGGATGTGCGGGCCGAAGGTGAGGCTTGGCCAGGGTGCTAATGTTAAACACCAAAAAGCAGTAGCCAGGAAATAAATAAATAAATAAATCTTTATTTGTACAAATATCATAAAATTACATGATTAAAATAGATCTCTGGTGGTCAAGAAATACATAAGGCACATAGCCCAAGCAGGGGATACAAACGGACGGCAAAGATGAATGATTACAATCAGTAGATTGAAACTGGTACATAGATTAAAAGGGAAAAATATAATAAAGTGCAAGCGCATATAACTCTTCTCAAATAAGAACATACTAAGTAGGCAAATCACACATTAGAACCAGAAAATAAATCAGAATTATATATACCCCCTGATAAAGCTTTAAGGGAAAAGCGCGTCGGGCGCAGGGCATCACAGCTGGTATGGTGTACTTACAATTTTGATTCTGATTTATTTTCTGGTTCTAATGAGTGATTTGTCTACTTAGTATGTTCTTATACTAATGTCACCCATCATATCCCCATGTCAGCCATCATGCCCCCATGTCAGCCATCATGCCCCCCATGTCACCCATCAGCTCCCCATGTCAGCCATAAGCCACCCATGTCAGCCATCAGCCCCCATCCATCAGCCCCCATCCATCAGCCCCCCATTGTCAGCCATCAGCGCAAAAAAAAACAAAAAAAAACTTACCTCTCCTGCTCCTGGACGCCGCCGCTCCTCACCACCAGCGCGCTCTCTCTTCTTCTTCTCGGCTGTTAACTGTGAAGACTGCGCACAGTGAGGTTATATGGTGCGCAGCCCTGCACGACAGCCAGCCGAACGAAGGACCAGGAAGCGGTGAGTACAGATCCTTCACCGATTCCGGTCCTCCGGTACTTTGGGGGGAAAAACTGTGTCTTATAAGGCGAAAAAATATGGTATATGTATGCGTGTATGTATGTATGTATGTGTGTATGTATGTTCCACGATCACTCAAAAACGTAACCATCGATTTCAACAAAACTTGGTATACACATCCCTTGCTACCTGGAAAGAAATCCTGTGGGGTTACAGCTCTCTAAGACGTACCATTCCTGAGATATTCCAAAAAATGACCTGCATTAGCCAATACAAGCCTGCAAGTCTTTCTCTTCATATCCCAACTGCCATACACACATATCCCTCACATATCCCTTATTAGCCAATAGAAGCTTGCAGGCCCTTAGTCTCCACATACACACAGTTTTACTCCAGGTTTCCATAACAACCCAGCCATTTTTCTTCACTGCTGCAGGTCAGCTTTAAAGGGGCAGGGCGCAGTGGATGACACTGTTAAGGGAGCCAAGTGCTGTGGAGGTCTCAGTTCAGGGGCAGGTAGGGTGGCCATTCAGGCTACCCTCAAAAGACGGACTTAAAAACTCCACCAGGACCTGATAAACCCCCCATCCCCCACCCCCTCCACAGCCGACGGGGATTGAACAAGTAAAAATCAACTTCTGTCATCTGCAGGGGTGGGAGGAAGGGTGACCTATTCCCTGCAGCTCACGCTCACACAGCACAGTGCTGCTGGCTGAGAGTGAGCTGTTCAAAAGAACATCCCTGAGTCCGTCCAGGTTCCTCCGCCGGACAGGGAGTCTGAAAGCTGGACTGTCCTGCCTAAAACCGGACCTCTCGCCACCCTAGAGGCAGGCTGCTGTGGAGGTCACAGTTAAGTGGACGGTCTGCTATGGAGGTCAGTGTTTAGTAGCAGATTGCTGTAGAGGCCACTGTTAAGGGGACGGGGTGTTGTGGAAATCACTGTTAAGGAAATTAGGTACAGTTGAGGTCCCTAATAAATGGGCCACCACTGTGGAGGTCACTGTTAAAGCAGCGGGCTGCTGTGGAGGTCACTGTTAAGGGGGCAGGATGCTGTCCAGGTCACTGTTAAAGGGACGGGCTGCTGTGGAGGTCACTGATAAGGGGGTGGGATGCTGTGAAGGTCACTGTTAAAGGGGTGGGAATGGTGGAGGGCTCTTTTAAGGGGATAGGAAACTGTGGAGGTCACAGTTAAGGGGGCAGGGTGTTGTGGAAATCACTGTTAAGGAAATTAGGCATAGTGGAGGTCACTAATAAATGGGCCACCAATGTGGAGGTCACTGTTAAAGCGGCGGGCTGCTGTGGAGGTCACTGTTAAGGGGGCAGGATGTTGTCCAGGTCACTGTTAAAGGGGCAGGCTTCTGTGGAGGTCACTGATAAGGGGGTGGGATGCTGTGAAGGTCATTGTTAAAGGGGCGGGCACAGTGGAGGTCTCTGTTAAGGGAACAGGAAACTGTGGAGGTCACAGTTAAGGGGCGGTCCGCTATGGAGTTCTGTGCTAAGAGGCGGGGTGCTGTAGAGGTCACTGTTAAGGGAGCGAGGTGTTGTGGAGGTCACATTTTAAGGTAACAGAGCTCTGTAGAGATCACTGCTAAGGGGGCGGGTTATTGTGGAAATCACTGTTAACGAGACGCGGTATTGTGGAGGTCACTTATAAACGGGCGGCCACTGTGGAGGTCACTGTTAAGGGGGCAGGCCGCTGTAGAGGTCACTGTTGAAGGGGCGGGGTACTGTAGATGTCACTGTTATTGAGAATACTGTCGATATCTTTTACTGACACACACAAACATTAAATTAAATAGATGAAATATACCCGTGTGAAGCCGGGTCCTTCTGCTAGTATACGTATAAATAAGGCTATGTTCACTCCTCCTATACTTGTCCATTGAGTTACATTAGTTCCAACCCCTTCTAAGGACGTGGATTTTTGGCTATTTTGTGTCTCGCTTACTTCACTATCCTGCCCTGTATTCTATGTCCTTAGAAGGGGTTGGAAGGACGTTTGAAGATTACCAAGAGGCAACAAGTGGATACTAGTTATTATCTGTGGCATAAATGAATGCGTTACCTGTGACCTCCCACCTGGTTTGCTCTGGACCAAACTGAGCAGTGCGGATCCCTCCTGTTTTTAATTGTCTGTTTAAAGGAGACCTACTTCGATGGGATCCTGCAGCACCATTGTCTATGTGAACTGGACTCGAAGGTTTTTCTATTATTTTATATAAGGAGAAGGAAAAAGGGTGAGCGGTTCCCGTGCCTGCCTGGAAGAGCGGGACGGGGGGGGGGGGCATGGGCCACCTACATAATAGTACCACCCTATACTCCTTACGCCCTTACTTCTTTTTGTCCGGACAGCTACAGGAATCTTTTTAGCAGAACAGGAGCAATGTTCTCAATGTGCCTCCAGGACCTCTTCTCAGGACCAATCCCCTAGTAAGAAGATTTTACCTCTAATCTTCATTATGTCCAGAATATACTTTACTTAGAATAGATCTTCAGCACGACAGAAACAGGAACAGAAGCTTTGGAAAACCAATTAAACACAACAGCTTAAGGAGGGAGACATGGAAGGAATTAAAAATAGATAAAGTGGCAAGAATGTGCAACTTATAGCAGAACTGTCTCAAAACCTCGAAAAGACCAACCAAGCAGGGTGCTAATTTGGACAAGGGTACCTCCTTGAGTCTAACGTTGTTTGTTGAGGGCATGACCTTGTCTCAAGGGAAAATAATTAGGTGGAGCCCTGCACTTAAGATCAGCAAGTTTCATCATACAGCACCATAAAAACGGATCAAAGGGACTAATATCATAAAATATATAGAAGTCATTATTAATCAAAATTCATAATATTCAGACATTAGATCAGACATTAGAAACAAGGACGACACAATGGCAATTTGATACAGAAAAATCCATGGGGCACATTACCAGGCAATGTCCATCAGAATCATTATTGTAACATAAATATGGCTCTAAAAATACACTGTCCTATAAGGAAATGTCTCTCAATAAAAGCCTTCTATGATATTAAATGGGCAGTGCAACAGACCAACAATGTAAAAGGCTGCCAAGATTGTACATAAATAATAAGCAGGTGTGCCTTAAAATGCAGAATACACGCAATTAAATAAGTAATAACCCCTAGATATATGTATCGGGTATATTAAACTAGATATAATATCATATGGCACACATGTTTATGAGTCCTAATCCGCAGTCTATATGCAATACATATCTTTATATATCCATCCCTAGGTATAGACATGACCAAAATAAGTCTAAAACATAGAGTTATGATGCACAGAGACTGGAATGTCGCCCCACGTACTGACACCTCGACACGTGTTTCGCCTCACCAGGCTTCGTCAGGAGGTATCTGACAAAGCCTGGTGCTTGTTGCTTGAAAGCTACTTCTCTGTACACCGCTGACTGCTCAGCTGTGTATAGAGTACGGAGAGCACATTTTATGAATGGGGCCGCAGTGCAGTGAGTACGGGCAGGAGGGCATATTGCTGCTTGCTGCTTATGTCTGTGTCCCCTGGAGGTTTACTAACTCCTGGCATAGCACATGGGTACTCTGTAAAAGCTGACATGCAGGATTCTTAGCTTAGCAAAGCAGGCAGAAGCAGGAGCCCGCTCCACTCAGCTAATCCTGGCATAGCACATGGGTACAGAGTATCCATGTGCTATGCCAGGAGTTAGTAAACCTCCGGGGGGGCATGGGCAGAAGCAGCAATGTGCGCTCCTGCCTGTACTCATTGCACTGCGGCCCCATTCATAAAATGTGTTGTAATATGGGTGGTTAGGGTGGAAAAATTAGGAAAGAATTGTCTGTAATAGTTGACAATACCCAGCAACCGCTGAATAATAGGTTGCAACCCTAAAGTATAGGGCCAGTTCAGTATAGCAGACAACTTCTTGGGATCTATCTCGATACTACAATCGAAAAGAATGCAGCTTAGAAAGGGTAGGGAACATCCTTCAAATTTCGTAGATTTCTTAGAAGTGCTGGATGACAGTGCAAACATGATTCCAGTGAGAAGTCAGGTTGGGCAAAAATATTAGGACATCATCAAAATTGATTACAAAACAGACATGGAGAAGATCATGAAAGATATCATTAACAAATTCTTGAAATACTGCATAATCATTACTGAGACCAAAGGGCATGATAAACTCATAGTGGCTACCTTGGGTGTTTAAAGATTCTGGCTATCTAAGAGTTCAGGATTCAGTGGCAGAGGATAATTGTTTTTCACTTAAATATTATTTAATGGTAATTAATAAACATCGAAGATACCCGTCCTTCTTCTTAACAAAGAAGAAACCAGCACCTACTGCTTAAGAGGATTTCTGAATGAAGCTCCTCTCCAGGTTGTTTTTTAATATAATCAGACAAGGCTTGTGTTTCAAGCACGGCCATGTGGCGGAGTAGTTCCTGGCACCAATTGAGGGGGTAGTCATAAGGACAATATGGTAGGAGGGTCTCAGCCTCCTTCTCTTTAAAGACATCTGTGTAGCCGGAGTAGACTGGAGGTAAACTCTGTAGATACGAATATGCCGGTACCCACAAATAAATGGAGGAAGTGGAAGAGGGAAGAAAAGAGATAGGAGAGAGAGGGAAGGGAAGGAAAGAGGAAGGACGGAGGGGAGGGAGGAAAGAGAAAAAGAAAAGGAAAGAACCCTGATGTGAGATCATGAAATCAATCTCTCCTCTGCTATTTATTTATATATTTTTTCTGTTTTACCTTATTCTTTTGCCTTTTCTCTCTATTCGCGGTATCCATCAAGACAACCATGGGGGGGGGGGGGGGGGGTTAAATTGTTTTTTTTTTTTTCTCTTTTGTATATTACACGAGGAAAGAAACAGGATAGGGATATATTCCTGATGTCTAAGGATAAGTGAGCAACAAATGCATGTATATATGCAAGAATTATCTTTGTTTATGTCCTGTTGAATTACTGCTTATTGTTATGTCTTGTTTCTGAAATTTTTATATATGATGAAGGAAAGAAAATAAAATAAAAGTATTTAAAATAAAATAAAAAAACTCTGAAGATTTGACAGGACTGTGCAAACAAAGCCAGGGTAGTTCAAACAGCGAAGGACTGATAGATACAAGCAGAATACAGAATGTGATTGACAGCTGACCCAGACAAATACAGCACACCTTTAAAGGAACCAACAAGATAGACAACCTATTGCTTATGCACCCTCCCATGGGATAAGGTGCCTCAAGTACCCAAAAGTGGCCAGCCATTGACTGGTGTGAATTAGTACGTGTTCATTGGCCCTTTAAGAGCCAGATGGAGCACACGCATACTACGAGCACAGAGAGGAACCCTTGTTGGCAGGAAGCCAATGTAATGAAAATGACCGCCAACGTAACGCATATGACCACTGCAGCCAACCACTAGCTGCAGCAGACACCACTGAGGTCACTGGCTGACTGTAGTCATCAAATGACATAGATGGAGGCCAATATACAGAGACCGGCGGGGACCCAGGAGGCATTCACATGGGAGAGAGGGGTGATTGATAAGGTATTATTCTGTTTCTTAGGCTACATTCACACATGGAAAAAAAATATATCAGTTGAAAATGGCAAAAGGCAAAATGGTCTGTATTAATTAACTTTTTTTTTTCACTGAGAAACAGATGTTAAAAATGGTCCCCTTCAATAAGTCCATGAAAATGGACAGACTAAAACAAGTTCTATTTTGTGAAGTTTTTTATTCACTAGCAATAAAAAATGGCTGTGTTAATAACCCCATAGACTACCATTGTTCTTAAAATGAATATGTGAGGTCAGTTAAAAAAAAACATCCATCACACATCCGTTTTTCATGTGAATGTAGCCTTATTTGACATAATTCTACTCTTTTGGTGAATAATTTCATGAGGCTGGGCAACCCTCTCAATAAATTAGAATATTATCAAAAAGTTAATTTATTTCAGTAATTCGATAAAAAACATGAAACTCTTATATTATATAGATTCATTACACACAGAGTGATCTATTTCAACCATTTATTTCCTTTAACGTTAATTATTATGGCTTGAAGCTAATGAAAACCCAAAAGTTCGATTATATTCTAATTCATTGAGATGCACCTGTAAATCCAATCCATTTAAAAAGCAGAGAATGAAAAAATCTGAAACTGTAACATTTAAGGACCATTACAAGAAATTCTGGGGTAGGAAAATTAAAATAATTAGAAAGTTAAAAACTAAAATCTGTTATTAGAGATTGTAGTCAGTGACATAGTTCTTGTTTAATTAATTTAGGTATAAAAGAGTGAATTGAGAATTAATTTATGTTAGCATTGAATGTGAACTTGATTCCTCTTAATGGAATAGGAAGGTATGGTAGTTAACTAAACTTCCCTCACAGACAATGTGGTACAGGTCAGGGGATTGGGTTAACTGCAAAAAGCCTTTCACCCAGTCCCCAGATGATACCTGAAACAACCAGGCACTCACTTTGCAGGCTTAAGCATAGAAGATAGACTGAATGTGACACAGTGACTCCTTTGCATTTGACCCATCAGCCAAGCTGAAATGTTAAAAAAGTCAGCCTGTGCTGCTAAGCGAATGACTTGAATGTCACTGAAGCATTGTTAGACATCTATCTTTATGCATAAGCACGATCAAGTGTATAGCAGTGAATAGGAAACCTTGAATAAAGACAGTATCCTATTTTTTTAGTCTTACAGCTACTTTCAGAGAAATTATTCGGCCCTTAACATTAGATATTACAGTGAGGAACAGAAGTGTTTGCACACCCTGCGATTTTGCAAGTTCTCCCACTTAGAAATCATGGAGGGGTCTGAAATTCACATTGTAGGTGCATTCCCACTCTGAGAGACAGAATAAATAAATAAAATTCAGGAAATCACATTGTATGATTTTTAAATTATTTATTGTCTTGCTCTGCTGAGCATAAGTATTTGAACACCTGAGAAACAGCAAGAATTCTGTCTCTCAAAGACCTGTTACTGTGCCTTTAAAAAGTCCACCTCTACTCCACTCATTAATCTAACATAGTAGCATCTGTCTGAGCTCTTTAAAGACAACTGTCCACCCCACAGTCAGACGCCAACTACTACCATGGGCAAGACCAAAAAGCTGTCAAAAGACACCGGAGACAAAATTGTGGCCCTCCACAAGGCTGTGAAGGGCTTTGAGGCAATTGCCAAGCAGCTTGGTGAAACTAGATAAACTGTTGGAGCAATTGAAAAATGGAAGAGGCTAAAGACGACTGTCAGTCTCCCTCGGACTGGGACTCCATGCAAGATCTCACCTTGTGGGGTATCACTGATGATAAGAAAGGTGAGGAATCAGCCCAGAACTACAAGGGAGGAGCTGGTCAATGACATGAAGAGAGCTGGGACCACAGTTTCAAAGGTCACTGTCGGTAGAACACTACGCCGTCATGGTTTCAAATCATGCATTGCACAGAAGGTTCCCCTGCTCAAGTGATCACATGTCCAGGCCCATCTGAAGTTTGCCAATGACCATCTGGATGATCCAGAGGAGGCATGGGAGAAAGTCATGTGGTGAGACCAAAGTAGAACTTTTTGGTCTAAACTTCACTCGTCGTGCTTGGAGGAAAAAGAAGGATAAGTTTCATCCCAAGAACACCATCCCTACTGTAAAGCATGGGGGTGGTAGCATGCTTTGGGAGTGCTTTTCTGCAAAGGTGATAGGATGACTGCACTGTATTAAAGAGAGGATGAATAGGGCCATTTATTGTGAGATTTTGAGCAACAACCTCCTTCCATCTGTCAGAGCATTGAAGATGGGTTGTGGCTGGGTCTTCCAACATGATAACGACCCGAAGCACACAGCCAGGATAACCAAGGAGTGTCTCCGTAAGAAGCATATCAAAGTTTTGGAGTGGCCTAGCCACTATCCAGACCTAATACCAATAGAACATCTTTGGAGGAAGCTGAAACTCTGTGTTGCTCAGCGACAGCCCCGAAACCTGACAGATCTAGAGGAGATCTGTGTGGGGGAGTAGGCCAAAATCCCTGTTGCAGTGTGTGCAAACCTGGTCAAGAACTACAGGAAACATTTGACCACTGTAATTGCAAACAAAGGCTTCTGTAACAAATATTAACACTGATTTTCTCAGGTGTTCAAATACTTATGTTCAGCAGTGCAAGACAAATACATTCTTTAAAAATCATACAATGTGATTTCCAGATTTTTTTATTTTTATTCTGTCTCTCAGAGTGGGAATGCACCTACAATGTGAATTTCAGACCCTCCATGATTTCTAAGTGGGAGAACTTGCAAAATCGCAGGGTGTTCAAATACTTCTGTTGCTCACTGTATGTTCTAGAAGCTCCAATCAAGATATGCATATGTGCACTGCATGCAACTGATCAAGGGTGAAAATATATTCCTAAAAATATCTATGTAGTCTATAAAATATCATGAAAATGGACATATTGTATGGCTAAAGGAAAAGTGACAATTCCACAGAGTTTTAACAGGGCTCGCTCATATCTTACTTTGGTACTAACAAATCTGCAATTTAAAAAATTTAAAAACAATTCATATAGCTTGTTAAAACAAAGATTTGTCCATTACTAGTCTGCCACTCACAACTAAACTACTTAGAGTTCTAGGCATCTGTGCAATACATTATGTCATTAAAGGGAACCTGCCATCAGGATTGATGTATAGAGTTCATTAAATATTCATACTGTGCATCCTGCAATATTCCTAAACTGTCTTTGGCTATGCTCAAAAGTATTGTATTCATGAAATGTCTCTGACGTCACAACCAGGGTAACTCATGGAGTCATTGAGGCATTGTTCTGCCTGTAAGGAATCATAAGTCGTCTCCCCGCTCTCACACCCATCTTCCCTTCTGCCACTCCTTTGTTTCCTGACGTCAACGCGGCACAGAAGACTACCATGCACTGCCTCAATACAGCGTACCTCCAATCACTATGCATGGCCATATCAGGGCAGTGCATGGAAGTCTCCTGTGCCAGTGCAAAATCTCACTTGGCTGGCACTGATGCCAGGAAACAAAGTGGCAGTGTGGAAGAGGCAGAGGGGAGGTGAATGAGGTGGGTGTGGGAGCGGAGAGATGACTCCCCTCAGGCAGAACAATGCCCCAATGACTCCATGACAAACCGCACTACACAATTATCAATGTAGCCATATAAGGACTTGTTTTTGTGTGGGACAGAGACATTTTCAAGGTTATTTTTTACATGAATACAATACTGTTGAGCACAGATAAAGACAGTTTCGGAACGTTTGGACGATGCACAGTAAGAATATTTAATCAGCTCTATCTATGTGAATCCTGATGGCAGGTTCCCTTTAACAGCCTGAGGCTTCTTCTTGGGAAAAGCCAGACAGACACTCTGTATATCTTTTATATTGCCTATTTCTCCTGGCAGGGAATAGAGTGGGCATGTCTCTCTCCTAGGCACCTCTACCCACCCAATTACATATGACAGAAATTTTATACTTAGCAACTAGATTATCAGATATGCTTAGCTGGCAAATTTTTAAGGCGCTCCTCCCCCCAAGGTGAGAAAGTACAATAGTACCCCCAATCCTGACCCAGTAAAGCCAGTACTCTCTGCTTGGGACTGATGAGGGGCAATCACTCTTAAACGGCTGTCTGCAGATGAGATGCTGGCTTATTTAAAGGGGTTCTGCACTTTGTTTTTACTGATGATCTATCCTCTGGCCCAAGCCCCGCCCAAGCTAGTTGATACTAGTCGTGACGTCAGTGGGCTGGGAGCGCCGCTGCCTTCTCAAACAGATGATCGGCGGGGATCCCGGGTGTCGGACCCCCACCGATCAGAAGCTGATGATCTATCCAGAGGATAGATCATCAGTTAAAACAAAGTGCAGAACCCCTTTAATATCCGAGTCATGTCTCAAGGCCCATTTAAAGGGTCGAACATTGACTTATAGGATAGCTGCCTTAAATTTGGTGTTATCAGAGGCAGAGCTTGTTAAGAGCTCATTTTCATCCCTTTCTCAGGTGACAAATGGCATGGTAATGTGCCAACAACAGAACACCACGCAGTTCCAACTCTCAAGCTGCAACAGTAATCACATTTTTCAAATAATACTTTTAGGTGGAGAACCTCTTTATGGCTCCATTTCCCATGTTATAATGAAATAAACAATAGAATCTGGGAATGTTGTAACACATCTAGCTGATTTCCTGAATTGTAGTAATAGGTTGACAAACACAAAAGCGCTTCTCCATAGCTGCTACGATATGTACTATAATGACACTCCAGTCTTTGCTTATGACATTGCCTAAAATGAGTACATTTTATAAACTTAAACTTCTCCAAATTGGATTCTGTGCAAGATGTTTTTACATCAAATTAAAGGATATGGACGGAGCCCTGGGGTACTCTACTACGTACAATATTAGTCCAATTTGACTAAAAGCATTTTTGATCACTCTAACAACCAATTGGCCTTAATACCTTAGTGACCAGCCTGTTTTATGCCATAGTAACCAAGCATTTTTTTCATTTTTTTCATTCTTGCATTCCAAGAACATTAACTTTTTTATTTTTCCGTCACTGTAGCCATAGCCATGGGCTTGTTTTTATGGGACACATTGTAGTTTTTAATGGCACCATTTTGGGGTACAGGTAACTTAATGATTAACTTTTATTAACTTGGGGCACATTTATTAAGACCGGCGTCTAAAGCCCGGACACAACCTGATCTGCACTCATTTGCTTCCTAGGTGTCTTACATTTAGACCATTTTCAATGCCTAACTCAGGCATAGAATATGGTAAATGATACATCCTCTTTGAAATCTGCGACAGAAATATGCCTACGCATTATTTTTTTATGGTCCACCATACAGGATGAATTATTACATGATAATTGTGTATTGTTGGTTGTTACGGAGATGGGAATTTTTTTGAAAAGCTTTTTTTCCAATGGAAAAATGTTTATTTTTTAAATTGGAGATTTTTTTTTAATTTTTCTATAGACTTTGTTTAACAATGTTTAGCAATTTTTTTTCTTATTTCTATAATACACTATACAGCTTATAGACCTCCTTACATTGCTCAACTGAGCATATAATTGTTGCAAATGAAAGCTCATTCCTTCCCCCTTCCTGCACAGTCACCTTCACACATGTCACAGAGCATGCCCACAATACTCATTGAAGTCAATAGATTATTTCTTAACTAGTTTTACTATAATCAGGTGCCTGCTGTAAAGCAAAGCTCTCGAATTGGTACTGCAGCAGCTCAGCCAAGATAGCTGCTTCCGTAACCATGTAAAGAAAACATAAAAATATTCACTCACACTAAAAAAACTTTTTTCATTATTAAGAAAGAAATATATTCCAAGATTCATTTTATTAGCAGTTATAGGTATGTATGTTTTTTGGGAGGTTTATTTATCTGATAATACCAGGACACATCTGCATAGCTCTCAAGGAGAGTCTAGACAACTACAGATAGTCAACCCCAACTGCTGAAGTTTAGAGAAAGGGCTCTTTCACACCTGCGTTCTTTTCTTCCGGCATAGAGTTCCGTCGTCGGGGCTCTATGCCGGAAGAATCCTGATCAATTTTATCCTAATGCATTCTGAATGGAGAGAAATCCGTTCAGGATGCATCAGGATGTCTTCAGTTCAGGACCGGAGCGTTTAGCTTTTTCTGAATGGTTACCATGGCTGCCAGGACGCTAAAGTCCTGTTTGCCATGGTAAAGTGTAGTGGGGAGCAGGGGAGCAGTATACTTACCGTCCGTGCGGCTCCCGGGGCGCTCCAGAGTGAGATCAGGGCGCCCCACGCGCATGGATGACGTGATTGCATGGCACGTCATCCATGCGCATGGGGCGCTCTGACGTCATTCTGGAGCGCCCCGGGAGCCGCACGGACTGTAAGTATACCGCCCCCCTCGCTCCCCACTACTACTATGGCAACTAGGACATTAATAGCGTCCTGGCTGCTATAGTAACACTGAACGCATTTTGAAGACGGATCCGTCTTCAAATGCTTTCAGTTCACTTGCTTTTTTCCGGATCCGACGTGTAATTCCGGCAAGTGGAGTACACGCCGGATCCGGACAACGCAAGTGTGAAAGAGGCCTTAGCTGATGGTGTAATCTAGTGTGTAGGGGCGTTTTGACTTACTGCTAGCCTACAACCATTTCCAGTTTGATAATGCAATATTCTGAAGCAGCATATTGGTAACCATGGGTGTTTTCTAGGAGGAATCAGAAATCATAATGTGCTCTTCAGCCTTCTAGAAAAGGATGCTAATAGACTCACGTTAATTTCCTTATTAATTATGTTATCTACCCTATGCTGATTGGAGGAATAAAAACATACCATTGCTTGAGGCCTCTGACATTCAGGCAGACATCTTGAGAACACAGATAGAACTGATAATGAGTTACTTTATAGGGTCCTAAAAGCAACTACAGAAATTAACAAGGTCCATTAGACTTTCTGTCATGCATATGATGGGAAAAATATCCCAGTATAAGATCCACTTGATTGTCTTGCTGTGACAGCAGCATCCATTGTTTGTAAGAACTGCTGGCTAGTAGCATTTTCAGGTACAGCACAGGAACAGAGGGGGCTTTGTGATAGGCTATCAGTGACCTGCAGCATAGGAGTACAAAGTACATCCCAGCGCTATGACAAGAAGGAAAAACTCAACAAAAGATGACTGGCCTGTTCCAGTGTCTCGTTTCAAGTTTTACATTTGCTTTCTTGCACAAAGATTAACTAAGGGTGTTGATAGCCAAATTATTTTTGCCTTGTTCCTCTCCCACAGCCCAACCAAAATGTCTTATACGTAGATATTCCTCTCCTAAAAATTTGGAACTATACAATTGATCTTAATAAATGCTTTGAACATAGGAAGACTGTTCAGGAAAAAAAAAAAGGTAGGTAAAATTGACTGTATATAATATACCGGTAAGATAAAAATTTGATTAACAATCTGCAATAAAATGAACACATTCTTATGCAGTTAATAATAGGATTTTTAACGACCAATTAGTTTTAGTTTACATTATTATTAGAGATGAGCGAATAAAAAAAAAAATTCCATTCGGCCGGTTCGCTGAATTTTTCGAAAAAAATTGGTTTGATACAAATTTATTTGTGGCGAATCGTGTTAAAAACAGCTATTTCCTGGTTGCAGAGAGCCTTTATAGTGATGTAGAACACTGTGCCTTGCAGTAATACGCATAGGGAGCCTACTGTGGTAGTGAAATAATACTGTGAGTCAGTATGACATGTAGATGAGAGGCGTTGCTCTTAGAATCACTGCAAACTTCACTTATTTGGGCAGTTACGGGGCCAAAAGGGATGAAATAACTCAAGTGTGAACTCAGCCTTACAGGTAAATGTTAGCGTCAAGAAGAAGCGCACTCCTTTTACACCGTTGGCAGCTGATTCCACATACAGGTCCTTCTAAAAAAATTAGCATATTGTGATAAAGTTCATTATTTTCTGTAATGTACTGATAAACATTAGACTTTCATATATTTTAGATTCAATACACACCAACTGAAGTAGTTCAAGCCTTTTATTGTTTTAATATTGATGATTTTGGCATACAGCTCATGAAAACCCAAATTTCCTATCTCAAAAAATTAGCATATCATGAAAAGGTTCTCTAAACGAGCTATTAACCTAATCATCTGAATCAACTAATTAACTCTAAACACCTGCAAAAGATTCCTGAGGCTTTTAAAAACTCCCAGCCTGGTTCATTACTCAAAACCGCAATCATGGGTAAGACTGCCGACCTGACTGCTGTCCAGAAGGCCATCATTGACACCCTCAAGCAAGAGGGTAAGACACAGAAAGAAATTTCTGAACGAATAGGCTGTTCCCAGAGTGCTGTATCAAGGCACCTCAGTGGGAAGTCTGTGGGAAGGAAAAAGTGTGTCAGAAAACGCTGCACAACGAGAAGAGGTGAGCGGACCCTAAGGAAGATTGTGGAGAAGGACCGATTCCAGACCTTGGGGGACCTGCGGGAGCAGTGGACTGAGTCTGGAGTAGAAACATCCAGAGCCACCGTGTACAGGCGTGTGCAGGAAATGGGCTACAGGTGCCGCATTCCCCAGGTCAAGCCACTTTTGAACCAGAAACAGCGGCAGAAGCGCCTGACCTGGGCTACAGAGAAGCAGCACTGGACTGTTGCTCAGTGGTCCAAAGTACTTTTTTCGGATGAAAGCAAATTTTGCATGTCATTCGGAAATCAAGGTGCCAGAGTCTGGAGGAAGACTGGGGAGAGGGAAATGCCAAAATGCCTGAAGTCCAGTGTCAAGTACCCACAGTCAGTGATGGTCTGGGGTGCCATGTCAGCTGCTGGTGTTGGTCCACTGTGTTTTATCAAGGGCAGGGTCAATGCAGCTAGCTATCAGGAGATTTTGGAGCACTTCATGCTTCCATCTGCTGAAAAGCTTTATGGAGATGAAGATTTCATTTTTCAGCACGACCTGGCACCTGCTCACAGTGCCAAAACCACTGGTAAATGGTTTACTGACCATGGTATTACTGTGCTCAATTGGCCTGCCAACTCTCCTGACCTGAACCCCATAGAGAATCTGTGGGATATTGGGAAGAGAAAGTTGAGAGACGCAAGACCCAACACTCTGGATGAGCTTAAGGCCGCTATCGAAGCATCCTGGGCCTCCATAACACCTCAGCAGTGCCACAGGCTGATTGCCTCCATGCCACGCCGCACTGAAGCAGTCATTTCTGCAAAAGGATTCCCGACCAAGTATTGAGTGCATAACTGAACATAATTATTTGAAGGTTGACTTTTTTTGTATTAAAAACACTTTTCTTTTATTGGTCGGATGAAATATGCAAATTTTTTGAGATAGGAAATTTGGGTTTTCATGAGCTGTATGCCAAAATCATCAATATTAAAACAATAAAAGGCTTGAACTACCTCAGTTGGTGTGCAATGAATCTAAAATATATAAAAGTCTAATGTTTATCAGTACATTACAGAAAATAATGAACTTTATCACAATATGCTAATTTTTTTAGAAGGACCTGTAGATGTCTACAGAAGCTGTTCTATTAAAGGCTTATACAAGTAGAGCCCCCGACAGAGTGGAAAGGGTGTCAGCAGTAAGTTTGTGTTGACGTTGCCCTTCCTCTGATCAGTCAGAACAATAACCCACAAAAAATGGATCCTGTCTGTGAAGCATCCGCCTTCACTCGGTCAGTATTTGGTCAATAATCCATCAGTATTGATAAAGCCCAAAAAAAACTGGAGTGGATCCAAAACAGAAATGACACAAGAATGGAATATTTGTATGTCTTATGTGTTTTGTACCCACTTTTGCTTTTGGCTACCAAATCATAAGCCAATTTTAATGCAAAATAGGGATCATGTCATGCAGGCCTTACAGCTGCTACACAGACATGATACGTTGTGCGTCTCATTTTTCCTTCCTTCTGACAGATCAGAAGTAGGGTCAAATAAATGATGTCAGCCAGGCTGAAAGGCAAAATAGTGGCCCAGTCATGAAGTGGGGAGGGTGGGAACAGCATGAGAAGTCCTATGACATAATGGTGAGGTGGAAGCAGCATGAGGAGACCACAGAGTGGCCCAATTACAGAGTCTGAAGGTGGCAGGAGGAGGCCACAGAGTGGCACAATGACACAGTGTGGAGGTGGCAGCAGCAGCATCAGGAGGAGGACACAGGGTGGTAAAATGAAAGTGGGGAGGTTGCAGAAGCAGCATCAGGAGGCCACAAAGTGGCACAATGACAGAGTGTGGAGGTGGCGGCAGCAAAAGCATCAGAAGGAGGCCATAGGATGGCACAATGACACTGTGGAGGTGGCGGCAGCAGCAGCATCAGAAAGAGGCCACACGGTGGAACAATGACAGCGTGGAGGTGGCAGCATCAGCATCAGGAGGTGGCCACAGGGTGGCACAATGACAGAGTGTGGAGGTGGCAGCAGCATAGTCGGGAGGCCACAGAGTGGAGCAATGACAGAGTGTGGAGGTGGTGGCAGCAGTATCAGGAGGAGGCCACAGGGTGACACAATGACAGTGTGGAGGTGGCAGCACCAGCATCAGGGGGCTATAGAGTGGCACAATGACAGAGTGTGGAAGTGGCGGCAGCAGCAGCATCAGGAGGAGGCCACAGGGTGGAACAATGACAGTGTGGTGGTGGCAGCAGCAGCAGCATGAGGAGACCACAGAGTGGCAAAATGACAGAGTGTGGAGGTGGCAGCAGCAGCAGCATCAGGAGGAGGCCACAGGGTTGCACAACGACAGTGTGGAAGTGTCAGCAGCATCAAGAGGCCACAGACTGGCACAATGACAGTGTGGAGGTGGCAGCAGCAGCATGAGGAGACAACAGAGTGGCAAAATGACAGTGTGGAGGCGGCAGCAGCAGCAGCATCAGGAGGAGGCCACAGGGTGGCACAATGACAAAGTATGGAGGTCGCAGCAGCAGCATCGGGAGGCAATACAGTGGCACAATGACAGAGTGTGGAGGTGGTGGCAGCAGCAGCCTCAGTAGAAAGCCACAGGGTGGCACAATGACAATGTAAAGGTGGCAGCAGCAGCATCAGGAGGCCACAGAGTAACAAGGTGACATGGTGTTGAGCTATTAGCAGCATCAGGAGACCACAGAGTGGCAAGGTGATATAGTGTGGAGGTGGCAGCAGCATAAGGAGACCACAGAGTGGCAAGGTGACATAGTGTGGAGGTGGCAGCAGCATCAGGAGACCACAGAGTGGCAAGGTGACATAGTGTGGAGGTGGCAGCAGAAACATCAGGAGGCCACAGAGTGGCAAGGTGACATAGTGTGGGGGTGGCAGCAGCATCAGGAGACCACAGTGTGGCAAGGTGACATAGTGTGCAGGTGGCAGCAGCATCAGGAGACCACAGAGTGGCAAGGTGACATAGTGTGGAGGTGGTATCAGCATCAGGAGACCACAGAGTGGCAAGGTGACATAGTGTGGAGGTGGTATCAGAAGTATCAGGAGACCACAGAGTGGCAAGGTGACATAGTGTGGAGGTGGCAACAGCATCAGGAGACCACAGTGTGGCAAGGTGACATAGTATGCAGGTGTCAGCAGCATCAGGAGACCACAGAGTGGCAAGGTGACATTGTGTAGAGGTGGCATCAGCATCAGGAGACCACAGAGTGGCAAGGCAACATAGTAGGGAGGTGGCAGCAGCATCATGAGACCACAGAGTGGCAAAGTGACAGAGTGGGGAGGTGGGTGGTAATACCACTACCAGCTGAAGATGGTGGGTGAAAGAAGGAGCACTTGTCACCAGATGTGTGGCATCAGGTGGGTGGCAGCATCAGAATAGTAGCTGAGGTAGGTAGCCGGAAGAACCGGTCTCTTTTGTCAAAGTGTTGGTGTGGCACCATGGATAATCTAGTCTGATGCATCAGGCATTGCTGGGTGGAAATCCTGGCTGATCCAAGCATGAATAATTTTGACACAGGTCAGTCTCTCCACATTCTGGGTGGACAGGTGAGTTCTTCTTGGCGTAACTATGGTCCCTGCCGCACTAAACACCCGCTCTGATGCCACACTACTGCCCGGGCAGGACAGCTTTTCCAGGGCATATTCTGCCATTTGTGGAACACAAATCCAGTTTGGCTGCCTAGTAGTCCAGCAGATCTTCAATGCCGGCTGGAAGGCTGCACTCCAAGTATGCCACCACCTGCTGGTTCAGGTTCTGTTCTATGTCTAGCTGCTGGTGAGTAGTTTCTTCACTATGCGGGTGAAGAAAGCTGCTCATCAGTGACTCTAGACTCAGGCTGCTGCTGATGCAACTGGTACTGCTCCCCACCCCAGCAGCCATGGCAGTGAAACATGAGCACAGAGGGCCCACGGTCAGACCTGCAAGAGGTTGGAAGATGGCGCAGATAGGCAGCGGTCAACTGACTACATAGAATGTCTCTATAGTAGTTCAGTTTGTCCTCACTCTCAGCGGGTGTAAAAAAGGCCCCCATTTTGGACCGGTAGCGAGGGTCCAACAAGGTGGAGAGCCAGAAGTCATCCCTCTGCCGAATGGTGACAATTCAGCTGTCACTATGCCAGCAAGTGAGCATGCATCGGGCCATTTGTGCAAATGACTCGGTGGGACTCCCTGCCTCCATATCCACTGCATAATGGCACGGTGTGTCTGGGTCCTCGCCTTGAAGCTCCTCTGGCTGCTCGTGCTCCTCCTTTACTGTCACCTGTGTAGAAAAAACGACCCATTTGCCACATATTGCTTGTGTTCCAATGTCCTCCTCCTCCTCTTTCAGCTCAGCCCCCACAGGGTTCATGTGGCCGTGAGATCTAGGCACCACGTCTCCAGTCCCCTGACCAGCCAGATTTACCAGCATCTGTTCCAGGACATGAAGCAGTGGAATGACGTTGTTCATCCCATAGTCCTGGCAACTGAAAAATAATGTGGCCTCCTCAAAGGGCCTGAGCAAACAGTAGGTGTCACACATGAGCTGCCACTGGCTGACATAGAAGTTACACAAGGGAGTACTCCTGTCCGCTTGGATCATCAAGAAATCGTTTATGGCCTTTCTCTGTTCGTATAGTCGGTCCAACATATGGAGGGTGGAATTCCAATGGGTGGGAACGTCACATATCAGCCTATGTTGGGGGATGCCATTCTGCAGCTCAAGGAGGGTGTACTTTGTGGTGTATGAGTGGCTGAAGTGCATGCAAAGTTTCCTGGCCATTTTTAGGATGTCTTGCAGATGGGTGGAAAACTTCAGGAACCGCTTGACAACCAGATTGAACACGTGTGCCATGCAGGGTGCATGGCTCAGCCTTACTTGATGCAGCGCCGACACCATGTTCTTCCCGTTGTCGGTCACCATGGTTACGAGTTTGAGTTGTCGCAAAGAAAGCCAGGATTTTATTTCTTGATGAAGAACACAAAGCAATTCCTCCCCTATGTGACTCTTTTTGCCCAGGCAAATGAGGTGCAGAACAGCTTGACACTGACGTGCCCTGCACATGTGGTATGCTGGAGGGACACTATGAATTGTCCCTGCAGTGGAGGCTAAAGAAACGGTGGAGGATGAGGAGGTAGAGGTGGACATTGTCGCAAGACCACTGGCATGAGAACGTGTAGGCGGTAGCTGTGTCACCTGGCCAAGTTGCTGGTGTAGCTGTGCAGGAACCATATTCACCCAGTGGGCCGTAAAGGACATGTATTGTCCCTGACCGTAGTTACAGCTCCACACATCGGCGCTGTCGTGCACTTTGGCAGACACTGACAGGCTCAAGGACTGGCTCACCTTCTGTTCTACATACGTGTGCAGGGCTGGTACTGCCTTTTTAGCAAAGAAATGACGGCTGGTACTCTCCACCTCGGCTCGGCACAAGCCATCAGTTCTCTGAAAGGCGCAGAGTACACCACTTGGAAAGAGAGGGACTGCAGCACCAGCAACTTGGCCAGTAGCACATTCAGCTTCTGCACCATTGGATGAGTGCAAGCATACTGTTGTCTCTTGGCAATCGCTTTGTTGATCAATTGGTGACAGAATGACTGATGAGGAGTAGGAGGAGGAGCAGGAGCATCAGGACCAGCAGATGATGAGAAGGACAGACAGCTCCCTTCGACTGAGGTGGTGGAGCCTTGACTGCCTGAAATCGGGTGCGTGCCACTGGTTGATGCAGCGGTTCTCCCAGGCCACTTTATGGTGACACTGCATATGCTGATGGAGGGCTGTGGTGCCAACATTGGCACCCTGGCCACGCTTCACCTTCTACCCACAGATTCTACAAATGGCCATGTTCACCTCCTCCAGCGGCTTAACAAAAAACTGACACACCATCGAGTAGGTGATTTTACCCCCAACACTACACACTGACTGACTGCTACCGCCGGTGCATTCGTGAACCTCTGCACCACTACTTTCCAGGCATGTAGGCTCCAGCGAAGCAAGTGGTCTACCCCGGGCACATTTGACTCCCGACCTCCCACTGCTGCCACCCTGCTGACTCCCGGCCATGCTAGTGACTTGCTGGCTCTTCCGCTGCCTCACGGGCAAGCTGCCACCCTCTACTCCCCATGATGATGAAGCCCCTAATTCACCCGGCTCCCAAGTGCGATCAGCTACATCATCATCATCGAGTACTGTCTGCACATCACTGATGTCCTCCTCAATAGTCTCTGGGTCAGGAGCCTGACCGCTCGCAACACCAGCTCCCACGCCACTCTCCTCATCACTACTTGCCCGCCTACCGGAGGAGGCAGCGGATGTCTCCTCCACATCTTGGCTGGCCGGTAGCTGCTCACTGTCATCTAGTAGCTCGTCCTCACTGTATAATGGAGCTAAGTCCACAGCATATAATACTTGTCTGGCTAAGGGAACAGAAAAGGACAGAGGCAGGTTGAGGACAGGTGAGGGCACAGGGCCTGTTCCCGGGCCATGTCAACTAAGAGTTGTGTCTGACAAACCCACCAACTCTTGGCTGGGGTTGTCTGATGTCACTTGGGATGAAGTGGATGACCGAGTCAACCAATCAAGAACCGCTGGGTTGCTGGTCAAGACATGAGCGCTAGATGACACCGCTGCGACTCCTGCTGCCATGCCCCCTACTCTGCTGCAACCTGTGCCATAAACATTTAGGCCTCTGCCACTCCCCTGTGCAGGGCCTGGCAATTCTCTGTCTGACATACTGTTAGATCAAATAAATAAATATAAAGGAAATTAAAACACCCAAAAAAGTCAGCAATTTTTCTCACTTCACCACACAATGGCTAATAAGGCTTTTTCCCCCCCACTAATACACGCAAAAATGGGCTGTCATTTTCTCACTTCAACACACAACGGCAAATACTGTTCTTTTTTTGTGCCACTAATACATGCAAAAAAGAGCCACAAAAGGCTTTCTACACGCCACAAAAGGCTTTAGGACATTTGACTGCACCGCTGAACAGCAAATATAAATATTTGCCACTTATACACGCCAAAAAGGGCTTTGCAACATATAACTCCACCGCTAAACGGCAAATATATATATTTTTTGCCACTAACACACGCCAAAAATGGCTTTAGAACATATAACTGCACCGCTGAACAGCAAATATATATTTTTTTGCCACTAATACACACCAAAAAGGGCTTTAGAACATATAACTGCACCGCTGAATGGCAAATTATATATATTTTTGTGCAACTAATACATGCCAAAAAGGGCTTTAGAACATATACTGTAACTGCACTGCTGAAAGGCAAATAATATATATTTTTTTCCACTAACGCCAAACAGGGCTGTAATTTTCTCACTTCACCACACAACGGCTAATAAGCCCTTTTTTCCCACTTATACAAGCCAAAAAATGCTTTAGAACATGTAACTGCACCGCACAAGGGCAAATAAGACATAGAAATATTTCCTTGTAATAAACCTTGTTAATGGCTATATCAAATAGCACTTGCATCCCAATAACAAGAATGGTTTGATGGAATTACAGGGCTGTATAATGGCAATTTGGATCCGCATTCAGTGCAGCAAGGTATAATAGGATTGTTCCCATTACCCAGGCTGTAAACTCCCCTTCTGAACCCTGTCATGCTTCAATACTGTGGGATGATTCCTCCCTATCCTTTCCCTGAACTTCTATACAGCGAAATAAAAGTTTTAAAGTCTTTCCTAGCACTGTCCCTAGCGCCTGCTGAAGTCTCTCCCTGCACTAAGTACACTGGAAAATGGCTGAATCCAACATGGCTGAGGCTATTTATAGGGCTGTGACATCACAGGGCTGGCTGGCTGCTGATTTGCTGCATGCATGGCATTGTGGGTGATCCCTCATTCCCAGAGTTCCTTGCTCCATGTCCTAACATGTGCAGCAGCCATTTTAGGAAAATATGCAATTCGTTACCACGAAGCGTGAGGAAATTCGCATTTGGTGTGAATGGAATTTTTCCTGAAATTCCTGAAATTCGGATCGAATTTGGTGAAGTGAGAAAATTACAGACCTTTTTGGCGTGTATTAGGGGCAAAAAAATATATATTATTTGCTGTTAAGCTGTGAAGTTATGTGTTCTAAAGTAGTGTTGGTCGAGCACCAAAGTGCTCGGGTGCTCGAGTAGAACACCTCAGGATGCTCAGGTGCTCTACCGAGCACCCGAGAACAATGGAAGTCAATGGGAGAACCCGACCATTAAACCAGGCACCCCCTGCTCTGAAGAGGAGAGGGTGTCTGGTTCACACAAAAAGTCAGAAATTGATGGAAACACCACTAAAATGGTTTGGGAACAGCATGGGGAGGATGTCTGGATGCATCTTGTCGCCAGGTCGCTGCTGCGAACGATGTTGTCCGAGCAGTATGCCAATTTTACAGACTGACAATAATACGCACAAAATCGAAGATAAAATCAATTTTAGAGGATAAATTATTAGGGAACAATATTTCCCGTATATTTACTTGTATATAGAGTGCAAGTGCTGCCAAAAATTACAAGGAAGAGGCACTCTGATATAACCTGTATATCACATACAGAAGGGCCTCATTTACTTTGTGGTACAATTGTTCAAGTAGTGGGACTCCTACTCTCATAAAGCCTATGCACCAAGTGAAAGGGCTGCCAAAAATTACAAGGAACTGGCACTACAATACCCCCTTTATTACACATACACACTCTTGAAAAATTATGATTGATGGCCTGCTGGTGACCCTCAAAAACTATTGGAGCAAGGGCCTGCTGATCTGACCATCTAAAACATTAGGGGCGAGTGCCTGCTGCTGAGCTGATCCTCTAAAACATTAGGGGCGAGTGCCTGCTGCTGATCTGACCATCTAAAACATTACTGGCGAGTGCCTGCTGCTGATCTGACCATCTAAAACATTAGAGGCGAGGACCTGCTCTTTAAACACTATTCTAAAGCCCATTTTGGCGTGTATTAGTGGCACAAAAATATATACAGTTGAAACCAGAAGTTTACATACACTATATAAAAAGACACATATGCATGTTTTTCTCAATATCTGACATGAAATTAGAATAAACATTTCCTGTTTTTGGTTATTTAGTATTACCATAATTACTATTATTATTATTTGACAAATGCCAGAATAATAAGAGAGAATGTTTTAAGAATGTAAAAATTCTACATACACTAAGATTACTATGCCTTCAAACAATTCTGGACTGCCCCTATGATGATGGCATGTGTTTGGAAGCTTCTGTTAGGTTTGTTGGCAACATCTGAGTTAATTAGAGACACACCTGTGGATGTATTTAAATGCAGACCTGAAACACACTGCTTCTTTGTGTAGCATCATGGGAAAGTCAAAAGAAATCAGCCAAGATAACGGGAAGAGAATTGTGGACTTGCACAAGTCAGGCTTAACCTTGGGTGCAATTTCAAGATACCTGAAGGTGCCTCGTTCATCTGTATAAACAATTATACACAAGTACAAACAAGATGGGAATGTCCAGCCATTAGGGTTGCGCGAGCATGCTTGGCCGAATACTATTTTGACTCGAGCATCGCGATGCTCGGCACATCGCGGTATTCGGCCGAACACCACATGTGCTCGAGTGCGATGCTCGAGTCTCCTTCCCGCACGTTTGTTGGCTGCTATGCAGCCAATAAACGTGCGGGGTAGTCAGGGCTGGTGCAAGTATTTTTGACACCCAAAGCAAAAGCTAATTTTGCTCGCCCCTAATGTTTTAGAGGGTCACCAGCAGGCCCTTGCTCCTAATGTTTTTGAGGGTCACCAGCAGGCCATCAATCATAATTTTGAAAGGGTGTATATAATGCCCACCTTTATGTGTAATAAAAAGTGTTTTTTAGGAGTGGCGGTTCCTTGTAATTTTTGGAAGCCCTTTCATTTAGTGCATAGGCTTTATGAGTGTAGGAGTCTCACTACCTGAACAATTGTACCACAACGTGAATGAGGCCCTCCTTTATGTGATGTACAGGTTGTATCGAAGTGCCTCTTCCTTGTAATTTTTGGCAGCACTTGCACTTTATATACAAGTAAATGTACAGGAAAGAATACTTCCTAACAATTTTTCCTCTAAAATCGATTTTATCTTCGGTTTTGTGCGTATTATTGTCAGTCTGTAAAAGTGGCGTACTGCTCGGACAACATCGTTTCCAGCAGCGACCTGGGTGTCCGAGATGCATCTAGACATCCTCCCCATGCTGTTTCCGAACCATTTCAGTGGTGTTTCCATCAATTTCTGACCTTTTCCTGTGAACCAGACACCCTCACCTCTTCAGAGCAAGGGGTGCCTGGTTTAATGCTCGGGTTCTCCCATTGACTTCCATTATGCTTTGGTGCTCTGTAGAGCATCTGAGCATCCCAAAGTGTTCTACTCGAGCACTATAACACCCGAGCACTTTGGTTCTCGATCATCACTACCAGCCATTATACTGCTCATGAAGAAGACGGGTTCTGTGTCCCAGAGATGAACGTGCTTTGGTCCGACATGTGCATATCAACCCAAGAACAAAAGCAAAAGACCTTGTGGAGATGAGAGCGGAAGCTGGTAAGATTTTGTCAATATCCACAGTGAAACAAGTACTGTATCAACATGGGCTGAAAGACCACTCTGCCAGGAAGAAGCCATTACTCCAAAACAAACATAAAAAAGCCAGATTAATGTTTGCAAATGCACACAGGAACAAAAACCTACATTTTTGGAGACATATTGTCTCATGATCTGACGAAACTAGTATTTAACTTTTTGGCCATAATGACCATTGTTACACTTGAAGGAAAAATGCATGTCTTTTTTGCGTATATTAGTGGGAAAAATATATATATTTGCCGTTCAGCAGTGCAGTTATATGTTCTAAAGCCCTTTTCGGCGTGTATTAGTGGCAAAAAAAAATATTTGGCGTTCAGCGGTGCAGTTATATGTTCTAAAGCCCTTTTTGACATGTATTAGTGGCAAAAAAATATATATTTGCCGTTTAGCGGTGCAGTTATATGTACTAAAGCCCCTTTTGGCACGTATTAGTGGCACAAAAATATATATTATTTGCTGATCAGCGGTGCAGTTATATGTACAAAAGCCTTTTGTGGCGTGTATAAGTGGAAAAAAATAAGGGCCTATTTGCCATTCAGCGGTGCAGTTATATGTTCTAAAAACCTTTTTGGCGTGTATTAGTGGGAAAAAAAGGGCTTATAAGCCAATGTGTGGTGAAGAGAGAAAATTACAGACTTTTTTGGAGTTTTTTAATTTCCTTTTTTTAAATTTATTTGATCTAAATGTATGTCAGGCCCTGCACAGGGGAGTGGCAGAGGCCTAAATGTTTCTGGCACAGGTTGCAGCATAGTAACGGGGCGTGGCAGTAGGAGTCGCAGCAAGAAGCCTGAGCTTCCGGTGTCATCTAGCTGTCGTGTCTTGACCACCAACCCAGCGGTTCTTGAATGGTTGACTCGGTCATTCACTTCGCCCCAAGTGACATCAGACACCCCCAGCCACGAGTCGTTGGCTTCGTCAGACACAACCCTTAGTTGGCATGGCCCGGGAGCAGGCCACGTGCCCTCATCTGTCCTCAACCTGCCTCGGTCCTTTTCTGTTTCCTCAGTCAGACAAGTATTATATGCTGTGGGCTCAGCTCCACTATACAGCGAGGACGAGCTACTAGAGGACAGTCAGCAGCTACCGGCCAGCCAAGATGTGGAGGAGACATCTGCTGCCTCCTCTGGTAAGCGGGCTAGTAGTGATGAGGAGAGTGGCGTGGGAGCTGGTGTTGCGAGCGGTCAGGCTCCTGATCCAGAGACCGTTGAGGAGGACATCATTGACGTGCAGACAGTGCTTCGATAATGATGATGTAGCTGACCGCACTTGGGAGCCGGGTGAATTAGGGGCTTCATCATTAATGGGAGAAGAGGGTGTCAGCTTGCCTGTGAGGCAGCGTAGGAGCCAGCAAGTCACCAGCGTGGCCGGGAGTCAGCAGGGTTTCAGCAGTGGGAGGTCGGGAGTCAAACGTGCCCGGGGTAGACCATCTGCTTCGCAGCAGCCTACCTGCCTGGAAAGTAGTGGTGCAGGGGTTCATGGAAGCAGCGGCAGTAGCAGTCAGTCAGTGCGTAGTGTTGGGGGTAAATTCACTCATTCGGTGGTGTGGCAGTGTTTTGTTAAGTCCCCGGAGAAGGTGAACATGGCCATTTGTAGAATTTGTGCTCAGAAGGTGAAGTGTGGCCAGGGTGCCAATGTTGGCACCACAGCCCTCCATAAACATATGAAGTGTCACCATTAATTGGCCTAGGAGAACCGTGGCTCCAATGTGGTGGTCCAGCCTGCCGCACCAACCGCTGCATCACCCAGTGGCACACACCCGATTTCAGGCAGTCAAGGCTCCACCACCTCAGCCGAAGGGAGCTGTCTGTCCTTCCCATCATCTGCTGGTCCTGATGCTCCTGCTCCTCCTCCTATTCCTTGTGAGTCATTCTGTCAGAAATCGATCACCGAAGCGATTGCCAAGAGACAACAGTATGCATGCAACGGCGCAGAAGCTGAATGTGCTCCTGGCCAAGTTGCTGGTGCTGCAGTCTGTCCCTTTCCAAGTGGTGGACTCTGCGCCTTTTAGAGAACTGATGGCTTGTGCCCAGCTGAGGTGGAGAGTCCCAAGCTGTCATTTATTTTCCAAAAAGGCAGTAGCAGCCCTACATATGTACGTAGAACAGAAGGTGAGCCAGTCCTTGAGCCTGTCGGTGTCTGCCAAAGTGCACGGCAGCGCCGACGTGTGGAGCTGTAACTACGGTCAGGGACAATACATGTCCTTTACGGCCCACTGGGTGAATATGGCTCCTGCACAGCTACACCAGCAACTTGGCCAGGTGACCGCTACCGCCTCCATATTCTCATGCCGGTGGTCCTGCGACAATGTCTGCCTCTGCCTCCACCGTTTCTTCAGCCTCCACTGCAGGGACAATTCACAGTGTCCTTCCAGCATACCACATGCGCAGGGCACGTCAGTGTTGCGCTGTTCTGCACCTGGTTTGCCTGGGCAAAAAGAGTCACACAGGGGAGGAACTTATCTCTGTCCTTCATCAAGAAATCGAATCCTGGCTTTCTCCGCGACAACTCAAGGTCGGAACCATGGTGACCGACAACGGAGAGAACCATGGTGTCGGTGCTGAGTCAAGTAAGGCTGAGCCACGCACCCTGCATGGCACACGTGTTCAATCTGGTTGTCAAGCTGTTCCTGAAGTCTTCCACCCATCTGCAAGACATCCTAAAAATGGCCAGGGAACTTTTGATGCACTTCAGCCACTAATACACCGCAAAGCACACCCTCCTTGAGCTGCAGCGGCAGAATGGCATCCCCCAACATAAGCTGATATGCAACGTTTCCACCCGTTGGAATTCCACCCTACATATGTTGGATGTTGGGCCTCTGCACAGTTCGTTATACCTGGCGCTTACATTAACCTGTAAGGCTGAGTTCACACTTGAGTTATTTGGTCACTTTTGGCCCCGTAACTGCCCAAATAAATGCAGTGTGCAGTGATTCTAAGAGTGACTCCTGTCATCTATATGTCATACTGACTCACAGTATGGTTTTAACTACCACAGCAGACTCCCTATGCGTGTTACTGCAAGGCACAGTGTTCTACTCCACTATAAAGGCACTCTGCAGCCAGGAAATAGCTGTTTTTATTGCGATTCTCCACGAATAAATTTGCATTGAACCGAATTTTTGGGGAAAATTCGGCGAACTGGCCAAATCAAATATTTGAGAAATTCACTAATCTCTAACTATAACCAACCTGCACTTTACTGTAGAGATTGGTGGCTGGTAAGAGATATCTGGTACAGTGACCAGATGGAGAGTATAGTGCTAGGGTTAAATCGGAGCTAAGTATTATAAAATAAGTAAGCTAGGGATTGGTGCAAAAGCTGGCAAATAAATAAACCATTGTCCAAGTGACAGCTACCATGCTGAACTTCAGGAACTCAGGGTAGTAGGACACATTTTGAATCTCCGGCATCAAAAGAGATTGCCCCACCTCTGTTCCCTGTACATATGTATACAATTTTTCCATTCCTGTGTTGTGCCTACTCCATACTTTTCTAGTAATGCATACTGTGAAAACATGAGTGGCATCAATATAATTTTATTTATTTTATATATTATATAGCGCTGACATATTTTGCACTGCTGTACAGACATTCACATCATGCTGTCCTCAATAGGGCTCACAATCTAAGTTCCCTATAAGTATGTCTTTGGAGTGTGGGAGGAAACCAGAGTACCCTGAGGAAACCTACACAAGCATGGGGAGAATATACTAACTCCATGCAGATCCTGTACTATGAGCCACCATACTGTATAGTCAATCAGTGACTTTAAAGGGATATTTCCAAATCAGCCATTTCTGCCATATCCACAGGACCAGCTCCTTCATCAGTAGCCTCCACTGAAAAACACTGTGCATGTTAGTTACCCATGCCATGTGCAGTGTTATACAGTAGAGGCCACTGATGGATGGATCTGATCACCTGCCCCTCCATCAGCAGCCATGTTGGGAACAGAGAACTGTGTATACAGGGGCGTCAACTGTACTACACAGGAGGTGGCGCTGATGGCTTCTAGCAGTATATTAGTTAGTTAATCATAGTCTTTTTTCCAACTTGTAAATGTTAGAATAAAATGGCCAAACCCTTAGATTTGTAAAAAAAAAAAAAAAAAAAAAAAAAGAAGAAAGTTACTTTTATAATAAAAACAAAACTTTCTATATCAATTCCTCATAGATTTCTTCTTGCAGTTATTCAGTTTCTTTTTGCAGTTATTCAGTATCATATTTTTTTTGCAGGGGAAATAAAATCTGTCCTGGCCACATAACGGACCAGGAAAGAATTTTGTCCAATGGAAACAAATACTGAAGGTTCCTATAGAATGACAGCAAGAAATATTTTTGTGAACCATGAGGAATTTATAAAGGAAAATATTACAACATTCTCTAACTTTAAATTGTATAAAAAGTAATCCTTAGTTGCTGAAACCTTCATACTCATTTAAACACAGACCATATTACAGCATAAACCTGTAAACATAATGAACAATTCTGCATAGATTTCTTTTCCATTATTAGCATTGTCAGTGGAAATTTTATGGTTGAGGTCAGCAGGCAGGCCTTCAATGTGGGTCTAAGACAGTTCTAAGTGTGGTAACCTCAGCCAAATGCAAATACACTCCAGGGGATTTGAAGTTCAAGATTGCATTTCAGGTCATGCAGATAAAAATCAGTTTAAAGTTTGCTGAAGTTCTTTTCAATAGCCTCTTTTATAATCACAATTAGACATTAGGCATGTGAATAGACTTGACATGCACACACGGAGGAAACGTCTTGGTGGTACGCACCGTCATAAGTCAACAGATCAATCAGACAACTTTTGTATATTATTGCATAAATCAGTGCGTTAGAGATGGTTGAAATGCTAACCTTTAGGTATGTAAATCTTGACTCTGCCTTTTGAAAACTATGGGATAACATGTAAATGGTTACTAACAATTAAATAGAACCAGTATAAGCTTTTGCCAGTAAAATCAAGATGATTAATTGATTTTATGTGACTATTATTCATATAGAAGATTAAAAGCATACTATAGAGCAGTCTTATTTTTTCTGGTTCTCCATAAAAAAAAAAAAGAAAAAAATTGGAGCTAAGATAAACGCAGCAGCACATTCTAAAATATATACAAAAATTGAATATATGGTAATTAAATTTAATTCCTGCTATATTTACTATACTTATAAATGTGAGGTTCTTAGCCACGTTTCGATCAATTTGTGAGAGTCCATCTTCCACAGCAAGATGAACTCTACAGATGGGTCCCTAAACTAGATAGACTCACCTCTTTTGGGTCTAGGCCTACAAAATGAACTCAGGGTACATAGGAACCAGCTATATTTTGCTCTAATTAAAAATAGTCTTGGACAGGTAAGTTGAGGGCACGACCAAAGTGGATAGAGCAATCACAATCACAATTCATGTACAATGCCCCAAAAAAAAAATCAGCACATCCAAATAAAAAGAAATACTTGTGTGAGTTGACCATAATGCAAAAGCCAACAAACACACAAAAAATAGAGCAGCATTTAACAGATTTCATGTGACTAAAGAAGACTAGAGGCATAGAGTCAATTGATTCTGTAATGTAAAAATCACATTTGCTAGAAATTATCTATATGGTATAAGATCTTCTAACATGCGTGTGAGATCTGAATCAGTCATAAAATAGATGATCATGGCTTAGCATTATACATCGAATAATCATTACACTTTATTATTCTCCTTCTATAACTTGATAAACCTACAAGTAAATCAACTTGCAAGGAGGCCACATACTGAGTATCCTCATGTGTGACCTTACAGACCATATCTTTTGACTATCAATGTTGTCATTGTTAAGTATAATCTCAAAGAAAAATCATTCCTTCCTATCCTACTTTGTTGATTGACAGCTTCCTCGACCTCTGTTCTCTTCCAACACATTCAATGATAGAAGACCTTTATTATCTCAGTCTTACAAAAGAATATCTGGATGATCATAACTCCACTAGAGAAGAGTACATATTATATGGATTATTTTTGTTATCCATATATTTGCTATTCACTTAGGGGTTTATACTATATAAATCCTTACAGTAAATGTAGACCTTTGAATTAGGCTTATTCAGAGGCATAGCTAGTGGGTTTAGCACGGGTGGGATGGGGGGTGAAACACATTGGAGTGGGCCCGCAAACCAGTGGGCCGCCCAATGCATGTTTACAGCTGCAGAGGCCATCCTAAGGCTGGGTTTCCACAATCTCAGGTTTTGTTCAGGTTTTTTCATGACCAGCCAAAACCAGGTTTTTAAGCCCAAACCAGGAGTGGATCATAAATGGGGAGAAAATATAGTATATAGGCCAGGCGCTACTACTCCTCTTTTATTCAATTCACTCCTGGTTCCGGCTTCAATGATGTCAATAAAAAGGGTGAAAATAAAAAAAATGCTCCACCACCAACGCCAAATAATATGACCTGGCTGTAGGGTATTCTGCCCCTTCAGTTCTTCTAATAGGCTGCTGGAGGCTGTAACTGTCGTAACTTGCAGTAGAGGCCTGCAATGAGATATAGACTGTGTTATATAAAGATGTAAATGGATGGTGTGGTCTAAGACCTGCAGTTGCTGAACGTCATTTTGCAGAACACCATGCATCCAACAAAATGAAAATCAGTAGAACACTCCACTATCCATTTACATCTCTAGATAACATGGTCTGTGTCTCATCACACCTCTGCAGCAGCTTTCTGCATTATATACAGATTGGATGTAAATGGATGGTGTGTTATAACATCCGCTAATCTTCATTTTGGATGCATGGGGTGCAGTGGCATACATAGAGTAGTAAGGGCCCCATTGCAAGGATCAAACCAGGCCCCCTACACAGGACAGAAGGGTTTCTGCATAAACCCTTTTCAATGACCCTTGGGCCATTTTTTCCACTGCCTAATTTTCTAAAAGTTGTTCCTTTAGATTAGAGGGTAGAGTCCTGACCAAGTTTTCACCTCCATTAGAAGAGGAGATAATCCTAAGACTGGGCCCCCTCTTGCCCTGGGCCCCATAGCAGTTGCATGGTCTGCCTCTATGGTAGTTACGCCCCAAAGTTATACAGACCAAATATTAAAACCTAAATCACTTCCCAAATTCATTTAAACCCCAGTTAGACCCTGGTGTCTGACTGTATAGGAAAGAGAAGCAGTGTATGCAATTTAAAACAATTATCACTATGTACTACTAGCCAAGTTGAAAGGACAGTCCTTTGGCATCTATTGTATATGGGGCTCTATGCAGAATGCGCACAGTAAACGTGGTGTAAACAGAGACTTAGATGGAAGAAACTGCTTTATTTCTGGAATACAAAGCAATCAAATGCAAATTGGACAATTAGAGGAATTAAGGTATACTGTACTAAAGGTTATTTGGCCTATATCAAAATCTATGAAAACGCAAACTAGACAAAAAAAAAATATATACAAATAAATAAGTTGTAACCACTGTTATTAACTGAAACCAAAACTTGAATAAAAAATGAACTACATTATAAAAAGAGAGTGCATAAAACGTTAAATCTAGGGCTTTTTTTTGTTACACACACCCCCCCCCCCCAACCCCCCAACCACTTCAGCAGCACCTGTAAAGAAATACAGGTGAAACTCCAGAAATTAGAATATCGTGCAAAGTTCATTTATTTCAGTAATGCAACTTAAAAAGTGAAACTAACATATGTGATAGACTCATTACATGCAAAGCGAGATATTTCAAGCCTTTATTTGCTATAATTTGGATGATATAGTTTACAGCTTGTGAAACCCCAAAGTCTCAATTTTGAGGTACCCTTTGCTCAGGTGGTATGGATTAATTAGCTGACCAGAGTGTGACACTTTGAGCCTAGAATATTGAACCTTTTCACAATATTCAAATTTTAAGCTGCGTTAATGCAATTCCTTTTAATTTGCATTACTAAAAATAAATGGACTTTTGCACGCTATTCAAATTTTTCGAGTTTCGCCTGTATATACTTACCTACTTCTGGCTCTGTGGCTCCTGGGCTGTCTTCATGGACTTCCAATCCCTGTTAGTCAACAAGCCACACATTACCACTGAGACTAGTCATTGGCTGCAGTGGTGAACATGACTAGTGTTAAGCGAAAAGAAGCATCCATGGAATTCAAGTGTTGGTAAAATTTAATTTGCAACTAATCCAAATTTCCTCGTGCTTCGTGGTAATGAATCGTTTCTTTTTCCTAAAATGGCAGCTACATGTGTTACAAAGTGAAAGTAAGTAGCCCGGGAACGTAAGATCAGCAATAATGCAGCACAGACAGCCAATCAGCAGCTAGCCATCCCCTGTGATGTCACAGCCCTTTAAAGCCTCATCCCGCGTGGTCTCCGCCATTTAACTGTGAAATAGGGAGAGACGTGAGCACTAGGGCCAGTGTTGCTAAAAGCTTTTAATTGTGGAATATTGGATAGGGGGACTGCAGGGACAGTGTAGAGAGATCAAAGGGAGAGTTTTTACACACTGTAGGAAGAGCATAGGGACAGTGCAGGGACTGTAATCTGAAGCTGAAGGGAGCCATAGAAGACAGAGCTATCTAATTAAACAGTGTCCTTCTTGTTTAATAGATAAGCAATTCGATTAGGCCTCGCTTCTCAAATTGGGGTGAATAACCTGTCTTGTTTATTACATAAGCAATTCTATTAGGCCTTGATTCTGAAATTGGGGTGAATTTCTTTAACAAACATAGTAAAGCATCTAAATCGAATTTTTGAAAACTTCACTCATCTCTAAACATGACTCATCTGTGCAGAAGCTGACAGACGGGGACCAAAGGCCTGTGCATACTTCAGAGTTTGATCAGTGATTTTCATCAGTAATTGCGCAGGTCAAAACATAGAATAGGTGCAAATCTTTCCATTATATTTTCTCTGTGTAGTCTCTACTTCTGGTTTTGTCTCACAATCACTGATGGAAATCACTGATCAAATCACCGAAGTTTGAACTATTTCTTCACAGGTACCGCTGGGTGAAAAAAAAATCGTGGATAACCATTTTATGTGTTTAATTTTATCTGCTGGGTTTTAACTAACATATCAGTTGTTCTCCATTGTAAACAAATATCCATATTACCAGTTAATATGATTATTGTTTGCATATCAAATACAAAAAATTATATTTCCAGTAGATACTTCTGACAAGCTTTCCAGGTGTGAAATTCACTCAGTCATATCATTATCACAATGGTGAAATATTAGTGGACCAACTTAATCCAGGGTAAATAACATTTGATAATTATATTAAAATATTGATAAATATGTAAACAACCTATTATCCATGTAGACATGAGCTATACAAAGCCCACATGCTGGAAAAAGGCTTTAGAGTGTGAGTAGGGTAGTGCTTACAACCATTATCTCTGAGTTATAGATGAATGTCCTGGAGTTCGTATTCCCTGTAAGGCTTTGCTCACTGTTGTAACATACTACATGCTGACAAGGGTCATGTCAGACAGAGCCCCCTGTCACTTGCTCTATTCATTATTTGCTTTGCTCTGAGAGCTGTCACCACCCCCTGGTAAGAGCTGTTCAGTGCAGACAACGCTCATACCAGCCCTGGCAGCAGGGTGGAGACACATTAAGAATACAACGTAAATTTACACTTTTTTTCTTTCTCGGCTTCACATGAAGTAAATAGATGCATGGTTCAAACATGTATCTACTTTAGTTTCTTATATAGACTAAAATACTAAGTGCAATGGTAAAAACAATTCCAAAGAGATTGTGATATTAATTTATTCCACTTGGCAACATTTACTTCTTACATACAATATATCTACACTTTTATACATGTGTTATATAATTATAGAGCTTTAAGAGTTAGAGCAAACCACCTGTTACTTTCTAAATCCAGAAGAAGAAACACAAAGTCATCTGGGGAAGAAATATTTGTCTATACTTGACAGAAGTCCTTTAAAACATATATACACTCACCTAAAGAATTATTAGGAACACCTGTTCTATTTCTCATTAATGCGATTATCTAGTCAACCAATCACATGGCAGTTGCTTCAATGCATGTAGGGTTGTGGTCCTGGTCAAGACAATCTCCTGAACTCCAAACTGAATGTCAGAATGGGAAAGAAAGGTGGGCTACAACAGCAGAAGACCCCACCGGGTACCACTCATTTCCACTACAAATAGGAAAAAGAGGCTACAATTTGCACGAGCTCACCAAAATTGGACTGTTGAAGACTGGAAAAATGTTGCCTGGTCTGATGAGTCTCGATTTCTGTTGAGACACTCAAATGGTAGAGTCCGAATTTGGCGTAAACAGAATGAGAACATGTATCCATCATGCCTTGTTACCACTGTGCAGGCTGGTGGTGTAATGGTGTGGGGGATGTTTTCTGGGCACACTTTAGGTCCCTTAGTGCCAATTGGCCATCGTTTAAATGCCACGGGCTACCTGAGCATTGCTTCTGACCATGTCCATGCCTTCATGACCACCATGTACCCATCCTCTGATGGCTACTTCCAGCAGGATAATGGACCATGTCACAAAGCTCGAATCATGACAATGATTTCACTGTACTAAAATGGCCCCCACAGTCACCAGATCTCAACCCAATAAAGCATCTTTGGGATGTGGTGGAACGGGAGCTTCGTGCCCTGGATGTGCATCCCTCAAATCTCCATCAACTGCAAGATGCTATCCTATCAATATGGGCCAACATTTCTAAAGAATGCTATCAGCACCTTGTTGAATCAATGCCACGTACAATTAAGGCAGGTCTGAAGGCAAAAGGGGGTCCAACACCATATTAGTATGGTGTTCCTAATAATTCTTTAGGTGAGTGTATATGGACTTCTGTCAAGTATAGACAAATATTTCTTCCCCAGATGTCTTTGTGTATTAAGCAGTGTGCTGCTACTTGTAGTTAGAGATGGACTTGCGGTTCGTCCCCTGCAGTCGCTTCGAGGCGTACTTTGCTCGTTCGCGATTCGCTAAGCATGCAAACATATGCGATGTTCGCATGCGCGATATTCTTTTGCATTGCGCCGAAATTTGACACATCCATCAGGTGGGACAGGACAGCCAATAGAGACGTTTCAGCACATGGACACACCCCCACCCTATAACAGAACCCGATCTGGCAGCCATTTTACATTCTGTGTTTTGCCAGTGTAGGGAGAGGTTGCTTTGTGGAGTAGGGACAGACTGTTAGGGGCACCAAATGCTAGCTAATAGGGCCACAAAAGTCCTTTTAAGGACTGGTATAGGTGTGCTATCGATAGGTGTGATATACTGAGGGGTGTGATATACTCATAATATACTTTGTAACATAGAAAGTATATTATACTGCATTTGTGTGCAGTTTTGCTGAGATACCACAGGTATATAGAGGGACAAGCGTTATTTGAAGAACTATTTGCAATGGGTGTGATATACCTGTTGCCCCCAAAAAACTGATTGAGGGGTGCGATATACCTGCTTCCACAAAATACTGATTAATGGGTTTGATATACCTGCTTCCACAAAATACTGATTGAGGGGTGCTAAATACCTGCTTTGACCAAATATTGATTATGGGGTTCTATATACCTGTTTCCACAAAATACTGATTGAGGGGTCCAATATACCTGCTTCTACAAAATACTGATTAAGGGGTTCTATATACCTGCTTCCACAAAATACTGACTGAGGGGTGCGATATTCCTGCTTCCACCAAATATTGATTGAGGTCTGCGATACACCGGCATCCACAAAATACTGATTGAGGGGTGCGATATGTCTGCTTCCACCAAATATTGATTCAGGGGTTCTATATACCTGCTTCCACAAAATACAGATTGAATGGTGCGATATACCTGCTTCTATAAGATACTGATTAAGATGTTTGATATACCTGCTTCCACAAAATACTGATTGAAGGGTGCGATATACCTGCTTCTACAAAATACTGATTAAGTGGTTCTATATACCTGCTTCCACAAAATACTGATTGAGGGGTGCAATATACCTGCTTCCACCAAATATTGATTGAGGCCTGCGATACACCTGCTTGCAGAAAATACTGATTGAGGGGTGTGATATACCTGCTTCCACCAAATATTGACTGAAGCCTGCGATACATCGGCTTCTACAAAATACTGATTGAGGGGTGTGATATGCCTGCTTCCACCAAATATTGATTCAGGGGTTCTATATACCTGTTTCCACAAAATACTGATTGAGGCGTGCGATATACCTGCTTATAGAAAATACTGATTAAGGGGTTCTATATACCTGCTTCCAAAAAATACTGATCTGAGGCGTGCAATATACCTGCTTCCATAAAATACTGATTAAGGGGTTTGATATACTTGCTTCCACAAAATACAAATTAAAGGGTGTGAAATACCTGCTTCCACCAAATACTGATTAAGGGGTTCTATATACCTGTTTCCACAAAATACCGATTAAGCGGTGTGATAAACTTGCTTCCACTAAATACTGATTGTGGGGTGCGATATACCTGCTTCTACAAAATACTGATTAAGTGGTTCGATATATACCTGCTTCCACAAAATACTGATTGAGGGGTGCAATATACCTGCTTCCACAAAATACTGATTAATGGGTTCTATATACCTGTTTCCACAAAATATTGATTGAGCGGTGTGATAAACCTGCTTCCTCTCTCTTACTATCCTTTACTTAACAGAGACATTGTTTCCATATGGGAACTCATGATTCTATTTCTTCCTGTATAGATGGCTTGATATCCCATTTTTCAGTATTCACTCTCTTTCAGTAGTTTCATGATGTGGTATATAAGTACTAGACAATCTTATCATGACCCATATGTGACTTTTTCCCCTTCTATGTCTGTCTTTAGCGGTGCCCTGCTCGCCCTGAGTGGTTGTGCTTTGCCAGATTTTGGGACGCCTTCCGGTTGCCGGGTTATGGCTCACGTGATGTTTTCATGTGATCTTGTGACTTGGTAGCAGGGGTGCCTCCCTCTGGTGCATCACGTGCACCTATGGTGGAGGCAGGTTGCCTGTTCACGCCTTGCGACTGATGTCACTGATCACGTGTGGTCAGGTGACGGGTCACGTGACCCAGCGTGTACTGGTATCCTGGTTACCGGACATGCGCATTGACAGACCTGGGACGCTGAGGTTGGCGCCATCCAAGTACACTGCTGTGTAAGTTGCTTCCTGCATACTTTATGTGGCCGATTGCCCATTTATTTAATCACACACAGGTGTTCACTTTGATTAATACACATGTCACTTTATGAGAATATACAATGAAGTATATGATTTTTAAAGATTAATAATCATGGTTTCACAAGATGTATAATAAGTTGTATCACTGTTTTGATATATAAATATATATATATATACACACTACGTGCAGAATTATTAGGCAAATGAGTATTTTGACCACCTCATCCTCTTTATGCATGTTGTCTTACTCCAAGCTGTATAGGCTCGAAAGCCTACTACCAATTAAGCATATTAGATGATGTGCATCTCTGTAATGAGAAGGGGTGTGGTCTAATGACATCAACACTCTATATCAGGTGTGCATAATTATTAGGCAACTTCCTTTCCTTTGGCAAAATGGGTCAAAAGAAGGACTTGACAGGCTCAGAAAAGTCAAAAATAGTGAGATATCTTGCAGAGGGATGCAGCACTCTTAAAATTGCAAAGCTTCTGAAGCGTGATCATCGAACAATCAAGCGTTTCATTCAAAATAGTCAACAGGGTCGCAAGAAGCGTGTGGAAAAACCAAGGCGCAAAATAACTGCCCATGAACTGAGAAAAGTCAAGCGTGCAGCTGCCAAGATGCCACTTGCCACCAGTTTGGCCATATTTCAGAGCTGCAACATCACTGGAGTGCCCAAAAGCACAAGGTGTGCAATACTCAGAGACATGGCCAAGGTAAGAAAGGCTGAAAGACGACCACCACTGAACAAGACACACAAGCTGAAACGTCAAGACTGGGCCAAGAAATATCTCAAGACTGATTTTTCTAAGGTTTTATGGACTGATGAAATGAGAGTGAGTCTTGATGGGCCAGATGGCTGGATTGGTAAAGGGCAGAGAGCTCCAGTCCGACTCAGACGCCAGCAAGGTGGAGGTGGAGTACTGGTTTGGGCTGGTATCATCAAAGATGAGCTTGTGGGGCCTTTTTGGGTTGAGGATGGAGTCAAGCTCAACTCCCAGTCCTACTGCCAGTTTCTGGAAGACACCTTCTTCAAGCAGTGGTACAGGAAGAAGTCTGCAAGGTAAGAAAAACATGATTTTCATGCAAGACAATGCTCCATCACACGCGTCCAAGTACTCCACAACGTGGCTGGCAAGAAAGGGTATAAAAGAAGAAAATCTAATGACATGGCCTCCTTGTTCACCTGATCTGAAC
The DNA here is from genome assembly GCF_014858855.1 of Bufo gargarizans. Lineage (NCBI taxonomy): Eukaryota > Metazoa > Chordata > Amphibia > Anura > Bufonidae > Bufo > Bufo gargarizans. The sequence continues at coordinate 259,871,183 of NC_058080.1, read as the reverse complement.
CCCATTGAGAACCTGTGGTCCATCATCAAATGTGAGATTTACAAGGAGGGAAAACAGTACACCTCTCTGAACAGTGTCTGGGAGGCTGTGGTTGCTGCTGCACGCAATGTTGATGGTGAACAGATCAAAACACTGACAGAATCCATGGATGGCAGGCTTTTGAGTGTCCTTGCAAAGAAAGATGGCTATATTGGTCACTGATTTGTTTTTGTTTTGTTTTTGAATGTCAGAAATGTATATTTGTGAATGTTGAGATGTTATATTGGTTTTACTGGTAAAAATAAATAATTGAAATGGGTATATATTTGTTTTTTGTTAAGTTGCCTAATAATTATGTACAGTAATAGTCACCTGCACACACAGATATCCCCCTAAAATAGCTAAAACTAAAAACAAACTAAAAACTACTTCCAAAAATATTCAGCTTTGATATTAATGAGTTTTTTGGGTTCATTGAGAACATGGTTGTTGTTCAATAATAAAATTAATCCTCAAAAATACAACTTGCCTAATAATTCTGCACTCCCTGTATATATATATATATATATATATATATATATTGTATCATCTGTTTACACTTGATTATGTATTTTATATTATCTTTGATTATGTAATTATCACTAATTGACTCACAAGGTATTGTGGGTATAAATGTGGATGTTTTGGCACCAGTTTGTATGCTTGATTAAGACTGCATTGAGCAGTTGAGCGTTGCAGAGGGGAATAAAGCGGGTCATTTCACCTTTTATATTGGAGTGCTGCCTCTTTTTTGGAGAACTACTACCATTGATGACTACTTTGCACGTGGTCGGAGGAATTTGCACCAGGATTCATCATCTAGTGCTGCTATTTTTCTTTGTTGGATATATATATATATATATATATATATATATATTTATATACAATATTTGTTCATTAATTTTGACATTGAATCATCAAATTCCACAGTAAAAACACACACAGTAAAATAGTGCAGTTTTTACAAGTGTGGTGATTGTAACCTGTCACTTGTGATAGGATCAGCTTGACTAACTAAAAAATATTTGTTTGCAGTACCACTGTGCAGAGGATAGATCATCAGTAAAAAAAAAAGCAGAACCCCTTTAAGTAAATGGTGCTAAAAAAAATTACAAAGGGGGGTTTTATCATATGTGGTTTCTTTTTACAGCTTTTCATATACAGTAAAATTGACTTGTGCCCTTGATTCTCTGGGTCAGTAAGATTACAACAATTTTTTTTTTACTTCATATCGCCATATTCTGACCCCCATAACTTTTATATTTATGTCTATGGAGCTGTGTTAGGGCTCATTTTTAAAGGCCAATTTATACATTATGAGGTGTGTATTAGTTATTGATCACTTTTTATAAAATTTTCAGGGGAGGCTAAGTGACAAAAAAATTGGCAATTAATTATTTTAATTTTAATTTTGGGAGATGGGGTGATTTGACCTTTTAAATATGTACAGTATATATATAATTTTTTTAGCTTATTTTTTAAAGTCACCTTAAGTGATTATAAGAAGCAATCATTAGATTGTATGCTGTAATTCATTTTTATCCATTACAGATTACAGCATTCGGTATACTCTAATGCAGTGCTGCCACTTGCAGGAGTGGATTGGAATATACCAGTGACAGACATCTGGGCCTCTGGCCTATCACTGCTGGGGAAAGCTGTTACCGGCGCAAGGGCATGTGTCTCCTGCATTTTTACCGCTCAGATGCCATGGTAACTTTTGACCACAAAATCTCAAGAGTTGAATCTCTGTAAATTGAAAAATTGTAGATTGCAGACATTAGCCCTGGGTCTCTGCTCTGTAAAAGAGCAGAAACCTTTTGTCTATGGTGCACACTGCACCCGTGAGTGGGCACCATATTTAGAGGCCAGACATCCACCATACATGGTGATAATGCCGATCACAGACATTTGACCACAGCTTCTGAGGAGTTAAAGGTGACCATGGCATCTCAAAGGTTTAAAAACCTGCACAAGTGCACTTCCCCAGGCAGGAACAGCTTCCTCTCGCTGAGATCAGTGAATTTGTTCCTTGGTAGTAATTGGCCATAGCCAATACAAGGCTTCTAGTTTTTAAAAATAAATAAAAAAATAAAATAAAATATCAAATCGCCCTCTTTTTTCTCCAAATAAAAACAAATAATAATAAAAAATAAATATCATAGGCATCGTTGCATCTGAAAATGCCTGTACAATAAAAATATAGAAATATTTATCCCATATGGTGAATGGCATAATGGGAAAAAAATATATCAAAATGGTCGATTCATCATCTTTAGTCACTTCACTCCTCCAAAAATATTGAATAAAAAGTGATCAAAAAGTCATACACAACTCCAAAATGGTATCAATAAAAACTACATGTTGTCTCACAAAAAATGAGCCCTCACACAGTTTTGTAGACATGACTGTAAAAAAAAGTTATGGGGGTCAGAATATGGAGATGAAAAGAAAATTATATATTTTTTCATAGTTTTTAGTTTTTTCTGTATAAATGTGGTATTGTTGTAATAATACTGACCCAGATAATGAACATAACAGGTCAGTTTTACCGCATAGCAAAATCAAAACCCATTAGGCTGTGTTGAAATTTGTGTTTTTTTTCCCAAATTACACCATCTTTTTTATTTTTTTGTCCAGCTGCCCACTACATCGTATGCAATATTAAGTAGCACCATTACAAATTACAACTTTTCTCGCAAAAAAATGGGGAAATTTTTTCCAGGGAAGCAGGGAGTAAAAAATGAAATTTATCAAAATATCCCATAATGCTGATAAATTTGTTGCATCTTTGAATATGTCTAGAGATGTTTCTTTCATTGTTACACTACCCACCTTCTGAAAAAATGTTGCAACATTATTAAAAGCCACAATTCATAAATCGATCTAAATCCTGGCCAGGCAGCAAGGAACACTCGCTCTTTTCCAAAATTTCCAATTTCCAAATTACCGTGCATAGCGCAAATTGCTTTTATTTTTGCCACAAATGATTAATAAATGTGCCCTGCAGCAGATAAAACAAAAGTCTGAAGTAAAATGTATCAAAAGAATGACCATTTTTATAAAAGTGGGCCAAAGTTTTTTCAAAGTAAGTTTTATTTCGTAAAGATTGAAAAAAGTCCACGGTAAAAGCTTTCATAGACAAATTTCAGACAGAATGTCTGATAAGCACGTATTGATATAACAAAATGGAAGGATGCCCAAGTGATTCTTCATTTTCCCTGCAGTTCACTCAGCTACCGAAATCCTCCACCCCATGTGATCAATATTACTCTGGGGGTTCCTTGATTCTATGCATACTGCAGAACCACTGGATATGTATGGCAGTACCCGGAGGAAGCTCCCTGATGCCATATGTAGAAGGAAAGGTTAATTTAGTGGCTCTTCCACTTTAAGACTATTCCCAATGGTTAAAGGGGGTTGTGTCTATTCAGGAAATGGCATTTATCATGTACACAAAGTCAATTAATGTCACTTACTAATGTTTTGTGATTAGATATGAGCGAATTTTTAAAAAATTCGATTCGGCTGGTTCGACAATTTTTTTTAATTTTTTTTTGTTTCAATCCGAATTTTTTGCGGTGAATCACGTTAAAAAACGTCTTTTTCCTGGCTGCAGAGAGCCTTTATAGTGGTGTAGAACACTGTGCCTTGCAGTAACACGCATAGGGAGTGAAATAATGTGGTAGAGAAATGATACTGTGAGTCTGTAAGACATGCAGATGACAGGCGTCGCTATTAGAATCACTGCACACTTCGCTTATTTGGGCAGTCATGGAGCCAAAACTGACCAAATAACTCAAGTATTAACTCAGCCTTACAGGTCGATGTTAGCGTCAAGAAGAAGCGCAATCCTTTTACACCGTCGTCAGCTGATTCCACATAGATGTCTACAGAACCTGTTCTATTAAACACTTATACAAATAGAGCCCCCCAACAGAGACGAGAGGGTGTCAGCAGTAAGTTTCTGTTGACGTCACTGATTATTTTGCCCTTCCTCTGATCCGTCAGAACAATAACTCCCAAAGAACGGATCCTGTCTGTGGAGCATCCGCCTTCACTAAGTCAGCATTTGGTCAGTATCCATCAGTAATGCTAATGCCAAAAAAGCAGGATTGGATCCAAAACAGAGATGACACATAAATTGAATATTTGCATGTCTTCTGTGTTTTGTACCCACTCCTGCTTCTGGCTACCAAATCATAAGTCAATTCAGATGGGACCATACAAGCCTTACAGCTGCTACACAGACAGGATCCGTTTTGCGGATCAGAAGTACGGTCAAATAAATGATGATGTCAGCCTGGCCGAAAGGCAAAATAGTGACCCAGTCATGAAGTGGGGAGGGTGGGAACAGCATGAGAAGTCCACAGAGTGGCCCTATGACATAGTAGTGAGGGGGAAGCAGCATGAGGAGACCACAGAGTGACCCAATGACAGAGTCTGGAGGGGGCGGCAGCATCAGGAGGCCACAGAGTGGCAAAATGACAGAGTGTGTAGGTGGCCGCAGCAGCATCAGGAGGCTACAGATCGGCACAATGACAGAGTGTGTAGGTGGCAGCAGCAGCATCAGGTGACCACAGAGTGGCAAGGTGATAGAGTGGGGAGGTGGGTGGCAATACGAGGACCAGCTGAAGATGGTGGGTGAAAGAAGGAGCACTTGGCATCATATGTGTGGTATCAAGGCGGGTGTCAGCATCAGAATAGTAGCTGAGGCAGGTACCGTAGCCAGAAGAAATAGGGCTATTTTGTCCAAGAGTTGGTGTGGCACCATGGATGATCTAGTCTGATGCATCAGGCATTGCTGGGTGGAAATCCTGGCTGATCCACGCCTGATTCATCTTGACAAAGGTCAGTCTTTCCACATTTTGGGTGGACAGGCAAGTTCTTCTTGGGGTAACTATGGCTCCTACCGCACTAAAAAACAGCTCTGATGTCACACTACTGGCCGGGCAGGACAGCTTTTCCAAGGCAAACCCGGCCAGTTGCAGTCACAAATCCAGTTTGGCTGCCCAGTAGTCCAGCAGATCTTCAATGACGGCTGGCAGGGTGCACTCCAAGTATGCCACCACCTGCTGGTTCAGCTTCTGCTCTATGTCTAGCTGCTGGTAAGTAGTTTCTTCACTATGCGGATGAAGAAAGCTGCCCATCAGCGACTCTAGACTCAGGCTGCTGCTGATGGAACTGGTACCTGCCACGCCACCCCAGCAGCCATGGCAGTGAAACATGAGCGCAGAGGGCCCCCCCAGTCAGACCTGCAAGAGGATGGACCATGGTGCAGATAGGCCACGGCCAAATGACTACATAGAATGTCTCTATAGTAGTTCAGTTCGTCCTACCTCTCAGAGGGTGTAAAAAAGACCCCCATTTTGGACCGGTAGCAAGGGTCCAACAAGGTGACAATTCGACTGTCACTACGCAAGCAAGTGAGCATGCATCGATCCATTTGTGCAAGTGACTCGGAGGGACTTCCTGTCTCCATCTCCACTGCATGCTGCAGGCTGCTCCTGCTCTCCTGTCACCTGTGTAGAAAAACCACCCATTTCGCTACACATTGCTGGTGCTCCAATGTCATCCTCCTCCAGTTCAGCCCCCAAAGGTCTCATGTGGCCGTGAGATGTAGGCACCACGTCTCCAGTCCGCTAACCAGCCAGATTAACAGCATCTGTTCCCAGACATGAAGCAGTGGAATGACATTGTTCATCCCATAGCCTCTTCAAAGGGCCTGAGCAAACGGCAGGTGTCACATATGAGTTACCACTGGCTGACATAGAACTTACACATGGGAGTACTCCTGTCCACTTGGCTCATCAATAAATCGTTTATGGCCTTTCTCTGTTTGTGTAGTCGGTCCAACATATGGAGGGTGGAATTCCAATGGGTGGAAATGTTGCATATCAGCCTAGGTTGGGGGGATGCCAGCTTGGTGTGCTTTGTTGTGTAAGAGTAGATAAGGTGCATGAAAGTTTCCTGGTCATTTTTAGGATGTCTTGCAGATGGGTGGAAGACTTCAGGAACCGCTTGACAACTAGATTGAACACGTGTGCCATGCAGAGCGCATGGCTCAACCCTCCTTGATGCAGCGCCGACACCATGTTCTTCCTGTTGTCGGTCACCATGGTTCCAATTTTGAGTTGTCACGGAGAAAGCCAGGATTTGATTTCCTGATGAAGGACATGGAGCAGTTCCTCCCCTGTGTGACTCCGTTCGCCCAGTCAAATGAGGTGCAGAACAGCATGACACCGCCGTGCCCTGCACATGTGGTATGCTAGAGGGGCACTGTGAATTGTCCCTGCAGTGAAATCTGAGGACACAGTGGAGGATGAGAAGGTAGATGCGGACATTGTCGCAGGACCATTCGAGTGAGAACGTGGAGGCGGAAGCCTGGCCAAGTTGCTGGTGTGGTTGTGCAAGAAGCACATGCATCCAGTGGGCAGTAAAGGACATGTATTGTCCCTGACCGTAGTTATAGCTCCACACGTCGGTGCTGCTGTGCACTTTGGCAGACACCGACAGGCTCAAGGACTGGCTCACCTTCTGTTCTACATTCATATGCAGGGCTGGTAATGCCTTTTTGGCAAAGAAATGACGGCTTTAGACTCTCCACCTCGGCTTGGCACAAGCCATCAGTACTCTGAAAGGTGCAGTCAATCACTTGGAAAGGGAGGGACTGCATCACCAGCAACTTGGCTAGAAGCACATTCAGCTTCTGCGCCGTTGGATGAGTGCAAACATACTGTTGTCTCTTGGCAATCGCTTCGGTGATGAATTGATGACGGAATGACTGACGAGGAGTAGGAGAAGGAGGAACAGGAGCATCAGGACCAGCAGATAATGGGAAGGACAAACAGTTCCCTTCGGCCGAGGTGGTGGAGCCTTGACTGCCTGAAATCGGGAGAGTGCAACTAGGTGATGCAGCGGTTGCTGCGGCAGTGTCGCAACCAGACAGCTGAGAAGCTCTGACAGAAGCCTTTCAGAACCTCCTCCTTGAGTTTTCTTTGTTGTGGTGTTCAGTCCCTCATCTCGTTAGCCTCTCTCAGCTGTCATGTAGTTGGACTGATTGCTTCCCTTTAAATTCCTCCCCATGATGCATTACTAGGCGGCTTATACTTCTTCCTGGAGTGTGTGTGCATGCTGATCCTATTTCCCAGTCTGCTACTAAAGTTAAGTGCTGTACATTTATCTGTTATTTTCTGTTTGCTGGATCCCAGGTGACAATGACTCCCTCCGTGTCTGGTGTAGGGAGCCGGTGGCCGTGTCCCCTTACTATTGTAGGGTGTTCAGGTGTTATATAGTCGAGGTACGTGGATATGCAACCATCCACCTTTGGGATTTTTGCATAGGCTGAGCAGCCAGGGAAAGTGCCAGGTTTTGTGCAGGGGTCTCCCTTTTGGTTCCTTAGCTTTGGATCCAGTGAGTCATATATGCATGTTGCATTGTCTTGTTTCCTGTACACCGTCCGTGACAGGCAGGCAGGACCATCACATCGGAGTCACGGTTCTCCCAGGCCACTATATGGTGACAAAAAACTGCCACACTGCTGAGTAGGTGATTTTACCCCCAACACTACGCACTGACTGCTACTGCCGCTGCTTCTGTGAACCCATGCACCACTACTTTCTGGGCAGGTAGGCTCCTGTGAGGCGGGTGGTCTATTCTGGGCACGTTTGGCTACTGACCTCCCGCTGCTGCCACCCTGCTGACTCCCGGCCATGCTAGTGACTTGCTGGCTCCGCCGCTGCCTCACGGGCAAGCTGACACCCTCTTCTCCCGTATTGAGTACTGTCTGCACATTACTGATGTCCTCCTCAACGGTCTCTGGGTCAGGAGCCTTACCGCTCGCAACACCAACTCCCATGCCACTCTCTTCATCACTACTTGCCCGCCTATCGGAAGAAGCGGTGGATGTCTCCTCCACATCTTGGCTGGCCAGTAGCTTCTGACTGTCGTCTAGTTGCTCGTCCTCACTGTATAGTGGAGCTGAGCCCACAGCATACAATTATTCTCTGGCTGAGGGAACAGAAAAGCACAGAGGCAGGCTGAGGACAGCTGAGGGCATAGTGCCTGCTCCCGGGCCATGCCAACTAAGGGTTGTGTCTGACGAACCCACAACTCTTTGGGGGTGTCTGATGTCACTTGCAATGAACTCGAAGATCGAGTCAACCATTTAATAACCGCTGGGTTGCTGGTCAAGACACGACTGCTATCTGACACTGCAAGCTCAGGAATCTCAAAGTGACCCCTGCTGCCACGCCCCCTTACTTTTCTGCGACCTGTGCTTACACCAGAAACATTAAGGCCCCTTCCACTCCCCTGTGCAGGGCCTTGCACTTTTTTGTCTGACATACTGTCAAATATTTTGACTCAAATTTACCACTGTCATGAAGTAAAATATGTGACGAGAAAACAATCTCAGAATGGCTTGGATAAGTAAAAGCATTTTAAAGTTATCACCACATAAAGTGAGATGTCAGATTTGAAAAATAAATCGCCTGGTGCTTAGGATAAAAAATAGCAGGGTCCTGAAGGAGTTAATGTCTGTATCAAACAGCACTTGCACCCCAATAACAAGAACGGTTTGCTGGAATTACAGAGCTGTATAATGGCAATTGGGATCCACAGACAGTGCAGCAAGGTGTAATAGTATTGTTCTTATTACCTAGGCTGTAAACTTCTCTACTGAACCCCCGTTCTACATACATTCTGTTTGATTCCTCCCTATCCTTTACCTACACCTTGAATAATCTTTCCCTGAACTTGTAAATTGTTTTTTCAGCATAATGAACTCTTTCCTAGCACTGTCCCTAGCGCCTGCTGACATCTCTCCCTGCACTAAGTACACTGGAAAATGGCATAATCCAAGATGGCTGAGGCTATTTATAGGGCTGTGACATCACAGGGCTGGCTGACTGCTGATTGGCCGCATGCATGGCATTATGGGTGATCCTGCTTTCCTAGAGTTCCTTGCTCCATGTCCTCACACGTGCAGCAGCCATTTAAGTAAAAAAAGGTGATTCGTTACCACAAAGTGTGAGAAAATTCATATTTTAATAATAATCTTTGAAATTCAGATCGAATTCCACTTTGTCAGCTTTGATTCGCTGATCTCTAATTGTGATTCTCCATATTGCCTCCTTTGCTGACTAGATTAATTTTTCCATCACACTATGCACTGCTCATTTCCATGGTTATGAGCACCCTGTAATCCAGCATCGGTGTTCGTGCTTGCACAGTATAGGAAAAAGTAGACAATATGGACAATCACAATATATTAGTATGTAAGTGTCATGTATTAACTTCATCTACATGATAAATGCCATTTGCTAAAGTGAGACAACCCCTTAAATATATACAAAAACTTACACTTAGCACGAATCTGAACTAGATATGAGCAAACTTCTTAAAATTTCTTTTGTGTCTGATTTGTTGGATTTTATTCAAAATTGCTATACAAATCAAATATTCTCTAAATGGCCAGAAAATTGTCATATGACACTCTTTTCATTATCTTTTTCTTTTCAACTCTAACACAATGGCAGGAATCACAAATAACTGTCACAGTGACATATGTTATGCTTTTTCATATTATAAACCTTCCAAAAATTGTCCTTTATTAGGGGCAGATGATTGTCACATGGTGTTATGGGAAACAACAGTGGCTTGTTGTGACCAAGCATCCCAAAATTATGTGTAAACATATAGTGGCAGCAATAAGGCGAGCAGTCCGTCGCATAGCATGGAAAAGACAAGGCAGCAAGTAAGTGTGTATGCAGCTGTTGGGCTAGTAGTTGTAGTAGCGGCAGTAGTTTAGGGGTAATGGTAGTGGCAGTAGGGGTAATGAAAGTGCCAGTTGGAGGATTAATGCATTAAGCCTATTAACTGTAGAAAACATTTATACAAAAAAACCTGGCTGGTTGTTCATACAAAAAAAATGTGTTTCTTACAATATTCAGAACTTGCTAACAAGCTGTATGAAAAAACCAAGCCAGTGACCAGTTCCTCACTGAGTTTTCTATACTTTCCCTGATAAAAGTCTAAATCTACCCAATTATATCTCCAATTCTCTCCCTATTGTGCCCTATAGTGTCCCTACAGTGTCTCTAGTAACTGGTTATAGCCAGAATACATCATATCACAACCCCAGCTGTACAAACAATTCTTCTTTCTGTGCAGAAGGACCTAGCTGAGCACTGCTCCTGATTGACTGATCAGGCTGTCTGTCAGCCTCTGAGCCAATCATGGCAAGCCTCCCTTCTCCTTCTCATTCACGCATTTCTAATCTGAACTACTGTATATCATATTCCAGTCCTAACTGATTAGTTTAGATACATGCTCAGTCCACATACACTTTTTAAGATATTTTCTGGAATATTCTGTGCCTATCCCAGTGTTGGCACTAAGGGTATAAATACTCTTTATATGACACGTGTCTAAATTAAGATATCTTTTGAATATGCTACCTAATGTATTTGTTATCTATCATCGTGTAAACAGAGCTAACAAAGATCCAGCTCGAGCTAAGTAACTGTTTCTTTACTTTAAATGCAGCTGTATCTGTATACGTTTTTATCATTGTTGTTATTCAGTAAATCACTTATTCACTTTTAAGCCTATTTATTTCCGTACCACAGAATCCACAGTAAAACATTTGGTGGCAGTGGTGGGCATTTTGGCTATGACATGTTTTTGATTTTATAGTTGTCATAAAAAGTAATTTCTCCTAAAGATTTTATTTACATTTGAGCAAAAAGTGTCCAGTCCAAAAGTATTCATACCCTTCTCAATAATCAATAGAAAATATGTAACAATACAAATTTTGAATAATACGTATGTGACAATACAGACATGAAGGGCCCATTATACTCAGTCATAGGAAACATGTCTGTTATATTCATACATTTGAGTTGTTACATATTGAATATTGAATATTCAACTAGCACTAGTGACCAGTCCTGATGCAGAGCTGATTGGAACTGACTACAATAAGGGAAAATCAAGCAGTCTAACCAAAGGGGTGGACTCAGGTGATGTAAAGGAAAGGAAGAGAAAAGGTGGGACTTTACAAGACACAAAGACAGCTCTTTCTGCTCCTTCTTTAACTAGCCACCCTCATGAAAAGTTTTCCCTCCCTGTGAATGTATTTTTGATGGATGAAGACATGTTTCTGGTTTATATGTGATGTATTTGACATACCACATGCACATGGGCTCCAGCAGCGGGATCCTCAGCCTCAGCACAGCCGCGTCAGGAGAGAGACGTGCTAAGCCACCCCCTGGTGATGCAACCGCCTCCTTAGTAACAGGATGCAATGCTCTGTTTCTCCCTGCAGCGGGCATGTGCTGGGAAAGATTAGCAGTGGGCTGTTCGGCTCAGCTGCTCTATTACTGTGTAGTAGTGTTTCTGACTAATGGAGTGCTGAATCATTGACCTATCAGGTTCTGATCCATGGACTCGGTGCTCTATTTAAATCCCTTCCTGGCCATATACCATTGAAAGGTGACAGTCTTTGAACTCACTAGCTGTGTTCCTGGGTCTTGTTCCTGTGCTTTATTGGATTGCTTGTGCTTCTGACCCCAGCTTCTCTTCTGACCACTCTCTGTCTCTCATTTGGTACTGCATAGGCCATCTGGTTCTGACCCATTTACTTACAACTCTGGTATTGTGTTTGTCTGTCTTTGCTGTCCGTCTCTGCACTTAAATAGAGTAGGGACAGTTGACCAGTTGCGGTCTAGCTATCTAGGCCTTGTACTGCAAGTAGGTAAGGAAAGTGGGCTGTGTTCTAGCCTTAGGGTTCACTGTCCTTGTCTGTCCCTACCTATAGTCGTTATAAAATGTTTCTAAGTTTTAAAATTCACCCCATCCTATCTACTGATGACCTTTCAATAGTGGATATAGCTAATATCCCTCAGACAGATGACTGTGACAGATGATTAAAGTTGCTCCTCAGGTTCTGTAATTTCTTTTTACTAACAAAAGGCTGCACCAGAGACTTTATACATACTTACTTTTAGGCCAAGAAGAAACTGGGTATATCTGTGCTTGGTAGTCCAACACACACATTTTTTTTTTAAGAAGCCCAACTGTTAAACAAGGATACAGTAAGTATAATTAGAAGCAATATTCCGTAGTGAGCAGACGGGACCCATATACATAGGTTGATATGCTACATCAACTACCTTTAGGGTACAATATGTCATCATCTTCCCAATAATCTCAATTAATTATATAGTGGAAAAACTTAGGGGGCTGGTTTAATAATTACATAGAAGGTTGTTATTAAGGTGTACCTAAACCTTGATATATACTTTATTAAAACATGTTGTAAATGGCATGAAATTAATTTTAATAATATACTTTTTTTTGTGACTTTTTCCCAGTGAAACAGGCACCTGAAGCACTGTGTATGGGAGTTCGGACTCCCCTGCAGATGCCCCGAGTGCTGTACAGGCTGAAGCATCTCTGCTCCTACCAGTACTAGCACAGCATAGGTTGGCTATGTCAGGCTTTGGCAGAGCGGCCACAGAGAAGCAATGTGTTATATGAGCTCCTGCCCTGTGTCATAGTAACATAGTACATAAGGCCGAAAAAAGACATTTGTCCATCCAGTTCGGCCTGTCATCCTGCAAGTTGATCCAGAGGAAGGCAAAAAAAAAAAAAAACTGAGGTAGAAGCCAATTTTCCTTACTTTAGGGGAATAAAAAATTCCTTCCCGACTCCAATCAGGCAATCAGAATAACTTCCTGGATCAACGACCCCTCTCTAGTAGCTATAGCCTGTAATATTATTACACTCCAGAAATACATCCAGGCCCCTCTTGAATTCCTTTATTGTACTCACCATCACCACCTCCTCAGGCTGAGAGTTCCATAGTCTCACTGCTCTTACCGTAAAGAATCCTCTTCTATGTTTGTGTACAAACCTTCTTTCCTCCAGACGCAGAGGATTTCCCCTCGTCACAGTCACAGTCCTGGGGATAAATAGATGGTGGGATAGATCTCTGTACTGACCCCTGATATATTTATACATATTAATTAGATCTCCCCTCAGTCGTCTTTTTTCTAAAGTGAATAACCCTAATTTTGATAATCTTTCAGGGTACTGTAGTTGCCCCATTCCAGTTATTACTTTAGTTGCCCTCCTCTGGACCCTCTCCAGCTCTGCTATGTCTGCCTTGTTCACAGGAGCCCAGAACTGCACACAGTACTCCATGTGTGGTCTGACTAATGATTTGTGTCTGCACACTCTGCTCTGTTTATTGCTTGTGCAACTATTAGAGTGGGTCCTGAGGGATCTGACTCTGAGGACCTCCACCAATAAGGACAATGAAGTGGTGATGTGTGCCCTTAATTATTTACACACAGGGGAAATTTCCCAGTGAGCCAAGTGAAAGCGACTTGGAACGGCACGCAGGTATTTTATTTTCTTCTTCATTGCTTGGCCTTTTGGGGAGAATACTACTGGGGTACTATATGAGTCATTACTAGGGAAAGCATGCTGAAGGTAGGGTGGCTTGGTGCTGTGGCCCACATCTCACCCCTCCTAGGCCCCCTGATACATATTTTAATTAGAGACAATTGGAGGATGACAGCATAATGTAGAAGGTATTGAATGCCACAAAAGAGGGGCGGCTTCTGGGGCAGTTTCTTGTGCTGAACTATTGTATGTGGTTCTGCTGGGATAGTATTTTCTGCTGCACTATAGTATTGCTGACCCTGCCTACTTGTATTGCCCCAACTCCTGTCAATTTGGACACGCCTACATGGGGACACTTAATTTTTTTTCTAGTGCCACTTTAAGTTCCCAGTCTGTGCATGTTTACGCAGGCATGGAGCCATCCAATAATTGTGGCTTTTGCCTGGTACAGCAGCCCTGTCCAATTCACTTCATATCAGTGGCATGAAAAATTGTGGCCAACTTTCTGATGGATATTTCCATCAGTACAATCCATGGGGGATGATAGATAGATAGATAGATAGATAGATAGATAGATAGATAGATAGATAGATAGATAGATAGGCACAAAGATGTATAATCTTGGACTATATTAACATTAACAAGTTTCTTCTAGGCACAGGTTGCAATATACTGGCAAACTTTAAAATTTAATACACCAGTTTAAACATTTATTGTTTTAAATGCTTTAGATCCAGCAAGTAAACTAGGTAAGAATGATTTTTGAACACATATAAGTAAATAAAAATTCAATAAGTCTGCACGGAGAGGAATTTTTAGCCAGCCAACAAGGTAAAATGATACTGTTTAATTCTTCTAACTGAAAAAGATGTCAGTTGTGGTTTACATTTCATAGCCAGTAATTTTATTTTCCTGCTCGCGGCCGAGAGATTTTCACAAACAGACACCACACACAATAAGAGCGTCTGTATAACTGCAAAAACTAGCAGGTTTATTGGGATGGAAGAAGAATAATAAATGTAAGAGACCTCACATCAGACCATGATATAATAAATTAGGAGGATTAATGGAATTGCAAACTACAGTAACCTGCACGAGTAGACTGCCTGGTTTATGGAGCTTGATAATACAGTTTATCAGTGGCTCCATGGGAATTCCCACAATATATTAACTGTGGTGCAACAATAAAACACGCACAGTAAGAGGCATGTCTCTTTTGACACACATTCTCTTCCCACACTGACTTTACCAAGGAAACTACTCTGCAGCAGTTTAATTAAAGTGCGGTGCAATGAATTAGTCCAGGCCCCAGGCCCCTGACAGAGAGGAGCCTGGCAGTACCACAGGAGCTTGTTCCTTACTGACACCAATGACAACGGATAACCTGGGAAAAAAAAAAATGAGCAGCTATGAAAGTGACAGTGGCGTCTTCACTTGTCAATCAAATATTAGGCCAATAGCTAATTGTATGATTATTTCGCAATGTTACTAATGCACACAGATACAAGAGTTTTCCAATAGGTGATAAGTAAAATAAACAGAATCCTGTCCATTCTATATTACAGTTCCTACTTTGAATTTTAAGCATGTTTGGGGGTGGGGGACAAAAAATATAAGAAAAAAGTGTAACCAGGGAGCTAAGCACGGACCATACTTTATTTCCCCTGAGGGACAGTTAAGCAATAATTTAATGGACAATAAATGCAATTCTGACTACTCCATTTTTTATTGATATTTTATTTTAACTTGCCGTCTTTTATTGATTTTATAAATTAGTTTAACATTATGAAATATCTAGTGTTAAAACATCATATAGTCCGTTAGTTTTAACAATTTACATGGAATCTTTTTAAATACCGGTAATCCATGATATAGTTAGCATTGACTGAAACTACAGCGATAGAAATGATTATGAGTCAAAATCCCAGTGATGAGGTTTTATTCAAAAGCCAGACATAATACATTAATGACTGGTGGGCAGTGTCGCCAGACCAGTCATGGCAGCGACTGATGATCTCCTCAGGTGTCATGTAAAGCATGTGACCCTGTCCTATCATCACTTGATCTCTGCAATGCAAATGATCATTTGTCATTGTCTTACATAGACAAGACTCAAAGACTCAGGTGGCATGGAATGGTGCACCATTGTCTCTCAAAATGAGCGGTGTAATTACGAGAATTCCTACTGCTCATCCCAGTTCCCAGGGATACTATTCCAAAAGCTGTAATCACACAGCAAACGGGTGAAATACATGAATGTAAAAATGAAAAAGGGCAAATTGAAATGGTAAGAAGGTAATATAAATGTGTAAAACGTATCATTTTACGGTGTGAAATGATTTTAGATTTATCATACAGCACAGTAAACATGGACATTTATTACATTTGCAAGTACACAGACGAAGAAACATGAAATAATTCTTGCATAATATTTCATAGATTAAAACCTTTAAGGCTAGTGCTACACGGTGACTTAGATAACACACAACCAAGAAATATGTGAAGTCTGTCCGCAGCTAGCTTGTTTGAGACAAAAAAACTGAAAATGCATGTGGCAAGAGAGTCACTGTCACACACCACTTAAATTGAAGTATTTGCTGGCAAGTTTGGATTTTTGGCAACTCTGGTATTGTGGTTGCATTATGTTACAATGCAACCACAATTACAATCATTAGAT
Organism: Bufo gargarizans; assembly: GCF_014858855.1. NCBI lineage: Eukaryota > Metazoa > Chordata > Amphibia > Anura > Bufonidae > Bufo > Bufo gargarizans. The sequence goes on along the minus strand of NC_058080.1, from coordinate 259,855,075 downwards.
GAGATATCACAATGCTGTCTTCATACCATGCAACAAAAGTTGCCATGTAGCCCTAGCCTAAAGAGAACCTGTCAAGAGATTCATGCTATTCCAACTTCATGACATAGTTTTAGGAAACTTGTCAATCAAGCCAGTGGACAGTATTCCCCAGCCACTTTTATTTCAAACTTTTTTTGCTTTGAAATTCTTCAGCATTTCATTTATAATGCAGAAGCCTGTCAATGTTTCATGTTGCCCATGCTAAGGCGGCATGAAACTGACGAAAGTTTCCATTTAAACCAGTACCATAATAGTAACTTGTTGCTAGTACCTTGCTCTCACTGCTGGGATAGAAGATAACTCCAATACCTGTAGTTATTGCTGTTAATGGTGATTGAGATATAGACATGGTTAGAGAGAGGGAGGGGGCTCCTTATACTAAACTATCAGCCCCCTGTGATAGAGGGACCAAACAATGGCTTCCAGAACTGCCATATCTGGATGCCTATTAAGCACCACAAATTATGTTAGTTTTTACAGTAGCAGACTACGGTACAGAACTATTGCAGTGTATATATAAAAGAAGCACCCCAAAATGATGCTATTAAAAAAAAACAAGCCCTCATGTTGAAGGCAAAACATTGGATTATTTAAGGGATTAGAAAATGGGTATTTTCAAGGTGGCAGAAACATCATGACATGGTTTGAGCTAGAGCTAGACCTGGTTTGTCTAAAGAACAGCTCTTCCCTTCTATCTCCAGTTTTGTGACAAGTGAGTGAAGATATAATTTGCTGTGCAATTCTGCAAAGTGACTGGAGATATAATTTTCTGTGCAGAACATGATTGAATTTCAACTAGTCCTAAACCTATCTAAAAACTTTTGAGCAAATATAATGAATGACTGAGAATTAAATCTTATCACCCAACATCAGTGCTCAGTCTCAAAAATTTTCAAAGGCAACTAATGTAGATATAGATGATTGGTGCCTGTTAATTTTGTTAATGTCCATAGTTTGGGAACGAGATGCTCGACAAGCACATATGGATGTGATGCTTGGGCATCCATATTGGAAAAATTTTACTCTTTAATTATTCTTAGGTTCATAGCCAACAAATCTATGATATATCAGATCTGCATTTGTCTGTTGCAATGTTTGGTAATGTCATTCTGAAGGCTTTTTTTTGGAAGGCAAACTGGCACAATCAGTGGTACCTTGCCCCATCATTAAGGTACTAGAGTTTTTAAGATGCCCATACACTTTAGTCTGCCAAGTATGTTTGTGTTTTCAATAAAGAAGAGGAAACATATGCTGATGGCAGCATTTCTCCTGGGAATACAAAAGGATCAGGAACTGAAATTCAAAGCACTTGATCCTTCTCTAGGCCAATATCTTTTGGAGGACAATCAGGAGCACTCCCTACACATTACATTCTATGGTGGTCCTATTATATGGTTTTGGCCTCTGACGAAGTTTGAGTGGTGCTCTGACTTTCTTCATGACACAAATGCAGATTGTATCTACAGATGCCATAAGTTTAGGAATAACAAGAAGGACTCCAAACATATGCATGTGGCTTATGAGCCATTGATTAGGAAACACTCTATTTGTACCTGTGTTGGCAAAGGGAGTGAAAGGCAGTGAAACACCAAATGCTTTGCACCATCCTATAGAACAAACAAAGCAACTTAAAGTGCAATTGCCATGGGTCAGCAATCAGCATCACTTTCACTATAGGCATCTACAAAAAGTCTAAAGGTAGTTAGAATAGCAGGTGCAGAGTTTTGTAGTAATGTGTATCACTTGTTCAGTCCTTTAAAAAAAATGTAGGCGTCAATGACTTTGCAAGTGGTTCTGTGTTCTAGAAGCTGTATGTGGATGTCTATACAGAATTTATTTCTCATGTTGAAGTTCTACATCTTAAAGCTCTTGTTTTGTGTTTCTGTTATTTTTAAGACCATTAGATAATATTATTCAATTGTAATTTCAATGATCCACTATGATCCTATATTTTGTGCTGCAGTACCGCAACAGTACAGCAATACCTGCTGCTAAAGATGCCTCACCATAAAAAAATCTATTCAGGATACCGTGCACTACCTTCCCCGCTGTTCTCCCAGTTTCCCCTGCTTGAGAAAGACCACAGGTAAGTGCCAATACATAAGCCAATATTACCTTGCTATTGAACCTTCCTCTATAGTCTCTGCTTTTCTTCTGTTGCAGGATTGACTTCAGAGTCTTGCGAGTCCCCTATCTCGATTTTCCTGCCTTAACCCTTAATGTGCCACACCTTACTTCACAGCAGTCCTGTTCTTCTCGTTCTACTTTCTTTTTTATTTTCCCCCATTAATCAAAAGCAAACAATTCTATTTCAGTACCAGTGTACCCTTCAGTACCAGTGTGTTCATATTAAAAATCCACCCTGTTTCTGTTCTTGACATGCTTTTAATGTAGTCCCCCCCCTCCCTGTTCATCTACCTTAACTATTTCCAACCCATAAAAAATTGACCCTTCAAACTTTCCTTAATGTTTTCCTATATAGTGCCTTGATAATGGATGCCCCTCAGATCTTCTTTGAGTGTTATATACATGTTCTCCCATTATCTTCTTTAATTGTCTCTTCGTACGGCCAATATAGACCTTATCGCAGGGGCATATAATTGCATATATTACCCCCGACTATTACATGTTATATGTTCCCTAATTTGTATGAACCATCTCTATTCTCTATCTGAAGTTTGTTTTGTTTTTTTAGGGGATTTTTTACACCCCAAACATCTTTTGTATGGGTAAAAGCCTTTTGGTGAATCTTTATTTTCCACCTTTTTGTTGCCTATTGCCGCACATTCTCTTGTGGATGCCACCATATTCCCTACATTTCTTGCTTTTCGATAAACGTACCTTGGGATATCTGGAATGCAAGGGGCTAAAGGTGGTAAAAAATATTGTCAGGTGACATAGGGAATAGTGAGATAACTGAAGAATGGGAGCGGATGTTCCATGATTTCTCTATGAAAGCGATGAGCTTTATCATCAACAAAAGAAGACGAAGATTGCGGAATACAAATAGAGATAATAGGGGGCTGTTTGAAAAAATAAGACCATGGAAAAACCACCCTAGTATAAAAAAAGGAAGAAATAAAAGAGAAAATGATGAAAAAATTCAATAGAGACTCCTTACCAATCAATAGTAGTATAAACAATAGAGAAAGTGGAACTATGGAAAACCTGAATTCATTTGAAACTGTAGATGAATATATACCAGAGGTATGTAGTGAACAGGAAGATCAATTGTCTATATTCACTACACATACAAAGCAAGAGGAAATTATAAATAAGGGGCCTGTTGTTCCACTGTCTCCTGAGGTGATAATACAAGCTAGGATGGTTGCCCCAAATGTCCCGACTCGGAATCGATATGACCTTTTATCCCAGGACAGCAATGATCGGGAAGAAGTAGAGGGGGAACTGTTGGAAAATCTAGAGACAACAGTTGATACCAGAGAGAAAAGAAAATGAATAAGCAAAAGTACTAAGAGAACAAAAGGGGGATTGAGAACAAAGATAGAAAAAAAAAAGGAAAAAAAGAGACCCAGTGTAAAGATAGACGATAATAGGAAAAAAACGGTGATCAAAAATACAGTGAAACAGGATTTTTTTCAGGCTTGGAAAAAGGGAAATATAAAAGGGGATGCAGAGGGGGAACTGACCAAAAAGAAAAAGTAACAACAAATAAGAAAGGAGAATGAGGAGGGGGTTCTGGGGCAAAAAATGTATAATTTAAGTCGACATATATTAACGAAGGGGGAAAATTTGTAAAAGTTATTGATCCTCAAAAAGGGTTTAAAGTTTGCCCCAACCACCTTTTTTTAAATAAATTTGAGGCATTTATAGGAGTGAGAAAATTTATGAGAAGGTTGGCCCTGAAAAAATACTTTATGAAAAAAGAAATAAATAGATTAGGTAGGGGAATGGAAAAGGAGGGTAATATTGAACCTGGCAACAGTTATGAATATACTGACTTAAGACCCAAGTCTAAATATCACCATTACAGGAATATTCTCCAGCCTTCAATACCTTTATGACCCAAGTAACTAATGATATAAGGAAAAAATAATAAAAAATCCCAAATATATGAACAATATTACTAAAATGGAAAGAGAAGCTATTATTTGTATGCAAGAAAGTAATAAAATAATTATTCGCCTAGCTGATAATGGTGGAGGCATAGTTATTATCAACAGGGAAGATTATAATAAAGAGGCGCAGAATATATTAGGAGATTAGAAAACATATAAACAGTTAAAAATGGATCATACAGAAGTTTTTAAAAAATAATTAAAAGAGTTAGTTCTAAAAGGCAGGAGGCAATGGATTTTACATAAAAACGAGGCAGCATTTACTGAGATTAAATATCCCAAAATAGTGGCCTTCTACCATAATCCTAAAATACACAAAAACATCCAGCATCCCCCAGGAGACCTATAAAGTCCGAAATAGACTGCCTAGTTCCCTCTCAAAATATGTCGATCAATATCTACAACCTTGTGCCCAATCCCTTCCTACATACTTAAAAGATACCAAACATATGTTGCAAATCAAAATACATAATGGGTACACTAGATGTAAAATCATTATATACTGTTATTGAAAATAAAAAGGGATGTGAGGCGGCCCAATTTTTTTTACACGAAAAAGGCGAGATGGCAAAATCACAGATATAGTACATAAAGGAATGTATACTGTTTATCTTACAGAGGAATTATTTTATTTATAAGGAAGATTTTTTTTTTTGCAGAAATGGGGTACCGCGATGGGGACGAGGTTCACACCGGGGTTCGTCTATTTATATGTAGAGTGGTAGGAGTATAGTTTTATACACCCTAATCATCCTGTGGCGGCGTTTTATTGATGATGTGCTTTTTATATGGGAGGGGGGGGAAGAAACACTTTTGGAATTTTTTAAAGAGATAAATAAAAATGATTTTTACTTAGAATTCACACTGTATTATAGTGTAAAAGAGATTCATTTTTTAGATTTGATTATTTATACTGAAGGGGACAAAATTTTCACTAAAACATTTAATAAACCAATGGATGCCAACAGCCTTATCTCTAAGGCGAGTTGCCATTTACCACGGTGGCTTGAAAATATACCAAGAAGCCAGATTTAACGTATCAAAAGGATAGAGGAATATAAGAAAGAAGCAGAATTTTTAATCTAAGGCTACTTTCACACTGGCGTTTTTGGTTTCCGTTTGTGAGATCCGTTTTAGGGCTCTCACAAGCGGTCCAAAACGGATCAGTTTTGCCCTAATGCATTCTGAATGGATAAGGATCCATTCAGAATGCATCAATTTGCCTCCGTTCCGCCTCCATTCCGCTCTGGAGGCAGACACCAAAACACTGCTTGCTGACAATGTAAGTCAATGGGGACGGATCCGTTTTCACTGACACAATAGACAACTGAACCGCCCCCCATTTACTTTCAATGGTGTTCAAGACGGATCCGTTTTGGCAATGTTAAAGATAATAGAAACGGATCTGAACGTTCTGAATGGATGCATGCGGTTGTATTATCGGTGTGGATCCATCTGTGCAGATCCATGACGGATTCGCACCCAGCGCGAATGTGAAAGTAGTCTAAGGGGTACAATAAAGAAAAATTAATAGAGCAAAAAACTAAAATAGGGCAATTAAATAGACAAACCCTGTTGGAAGATTCGGTAAATAAGAAAGTATATGAACCGCAAAAAATAAGAAAAGGAATAATTCCAACTATTATTATACCATACAATGGCCAAACTAAACAGTTTAGAAAGGCAGTGAGTAGATATTGGGGTATTTTAAAAGAGGATAATGTCATTGGAGATTGCATTCCAGATATCCCAAGGTTCGTTTATCGAAAAGCAAGTAATGTAGGGAATATGGTGGCATCCAGAAGAGAATGTGCGACAATAGGCAACAAAAAGGTGGAAAATAAAGATTTACCAAAAGGCTTTTACCCATGCAAAAGATGTTTGGGGTGTAAAAAATCCCCCAAAAATAAAAAACAACTTCAGATAGAGAATAGAGATGGTTCATACAAATATAAAATTAGGGAACATATACCATGTAATAGTCGGGGGGTAATATATGGAGTTAAAGAGACAATTAAAGAAGAGAATGGGAGAACATGTATATAACATTCAAAGAAGATTTGAGGGGCATCCATTATCAAGGCACTATATAGGAAAAACATTAAGGAAAGTTTGAAGGGTCAATTTTTTATGGGTTGGAAATAGTTAAGGTAGATGAACGGGGGGGGGGGGGGACTACATTAAAAGCATGTCAAGAACAGAAACAAGGTGGATTTTTAATATGAACACACTAAACCGAAGGGTCTAAACGCTGAATTAAATTGTTTACTTTTGATTAATTAGGAGAAATAAATAAGAAAGTAGAACGAGAAGAACAGGACTGCTGAGAAGTAAGGTGTGGCACATTAAGGGTTAAGGCAGGAAAATCTAGCAGGTATATAAGGGTGGTATTGATAAACGCCAGATTGATTCCCTGATGAAGGACAATGCATTGTCCGAAATGTGTTGGTAGTTTGGCACTTGTAAAGATCCGTAGCTCGTATAGTGAGTTTAGTGATGTCACTAGGCCGCTCCACGTGGGCATGAGCTTTCACATTTACTAGCACGGAGCAACGCCACTGGCCGGGCCGGACCCACAGAACCCTGAAGTCAATCCTGCAACAGAGGAAAAGCAGAGACCACGGAGGAAGGTTCAATAGCAAGGTAATCTTGGTTTATGTATTGGCACGTACCTGTGGTCTTTCTCAAGCAGGAAAAACAGGGAGAACAGCGGCAAGGGTAGTGTGCGATATCCTGAATAGAAGTATTAGATCATATTATTCAAGTGCTGTAACTAATCTGAATCATTTTATAATTTTTTTTAAAGAGGATAAAACAGCAAACTTTATTTCCAAATATTTGTAGTCTATTAGGTGGGACTTTCACCCATACATGTTCAGAGAGAGGAAACCCTAGTGATGTAATCATTCAAAATCAAATTTAAATAAGTAGCCAATGAAAGGCTATTTCAGTTTGGCATCTGCTATTCGTTTTCTCTCTACCCTTTTAAAACTCCCTCAGAGAATATTTCCCACCATAAATAATATATCATCCTTACAACAGTTATTAATTTGAGTGTAACTATGGGAGTCAAATTCTTTTTTCGTACCTGAGCTTGTGTGCACTGGCTCCAATCCCACTGTTGAGCATCCCTGCTGAGGATCTTGACACCAGAGAGACAATATTTCTCATGATAAACATTTCTCCGACCCTCTGTAAATCGTGAACAATGCATCAAGTTGACTAATTATAATGAGTCTGAACACCAGACACTGTGCCTTGGGGACTGTCCTATCATTTCTTTTTAACCCATTCTTTTTCGGCAGAGCTTACAAAGTGATGATCTAGCCTCAGCTGTGAGATCCTTAGAGGTATAAAGTATAAAGATTATGACCTTTCAATATCAATGATTGAACACTTGTCTATGACTACTCAATTCATCAACAGGAAATAGACATCCATTGGGTTCAGTAGACTCTTGCTATTATGCACATATAAAATCTTTACAATTTTAAATGTATGAAAAATTGAAAATAAATAAATTGCACAAGCTGTCTCAGAGGAAACCTGTCAGATTCAGAACTGGCCTATTGGACTATTGACACTGTTCAAGCTGCCAGCTTTCAAAAACTGGTCTTGTTGAATTTGAAAGGGTGTTTGTGTAAGAAAAAATCCACTTTTAAAATGTACCTGATATCATCAAAACGTAAATCAGGATCAGGGAGTCACGGAGATGTATCGCTAGATGAGGGGAATAAGAGTCATCTCCTCTGACCAACTTGCTCTCCTGATGTCATCACCGTGTGAAATTTCATGCAGGCGAAGAAGACTTTGTTCCACCCCCGGGATCATGACATGCGCAGTGAGCGAAGGAGTATACACCTCAGCTTCAAGCACTCACTGCACATGCCCAGGAGATGCCGGGACCACTGTCAGCTGAGGTCAGGATCCGAGCCTCAAACTAGAGTATATTAAAAAAAAAAAAAAATCAGCAAATGCAAAATCCCACATTGTTTGTGACAATATATACTGGTAGGACTCATTCATTTCATGCTATATTTGTGGTCGACTGCATTTGTATATACATGCCCATACACACCCAAAAATAATGTGAATTTAAAAGATAAAAGAAGACATACTGAGAGCAAAAAGAACATTATAGGCTGAAAAAGAGAGATGCAGAATGGAAATTAAAGGCTATGTACACCTTTTGGGGATTTTTTTTTAAATTGTTATTGCATTGTACTTATTTTGAGCTAAAAATCTCTTTTTCACTTGGTCTTTATTAAAAATATTGAATCCCTTTTTGTATACATAGCAGAGATGCTGTAATAGGTTGTGGATTTTCTGTCTTTTCCATCATTTGGGGAGCTGACAGGCTCCTTATCTCTGCTCTCTGACATTACAAACAATCATCATAGCTTATTGATAAGAATATGGCTTAAATAAGTGTCCATGACCCTTTTAGTAGTTTAGAGAAAAGGTTTATTAGATGACCGGCACAAAGTGAAAGTGAAAGTACCAGTCACACAGTTAAAAAAAACTGCTAACCCTTTATGACAAAATGGCTCAATATTTTTAATAAAGGCCAACTGAAAATATGTTTTTTGGCCAAAAATTTGTAAAATGCAATCACAAACAAAAATTGCCTCTGAAGGTATAGATAGCCTTTAAGCAAGAATGGAAATAGACCAAAGTCAGCCTCTACTGATATTGCCATAAACGTGCATGCTTGTCTCAGGGAAGCATACATGGCTATTTAATTGGGAATTGTCATGGTCTTACCTCTTGCTGTTCTCCTTCGTTTGACATGTGCTGGCGGCCATCTTGGTTTCTGGGTTTCTTGTAGCCTCCCACCCTGCGGCTTCTCCTTCCCACTGGGAGGAGCTGGATGCCTAGCTCATATATATAGGAGGTCTGTGGCTTCGGTTCCTTGCTTGGTCCTCCTGTGTTCACATGCTTCTAAGACTGCTGCTGCTTCTGGTTCCTGATCCTGGCTTCGTCTGACTACCCTGCTGGTTCCTGATCCAGGCTTCGTCTGACTACCCTGCTGGTTCCTGATCCAGGCTTCGTCTGACTACCCTTCTGGTTCCTGACCTCTGGCTTCGCAAGACCCTGCTTCGGTTTAGCCATCCGTTTGGACTTTTGCCTTACAGCTTGATTTTCAATAAAGCCTTCTTATTTCCACTTATCTCTTGTTGTACGTCTGGTTCATGGTTCCATGACATTAGGACCAAGCCATGAATTCTGACGGTAAAGGGCCATCCTCGCTACCTACGCTGGTTGCCAGACTTGATCAGCAGGATCACCTGTTGGGTCGGTTTGCTGTGGCGTTGCAAACCCTGCTTGAACGCACGGCTCATTTAGCTTCCGTTGCCGATGGGTCGGTTGTCGCTCCTGGGCCCGCTCCTACTGCCGCTCCGGTTGTTGCGCCAGAGTCTACCCCGACACCTGTTGCTGCGCCTGCGGTGTTTCGGGGTATGACCGGTTCTGCCCCCCTTCCACAGCGCTTTGGGGGAGAGCCAACTCAGTGCCGAGGTTTCCTTAACCAGGTGGGCATTTATTTCGAGTTGCTGCCACATGCCTTTCCTACTGAGAGATCAAAGGTGGGCTTCTTGATCTCGCTGCTCTCGGACAAGGCCTTGGCCTGGGCCAGCCCTTTATGGGAGAACAACAATCCGGTGGTTGCCGAGTTTTCCGGTTTTGTTGCTTCCCTTCGGAAGGTATTCGATGTGCCGGCTCGTGCTGCCTCTGCTGCGAAGCTCCTTATGTCCATCAGACAGGGTTCACGATCCGTAGCTGAATACGCCATTGAGTTTCGTACCCTGGCAGCAGAGGTGGGCTGGAATAATGAGGCTCTGGTCGCTGCTTTCTCTCATGGTCTCTCGGATGCCTTGAAGGATGAGGTTGCAGCTAAGGACCTACCAGTGGAGCTCGAGTCTCTTATTTCTTTCCTGATTTTGATTGACACCAGACTCAGGGAGAGACCTTCCTTTAAGGAGAGCCTGCGGAGGCCTTCTAACAGATTGGCGCCTACGTTTGCTGTCCCACCCGTGCCTCCCTCTCCTCCCACGCCTCCTGGGGATGACTTGTCTGGGGGTGAACCCATGCAGCTGGGGTTTGCTCGCCTGTCCGAGGGGGAGAGGGCACTCCGGAGACGCGAGGGCCGATGCATGTACTGTGGTCTCGGTGGGCATTTTCGGTTGGCATGCCCGAACCGTCCGGGAAACGCTCGCACCTGAGATCCTGTCGGGGGCAGATCTTGGGTGGAGTCTCCTCGTCCCCGGTTTCCCGTGTTGACAAACCACTGATTACTGTTGTCCTCTCCTGGGTCGGGGGCTCGGTGACGACCCAGGCGTTGGTGGACTCTGGTGCTGGTGGTTTGTTCATTGATAGTGTGTTCGCTGCCGCCAATTCCATTCCTCTGCAGCCTCGAGGTTCCCCACTGGCTCTTGAGGCGATAGACGGCAGACCCCTTCTGCCGCCACACGTGACTCATGAGACCCTTCCAGTGGGGATGGCCATTGGTGCCGTTCACAGAGAGTCGGTCTGTTTCCAGGTTATTTAGTCTCCACACTACTCGGTGGTCTTGGGGTACCCCTGGCTCCAGAAGCATAATCCGACTTTCGATTGGAGATCGGCCGAGATCCTCTCGTGGTCACCGCAGTGTGGGGCTAGTTGCATCCATGGGTCTGTCAAGTTGCTGTGTACTTCCTCGGACTCTCTGTTGCCTCCTGAATACGAGGAGTACCGGGATGTATTCGATAAGGTGCGTGCGGTTGCCCTACCTCCGCACCGCCCATACGATTGTGCCATAGAGTTACAATCTGGTGCCGTTCCTCCTCGTGGCAAAGTCTATCCACTGTCGGTAGCGGAGAATGAGGCCATGGAGGAGTACGTGAGGGAGGCGCTTTCACGCGGACACATTCGCAAATCCTCGTCCCCGGCAGGGGCTGGATTTTTCTTTGTGAAAAAGAAGGGCGGTGAGTTGAGGCCTTGCATCGATTACAGGGGTCTCAATCGCATCACGATCAAGAACGCTTACCCGATACCCTTGATTTCCGAGCTGTTCGATCGCCTCAAAGGGGCCACGGTCTTTACCAAACTCGACCTGAGGGGGGCATATAACCTGGTAAGGATCAAGGCGGGCGATGAGTGGAAGACCGCGTTTAACACCAGGACCGGTCATTATGAATCCTTGGTTATGCCCTTTGGGTTGTGCAATGCGCCCGCAGTCTTCCAGGAATTCATCAACGATGTTTTCCGTGACCTGTTACAGCAGTGTGTGGTGGTCTATTTGGATGACATCTTGGTATATTCTGAATCCATGGAGGCCCACATTCTGGATGTCAGACGAGTGTTGCAACGGTTACGAGAGAACAAGCTGTTCGGTAAGCTTGAGAAATGCGAATTTCACCGATCCCAGGTAACCTTCTTAGGTTACATCATTTCCGCTGAGGGGTTCTCCATGGATCCTGAGAAGGTTTCGGCTGTCTTACAGTGGCCCCAGCCCAGTGGTCTTCGTGCCCTGCAGCGCTTTTTGGGCTTCGCCAATTATTATCGGAAGTTCATCAGGGACTTTTCCATGCTAGCCAAGCCTCTCACGGATCTGACCAGGAAGGGCAGTAATCCCCAGGTCTGGCCGCTCGAGGCCATCCGAGCTTTTGAGGCTCTAAAGTCCACCTTTGTGTCGGCTCCGATTCTGTCGCATCCCAACCCTGGGTTGCCTTTTGTCCTCGAGGTGGACGCATCTGAGACGGGAGTAGGCGCCCTTCTGTCTCAGCGTAGAACACCAGAGGGTCCTCTGCTTCCTTGTGGGTTTTACTCCCGGAAACTGTCTTCCGCGGAGTGCAACTATCAGATTGGTGACAGGGAGTTATTGGCCATCGTGCAGGCCCTTAAAGAATGGAGGCACTTGCTCGAGGGCTCGGTGGTTCCGGTTCTCATCCTGACGGACCACAAGAATCTGACCTACCTCTCTGAGGCCAAGAGATTGACACCACGTCAGGCCAGATGGGCTCTGTTCTTGTCACGTTTTAATTACGTGGTCTCCTACCTACCCGGTTCCAAGAACATCAGAGCGGATGCCTTATCACGGCAGTACTCCGAGCTGTCCGGGGAGGAGTCGATTCCGACTTCGGTCATACCTCCGAATCAGATCCTGGCCGCCATTCGCACCAGCCTGACCTCTCCCCTGGGTGAGCAGATTTTGGCGGCTCAATCTGGTGCTCCCTCTGGGAGACCCAACGGCAGATGTTTTGTGCCTGAGGAGTTGCGCACTCGGTTGTTGCGAACCTACCATAACTCCAAGGCCGCGGGGCATCCTGGAAAGAATCAGCTGTCCTGGGCTGTTTCACGTCTGTTCTGGTGGCCTTCTCTACGTTCCGACATCGCCGCATATGTAGCGGCATGCTCCGTTTGTGCCCAGAGTAAGTCCCCTCGGCACCGTCCGTTGGACCTTTTGCAACCCATAGCCACCAGGGAGCGTCCATGGTCACACCTGGGGATGGATTTCATTGTGGACCTCCCTGCATCCCGAGGCCATATGGTCATTCTCATGATTGTGGATCGGTTTTCCAAAATGTGCCACTGTGTTCCTCTCAAGAAGTTACCCTCTGCACAAGAGTTGGCCACGATTTTTGCCAGGGAGGTCTTCCGGTTGCACGGTTTGCCCAAGGAGATTGTGTCGGATCGGGGGAGTCAGTTTGTGTCCAGGTTCTGGCGCTCCTTTTGCTCCCAGTTGGGGATTCATCTCTCTTTCTCCTCGGCCTACCACCCTCAGTCCAATGGGGCCGCAGAACGATCCAATCAGGCCTTGGAGCAATTCCTTCGTTGCTATGTCTCCGATCACCAAGACAATTGGGTTGACCTCCTGCCTTGGGCTGAGTTTGCCAGGAACACGGCGGTGAACTCTTCCTCTGGGACGTCTCCCTTCATGGCCAATTATGGGTTCCAACCTGCCGTGTTACCGGAGGTATTCTCTCCCCAGGATATTCCGGCTGTGGAGGATCACCTTTCCGTCCTACGTGCTTCTTGGGTACAGATCCAGAGGTCCCTTGAGGTCTCTGCGCAGCGCCAGAGACTCCAGGCTGATCGCAGACGAGCGCCCGCTCCTTCCTACCAGGTCGGAGACCGCGTATGGTTGTCCACCCGCAACCTCAACCTTCGAGTGCCCACTCCCAAGCTGGCGCCTCGCTTTGTTGGTCCCTTCCGAGTGCTTCGCAGGGTAAACCCGGTAGCCTATGCCCTTGCGCTTCCTCCTGGCATGCGGATCTCCAACGTGTTTCATGTCTCCCTGTTGAAGCCACTGGTGTGTAATCGTTTCACTTCCTCGGTTCCTCGGCCTCGTCCGGTCCAAGTGGGCAATCGTGAGGAGTATGAGGTGAGCAATATCCTGGACTCACGCCTGGTCCGCGGTCGGGTGCAGTTTTTGGTCCATTGGCGTGGTTATGGTCCAGAGGAGCGTTCCTGGGTTCCCTCCGCAGATGTCCATGCTCCTGCCTTGCTCCGAGCCTTCCACGCACGCTTCCCTCAGAAACCGTTCTTTACTCCGCGGAGGAGGGGCCCTTGAGGGGGAGGTACTGTCATGGTCTTACCTCTTGCTGTTCTCCTTCGTTTGACATGTGCTGGCGGCCATCTTGGTTTCTGGGTTTCTTGTAGCCTCCCACCCTGCGGCTTCTCCTTCCCACTGGGAGGAGCTGGATGCCTAGCTCATATATATAGGAGGTCTGTGGCTTCGGTTCCTTGCTTGGTCCTCCTGTGTTCACATGCTTCTAAGACTGCTGCTGCTTCTGGTTCCTGATCCTGGCTTCGTCTGACTACCCTGCTGGTTCCTGATCCAGGCTTCGTCTGACTACCCTGCTGGTTCCTGATCCAGGCTTCGTCTGACTACCCTTCTGGTTCCTGACCTCTGGCTTCGCAAGACCCTGCTTCGGTTTAGCCATCCGTTTGGACTTTTGCCTTACAGCTTGATTTTCAATAAAGCCTTCTTATTTCCACTTATCTCTTGTTGTACGTCTGGTTCATGGTTCCATGACAGGAATAAGATAAACTTCTATATTGAAAAAAAAAGGTTCTGACCTGTTGAAATTCATTATGTTGGATCCTTATTTCTCCTGACATCTGCTGTCACGGGACATGGAGACACCACATACACATTAGATTGCCGATGAATCACAACAATAACCTAATGTGTATGGATATGTAAGAGGGTTGAAGGCACATGCCAACTGCCCATGCAAGCCCACTGCCTATATGCCCATAGGTGTGTTGAACTGTAAATAGTTGGCGATTACCATAGTGCCTCTGCCAAGAAGTGTCACCAAGTGGTGTGCTTTGTGAATATTAGGAGTAACCAATAGGGCTGTATGTTGCAAAAAAGGAACTGTAATTACTACACTGCTTGCTTGTCACTATCCGTAACACCTGAGACCCTCGTACGTAGCTAAAAATATAGATTATAAGACATAAGATATGGTACAAGCCGTCACCATAAAAAAATAAAAATACCCACACACCTAATAATGGGTTGTTGGTAACAGAATATTCCCTCAAAAACTAAAAATAATAAAGAGATTTGAAGGAGGCACTGTTAAAATATGGAATATTCTGTTACAAAAATAGACTATTTATGCATTTCATTGCACTAAATATAACTGGTCTAACTGGTGCCAAACATTGAAATACTGAAAATAGGCCACAACAATACTCTTCCAAGGAAATAAGGTGATAAAAAAGCCACATTGTTTCATACTAGGTTTGCTAATTTTATTGTTTAGCTTCAAGGGGTATTCTAGGATTTTATTTTTGAAGGCCTTTCCTCAGGATAGGCCATCAATATCTGATCAGCCGGGGTCTGACACCCCACCTACCCATTTTGTGTAGTGCAAATATGGGTAGGCCATCAATAGTAAAATACTGTGAAGACTATTTTAAACAAGCAACCTAATACAGGAAGTTGTCAACTTAATTTTTCAGAATTCTTCCATGTGTCCCTGGAGATAAGCCACTTTTGTTATTTTTTGTCATATACCACAGACTAATACTGTCTCTTGTTATGAGGTAACTGACTGCAGTAGGAACTCTTTCCCATTTTCCTTTTTCCTATAGGAAATCAGACAAACAGCCTTACCTATTGCCTGAGGTCCAATCTGCCTTACCCATGAAAATGGAAGGGATTAGGAGGAAAAGATTGTTTCAAATCCTGCAATGATTCATATTTAGTTTTGTTTATTTTATTATTAAAGGGGTTGTCCTCAGGACAGGTCATCTATGTCAGATTGGTGGGGGTGCGATTCCCAGAACTCCCGAAAATCAGCTGTTTGAACAGACCTCAGTGCTCAGACAAGAGCTGTGTTCTCTTCACTGTTTACCTGCTCGCTGTTGACATTGCAGAAGGGAGCAGGTGTAATTAGAGCTCCTCCGTCCCATTCACTTAAATGGGAAGGAGCAGTTGTAGTTACACTCTGTCTTATTCATGTAAATAGGACAAAAGAGCTGTAATTACACTGCTTGCTACTGCCATGTTGACAGCGAGCGCTGCTGTCTCTTCAAACAGCTGATCAGTGGGGGTGCCAGGAGTTGGACCCCATCCGATCTGATATTGATGACCTATTCTGAGGATAGGTCATCAATATTGGAAAATGGACAACCCCTTTAAGTTCTAGATTTAGTGTTTCTTTAATTAATGTATAATTAAGAATAAAGCCCAAAAAAGTATAACTATTTTAACCCCTTCCCGACTTATTCCCATACTACTACATCACGGGAACCACTGCATTCCTGCAATTTGACGTAATAGTACGTCATAGTGATTGCGCTGCATCGGAGCGGTGCGCGCGCGATGAAAATCACTGCAGAGGCCCGGCAGTCCGTGGTAGCCGGGCCCATGCTGTATCCACCGGCATCGCTGTAAAAGCCGATGCTGGCAGATTAACGCCTTTTATGCCGCGGTCTGCGCTGACCGCGACATAGAAGTGGTTTGCGGCGGGTGGGGTGAATAATCGCATCGAGTCCCCGGATGCTGTGGAGGGGACCCGATGCCACACAAGGCAGCCAGGCTGCCCAATGCCTTGCACGGCATCAGGAACTGCCTTCTATGGGTGCCGAGGAGACCCAGCCTCAGGCTGGGTCTCCTAGGTAACCAGTTAGTGTGTGACACTGGGTCATACACTAACAGGAAATGCATTACAATACAGATGTATTTCAATGCATTGCAGAGGGGATCAGACCCCCAAAAGTGAATGTCATAAATAAAGTAAAGAAAAAAAAAAATTAATAAAGTAATAAAATTAATAAAGTAAAAAAAGAAAAAAAACGCCCCTTTCCCTTAATTTTATAATAAAAAACTTAATGACCGGCTCTATAAATATATCACATGATCCACCCTGTACGATAAACACCATAAAAAAAATAAAAATAAAAACTGTGTAAAAAAAACATTTGTCACCTTACATCACAAAAAGTGCAACACCAAGAGATCAAAAATACGTATGTCCTACAAAATTATATCAATAAAACCGCCACCTCATCCCACAAAAAATGAACTCCTGACTAAGACAATCACCCAAAAAATAAAAAAAACTATAGCTCTCAGAACATGGAGACACTAAAACATAATTTTTTTTGCTTCAAAACTGCTATTATTGTGCTAAAGCGAAATACATTTAAAAAAATATACATATTAGGTATCGCCACGTCTGTAACAACCAGCTGTATAAAAATATCACAGACTAACCGCTCAGGTGAACACCGTAACAAAATAAAATTTAAATAAAAACTGTGTAAAAAAAAAAGTAATTTTTGTCACATTATATCACAAAAATTGCAACAGCAAGTGATCAAAAAGGCGTATGCCCACCAAAATAGTACCAATCAGACCGTCACCTCATCCCGCAAAAATTAGATCCTACCTAAGAGAATCAGTCAAAAAAAAAAAAAGCTATGGCTCTCAGACTATGGAGACACTAAAATATCATTATTTCGGTTTCAAAAATGCTATTATTGTATAAAACTTAAATAAGAAAAAGTAGACATATTAGGTATTGCCACGTGCGTAACGATCTGCTCTATAAAAAGTCACATGACCTAATCCTCAGGTAAACGATGTATAAATAAAAAAGGTGCCAAAACATCCATATTTTGGTTACCTTGCCTCACAAAAAACGTAATATAGAGCAATTAAAAATCATATGTACCCCAAAATAGTACCAATAAAACTGGCACTTTTTTGAGTTTCTACTGTAGGGGTGCATCAGGGGGGCTTCAAATTGGACATGGCATCTAAAAACCAGTTCAGCAAAACTTGCCTTCCAAAAACCATATGGCGTTCCTTTCCTACTGCGCCCTGCCGGGTGCCCGTACAGCAGTTTACGATCACATGTGGGGTGTTTCTGTAAACCGCAGAATCAGGGTAATAAATATTGAGTTGTATTTGGCTGTTAACTCTTGCTTTGCTACTGGAAAAAATGGATTAAAATCTGCCCAAAATTTTTCCATTAATTCTTGTGGAGCACCTAAAGGGTTAACAAAGTTTATAAAATCAGTTTTGTATTCCTTGAGGGGTGTTGTTTTTAAAATGGGGTCATTTTGGGGTGGTTTCTATTATGTAAGCCTCACAAAGTGACTTCAGACCTGAACTGGTCCTTAAAAAGTGGTTTTTGGAAATTTTCTTCCAAACTTCTAAGCCTTCTACCATCCCCCAAAAATAAAATGTAATTTTCAAAATGATCCAAACATGAAGTAGACATATGGGGAATGTAAAGTAATTACTATTTTTTGAGGTATTACTATCTATTATAAAAGTAGAGAAATTGAAATTTGGAAATTTGCTAATTTTATAAAAAAAAATGTAAATTTGGTATTTTTTTATGAATAAAAATTATTATTTTTAACTCATTTTTACCACTGTCATGAAGTACGATATGTGATGAGAAAACAGTCTCAGAATGGCCTATATAAGTAAAAGCGTTTTAAAGTTATCACCACATAAAGTGACACATGTCAGATTTGCAAAAAATGGCCTGGTCAGGAAGGTGAAAACAGGCCCGGGGTTGAAGGGGTTAAGATCTCTGTTTAATTTCAATGAATAAAAACATTTTGTTTTCATCCAAATGCTGAAAACCCAAGCAAATATAAAACAGGTGGATAAAGCTGTAATAAGTTTAGAAAATACTCTGTGAGCCAAACATTATGGTAAGCGCAAGACTTAAAAATAATTTGCACTATCAATGCTTTTAGATACTGAAAATGGTGAGAAACTGAAACACAGAGTTGAATACATTCAATTATTAATTGGGTTTCCCAAGATTGCCAAATTTCCCAAAATTGGCTGTGGCAGAGAAGGGACAATCAATGCTATTTCCCTAAAAATCCTTTAAAGGGTTTCTACCACTTGCTTTGCACACATTTCGTTTTCAGACACTAGTGATCCGCTAGTGTCTGATGTACAATACAAGCTAAGTATTATATTCTTCTGTTCGGCCATTTGGTTTAAAAAAGCACTTTTATATTTATGCAAATGAGCCTCTAGGTGCTATGCGGGCATCTTTTCAGCACCTAGAGGCTCCGTCTACTTTCATAAACTGCCGCCCAGCTCGTCGCTCCAGCACGCTCATCTCCTAGTGAATTAGATCCTCCCCCTGCTTCTGGCGTCTGAAATTTCGCGCCTGCGCCGTTCGTCTCTGCATTCGGCGGCATTCGGCGCAGGCGCAGTCAATGTCTGACCGCTCCCTGCTCAGACATTTCCACTGCGCCGAATGCCGCTGAATGCAGAGACGAATGGCGCAGGCGCGAGATTTCAGACGCCAGAAGCAGGGGGAGGATCGAATTCACTAGGAGATGGGCGTGCTGGAGCGACGAGCTGGGCGGCAGTTTATGAAGGTAGACGGAGCCTTTAGGTGCTGAAAAGACGCCCGCATAGCACCTAGAGGCTCATTTGCATAAATATAAAAGTGCTTTTTTAAACCAAACGGCCGAACAGAAGAATATAATACTTAGCTTGTATTGTACATCAGACACTAGCGGATCGCTAGTGTCTGAAAACGAAATGTGTGCAAAGCAAGTGGTAGAAACCCTTTAAAGGGGTTGGCTTATAAGAGATGATTCTTATCTTTACCATGAAACTGGAAAATCTCTAAGAAATGTAAGTTTTCTGGATGGCAATCATATTTGATCCAGATACCTCCTGCCTATAATAAACACAGTAAAGAGCATAATAAGTATCACTGTTTTATACACCAATCTGCCATAAGATTACAAACAAATATTGTGAAGATCTCCCTCAAAACATGGACTTTGAAAGACATCTGAAGGTGCACTGTATCTGAGGTGTTAGCAGCATATCATTTTCCCCTTCCATGCTGCCCTTGTCACGTAAACTACTATACGGATGGGGTCAGGTGCGCTGCTGCAGCCAATGACTGGCCTCAGACGTGACTTGTCCCAAGGAGTTTTGTATGTTAGCAGTCACAAGAAAATGAGTGTGAAAGAGACAACTGTAGGTGAAGATGGTGAGGAAGAAACCTTATGGGTGGAATTGCAAAGGGAAGCAAACACTGAAAATATATTTGGTGTAATCAATAGATCTTACAACATCACTAGGAGATTGAAGATCAGCTCTATTAGCAAATATTGAGGTCTGCACAGACAGGTAGAGTGGAGATAATGGGAGATTTTAAATACCCATGTTTGCACTTTAACTGCACAGGGGAGAACATTCCTTAACTTCTTATGAGCCAGTTTGTAGAAGTGAGGCTTTGTTGGATCTGGTATTTTTCCCCCCTCAAATCTCTTTTCATTTAAGTGGATTATTACAGACAGGAACAATTGGTCACATGATGTATATGAGGGACAGGCAGGTCTCAAAACCAGTAGTTGTGTTCCAAAAATTATAAAAGAGAACATAAAATAAAACATTAACAAAAGACAGCCTAATAGTTTAGTGATGGTTGTAATAGTTTGATAGAGAGTTTGATGAGGGCGCTGAGAAAGTGGTATTGCTATGTGGATAAGGGCTGTTGTATATCTGGTTTAAATAAAAATCTGAGTACATACAGAGTATACCATTGCATACGAGTATAGCCTAGGCTTACATATCATTGGGTTTAATGTATGTAAGCCAGGATGACCATGTTTAGCAGCTAAAAAGACATAGGTAGGGAAATCAAGTGGGAGAAGGGCAAAACAATAGAGAGTGGATGTGTGTAATGAGTTCTAGAGTCAAAACAAGGAGGAAGATCTTTTTTATCAGCCAAAGAATATCAGCACAGAAGAGAGCAATTCATGGGCAGTCCATCCAGATATGCAGGAGAGAGACACATGTCCAGCACGTGTTACAGGGAATAAAATGTTGGTGAAAAAATGCTGGAGTTCTGTACAATTGAGACATATGATAACTGACGTGTGAACAAGGTCGAAGCTTGAAAGAGCTTTCTTGAATTTGCACACATTTAGAGAATCCATGGGACTTGTTCGAGAATACCTTAACTTTTTCTATAGAAAGATTGATACTTAGATCTCGATCTCTTTTCCTGATAAACCTAGCTTTATCAAGTGATGATTCTACCAATAAGCTTTTATATAGTTGAGAAAAGAGCTTGGGAGGTAGTTTAGGAGCGGTAAGGTAATTCTTGAGCCAGGACAGGTCTCGGAAAGTCTTGAAATTTCTTAATTCTTGAGATCAAGATCGGAGAGTCTAGTGGGCAGAGCATTGATGGTTCTATATAATCTGTTAAATTATCATATTGTGTTATTTTAGGGCCTTTAAGTAATTAAAAAATTGGGCAAGATGACAATTTCCTCTAAAACGCAGTAGAAGCCAGGAGACAAACCTCAGTTCCGTGAAAGGTATGATCTGTCGGCCATTATGACTGGCATAAGAGAGGGAATCAAAGGACAGGAATTAATCCATAAATGGAAAGCTTTTTGGGCCCTAAGAAATGTCTCTCTAGTAGAGTGGAATGGGACATGTAGGATGTGTTCACTAATGAGAGCTACCTGACCCAATGTACAGCATTGTAGTAAACCGGAATATCTGCTAATGCACAACCCCCTTGCTGCTTTCCCCTGGTCAAGATGTTTTAGGCAATTCTCAGTTTTTGCTTGTTCCATAAAAAGGAACAAAAAAATCTCCTAATATTGGTAAAAAACACTTAAAGGGAGTCTTTCACCTATACTGACCGTTATAAAACACTAACACCATTATCAGCATTATAGTCCCCATATGTGAATGCTACTGTTTAGCTGTCCGTCGCTTATTTTCTTCAAAAACACTTTCATTCAATATGCAAAATAGGTCTGAAGGTGCCTAGGGGCGGCGTTCAAGCGGCCGGTGCCCAGGCCCCTCGTCGCTATTCATCTGAAACCCCTCCCCTTTTACCACTCTGTCCCGCCCTAGGTTCTTCTGATTACCTTCTCCCTTCAGTGTGAAATCCCGAACCTGCAACGTGCATCCGAATCACCTTGCCTGCGCACAGCATTACCCATTATGGGCATCGGCATCCGAGCGTTTATTGCACATGCGCCGGCCCCAACATCCCGATCTAACCGGTGCACAAAAAGGGTGGGGGACAATGGGCAACCCTGTCTCATGCCATTCTGTATATCAAATGGAGGATACAGGATTCCATTCACTTGAACACAAGCCGAGGGGCAGGTATATAAAGAACAAATAAAAGATGTCAGGAAAACCATATTTTGTTAAAACCTGTCTCATAGTACCAGCTCATTCTATCGAAAGCCTTCTCAACATCTGAAGGATTAGAGGTGTGTTATGGGTTTTCACGTGAAAAGTGTGGATGACTCTGGTAGTATTAAATCTACTCTCTCTATTTGGGACAAAGCCCACTTGGTCCAGGTGTATGAGCTTAGGTAGGAAAGGACTAATGTGTGATGCTACCAGTTTTGTCTTCCACAAGCAGGGAGAAAGGGTGATAACTACTAAATAGAGAAGGGTATTTGCTGTCCTTAGGTAAGACAACAATATGAGGCTGTAAAGACTGTTGAGTAAGTAACAAGCCCTCAAGAGATAGTTGCATAAGGTGAGGACCTTAGGCACCAGTGATGGCCAGTTCGCCGTGTTCACCCGCGAACACATGTGGGCTGCCATATTTATTCACAAGTCCGGCAACGCACAGGTAAGTCCTTACATGTGCCTGTGCCGCGAGCCGGTCTGAAACAAATGCAGTCACCGGGAGCAGGCAGTTCCGGGAACAGCCCGATGAAGGCCCCCGGCGGCTGTTCTCAGAACTGCCTGCTCCCGGTGACCGCATTTGTTTCAGACCGTCTCGCGCACAGGCACAGGTAACGACTTACCTGTGCATTGTCGGACTTGTGAATAAAGATGGCAGCCCGCATGTGTTTGCGGGCGAACACGGCAAACTGGCCATCACTGTTAGGCACCAGAATGGGGTAGAACTTAAAATAATAGCTATTAGGGTGGCCATCGAATAAAGATCGTTAAGTATTTTCTTCAAAGTGAAAGGATGGGACTTTGTCTGTGCCTGATAGTGTAGGGCGGTTAAGAAAGTACAAGAAATAATGAAAGAGGAGTTCAGGTGGGGGTGATGAATATTCACTTTCCAGATTATATAGGGATTTGTAAAATGACAGAAGTTCTGTCGTTATATCCGAGTGAAGAAAATACAGAGCCACCAGAGCTCATTTTAACTGAGGAGATGGATTTTTTCTTGTGCTTTTTAATTAGGCTAGATAAGATTTTAGATCCTCTATCCTCATGAGCATATATTTTATATTAAGACAATAAATAAACTTTAGTTGCCTGAACATTGAGCACATCTTTAAGTTGACTCCTCAAAGACTTGAGCTTGTCTTGGGTTCGAGAGGTGGGCGCGTGTTTATCTAGCTTTTCAAGGGAAGAAATCTGGACAAGGAGGGAATCAATCAGTTTTTCCTGTTCTTTTTTAACCCTAGAACCGAGGGAAATTAGTTCAACCCTTAGGCCTCTTTCACACGGGCGTCAGTTTTTTTGCCCGGATAAGAGCCGGGTGCATTGCGGGAAAATGCGCGATTTTCCCGCGCGAGTGCAAAACATTGTCATGCGTTGCACTCGCGTGAGAAAAATCGCGCATGTTTGGTACCCAAACCCGAACTTCTTCATAGAAGTTCGGGCTTGGGATTGATGTTCTGAAGATTGTATTATTTTCCCTTATAACATGGTTATAAGGGAAAATAATAGCATTCTGAATATAGAATGCATAGTAAACCAGCGCTAGAGGGGTTAAAAAAAAATAAAAAATAATTTAACTCACCATAGTCCACTTGATCGCGAAGCTGGCATCTCCTTGTGTCTCCTCTGCGCTGAGCGGCTGAACAGGACCTGGGCTGAGCTGCTCCATTAAATACAGGTTAAGGACCTTCGATGACGTCACTCCGGTCATCACATGGTCTTTTACCATGGTGAATCACCATGGTAAAAGATCATGTGACGTACCATGTGATGACCGGAGTGACGTCATCGAAGGTCCTTAACCTGTATTTAATGGAGCAGCTCACCCCAGGTCCTGTTCAGCCGCTCAGCACAGAGGAGACACAAGGAGATGCCGGGCTTCTTGATCAAGTGGACTAAGGTGAGTTAAATTTTTTTTTATTTTTTTTTAACCCCTCTAGCGCTGGTTTACTATGCATTCTGTATTCAGAATGCTATTATTTTCCCTTATAACCATGTTATAAGGGAAAATAATACAATCTTCAGAACATCAATCCCAAGCCCGAACTTCTATGAAGAAGTTCGGGTTTGGGAACCAAACATGCGCGATTTTTCTCACGCGAGTGCAACGCATGACAATGTTTTGCACTCGCACGGGAAAATATCGCATTTTCCCGCAACGCACCCGGGCTCTTATCCGGGCAAAAAAAATGACGCCCGTGTGAAAGAGGCCTAACAAAGGCCTTATGAGAATCCCACAGAATGGGTGCAGCAATTTCATCATTGAGATTAAATAATTTAACTTATGAGGTAGCTGATCCACATGTTTTTTATAATCTATGAGGTTATCATTTAGCAGCCATGTCCATAAGCAAGCAGAGAGATTCACGAGAGAATAACTGATGAAGACGTATGGTCAAAGATAGTTATAGAACTAATTTCTACTGATTTAACTGAGCTGAGAAATCTATCAGGAAGGAAAACATAATCTAGCCTCTGATAAGAGGAATAAACATGAAATAATATTTGTAATCCTTAACTTCCAGACTAAATGAGCCCCAAACATCAATGAAATGTGTCTCATGAGTGGAATCAGTTTTCCAAAGGGCTGTGATAAAAAGAAGCTGCCAGAGGAGGAATCCAGAGGGGGATCGAGAACCACATTAATATCGCCACCTATAATGGACAGTGCGGAAATAAATTCAGAGGGTTTACATAGAGTAACTGCTAACCCCTGGGTTTAGTTCATGTTTGGTGCATATAGGGAGGCTAGAGTAACAGAGATGTGAGCTATTGTGCCTTTAATAAATGTGTATCTGCTTTCTGGGTCAGTAATTGATGCAGAAAGATGAAAAGGTACATTCTTACGAATGGCTATAGTTGTCCCTCTGGAGGCGGAAGAGTGAGTGCTTTGTAACCATTGACTATATTGGTAAGTAGGCAGTTTAGGAACATGGTTATGTCTAAAGTGTGTCTCTTGTAGAAAAACTCTGGGCCAGATTTATCACGACTCAGTCAGATTTATGATCGGCCCTTTAAGACTGTAATAAATGTGGCTTGACGGTAGCAGTTTATCCGTCAGTAAGAAGCTTTACAAAAGTCGCACGTTTTTATGAAAAAGTCACACGCTTTTATGAAAAAGTCGCATGTTCTATTAAAAAGTCTCATAAGATAAGCATGGTCCTCACTGGAGTGAAATTGCGACTTTTTTGCGACTTTTTTGCGACTTTTTAAATAGTCCCAATAGTAAATCTGTCTAGAGATTCATTTACATAAGAAAACACGCCCACTTTCAGAAAACTGGCGAGCATAGTGCAGAGAAGTAAAAAGTCCCAAATTTTTACGCAGTTTAAGCGATTGCGCAAAAATTTGCGACTTTTTCACTACATTATTCTGACTTGAGCTAATGATAAATCTATCCCTTTGTCTAAGTTAAGTTTTTGTAGGGAATGGGAGGCTTGGCTTTTTTGTGGGGTAGTTAAAGGGGTTGTCCGGCCATATATATTGACAACCTATCCTCAGGATAGGTCATGAATATCTGATCAGCGGGGTCCAACACCCACCCCACCCCCGGGGTCCAACACCCCCCCCACCCCCGATCAGCAGTTTGAAGAGGAGGGGCATTCCATGCGAGCGCCACTTCTTGTGCATTACACTGCACTCCAAATCGGAGGTGTGTAATGCAAGTACTTGCTCTATTGAAGTGAATGGAGCGAGTGCTTGTAATTACACTACGCCGCCGCTGCAAGAGAGACAACGCGTAGTGTAAAGACCAGGAAGCAACGCTCCTATGGAGTGCTGATATTGATGACCTATCCTGAGGATAGCTCATCAGTATATGTGGCCGCACAACTCCAGTAAGGGGAGGAGGGTGTATGCACTTCAAGTACCAGCAAAAATGAACAGTGCTGAAAATGTACCACTAGGGACCAAAATATAACCTTCATTAAGCCAGAGAGCTATATGGAACTCTACCCTTAGATCTGGTAACAATGCAGAGCTTGTTGGGAATATCACTATTAGTGAAACACTATATTAATATGAAACTATATATATTCCTCAAAATAATAACAAACCAAGCTCTGGATCGGAGGGAAAACAATTTTAAAATGTGTCAACAGGGCCGGCTCTGGGTTCATGTATGCTCTTGGGCGATAAAGTCTCAGTGCACAATGCACGCGGCAATGAAACGGCATGATTCATAATTATATATATTCTAGCTGAAGGACCCGGCTTCGCACAGGTATATTTCATCTATTTCATTTAATGTTTTTGTGTGTCATTAAAAGATATCAACAGTATCCACTATAACCTCCACAGCCCCCCACCCCTTAACACTGACCCCCCCACAGTGCCACGTCTCCTTAAAATGGGACCTCCACAGCAGCCCACCCCCTTAACTTTGACCTTCACAGCAGCCTGCCCCTTTAGTAGTGAGTTCTACAACCCCCCCCCCCTTGACAGTGACCTCCACAGGGGCCCACCCCCTTAACAGTGACCTCTACAGAACATGCCCCTTAACACTGACCATAGGTTATAGTCCCCCTAAGTGTGACCTGCACCATTCCTGGCCCCTTTAACAGTGACCTCCATAGCGGTCTTCCCCCTTAACAGTAACATCCACAGCGCCCTGCCCTTTAACAGTAACCTCCACAACGGCCACACCTTTATTAGTGACCTCCACAGTACCCCGTCTCGTTAACAGTGATTTCCACAATAACCCGCCCCCTTAACAGTGACCTCTACAGAGCTCTGTTCCCTTAAAATGTGACCTCCACAACACCCCGCCCCCTTAAAAAGTGACCTCTACAGCACCCCGCCCCTTAACACTGGCCTCCATAGTGGACCGTCCCCTTAACTGTGACCTCCACAGTTCCCTGTCCCCTTAACAGAGACCTCATCAGTGCCTGCCCTTCTAACAGTGACCTCCACAGCATCCGTGACCTCCACAGCAGCCCGCCCCTTTAACAGTGACCTCCAAAGCAGTCTTCCCCTTTAACAATGACCTCCACAGCGGCCGCCCTTTTATTAGTGACCTCCACAGTACCCCATCTGTGACCTCCACAGCAGCCTGTCCCTAAGGTGGCCAGAGGTCCAGTTTTAGGCCGGCTTTCAGACTCCCTGTCCTCCGTCCGGTGTAGGGCCTGGATGGACACAGGGGTGTTCTTTTGAACAGCTCACTCTCAGACAGCAGCACTGTGCTGTATGAGCTTGAGTTGCAGGGAAAAAGTCACCCTCCCTCCCACCTGTGCAGCTGAAGGAAGTAGATTTTTACCTTCATTTTCTCAATCCCCGTCAGCTGCGGAGTGGGAGGGGGCATGGCTTAGCAGGGCCTAGGGGTGGGGTTTTTAAGTCCGTCTTTTGACACCCTACCTGCCCCTGAACTGTGACCTCCACAGCACTCTGTGATCTTAACAATGTCATCCACGGTGCCCTGCCCCTTTAAAGCTGACCTACAGAAGTGAAGAAAAATAGCTGGGTTGTTATGGAAACCTGGTGTAAAACTGTGTGTATGTGGAGACTAAGGGCCTGTGAGCTTCTAGTGGCTGATAAGGTTCATGTGACCAGGCTTCTATTGTCTAATGCATTTTGGTTGAATATCTCACGCAGGAATGTCTTTTTAAACAGCTCATTCTCAGATAACAGCACTGTGCTGTCTGAGCATGAGCTGCAGGGAGAAAGTTACCGTCCCTCCCACCTCTGCCGCTAACAGAAGTTGATTTTTACCTTCATTTTTTTCAATCCCTGTTGGCTGCAGAGTGGGAGAGCGTGTGTCCTAACCAGATCATGGGCGTGGCATAGCAAGACCTGGGGGTGAGGTTTTACATCCGTCTTTTGAGGGTGGCCTGAATGGACACCCTACCTGCCCCCTTAACTGTGACCTCCGCAGCACTCCACTCCCTTTACAGTGTCATCCACAGCGCCCTGCCCCTTTAAAGCTGACCTGCAGCGGTGAAGAAACATGGCTGGGTTGTTATGGAAACCTGGTGTAAAACCTTAATTTTCTCAATCCCCGTCAGCTGCGGGGTGGGAGGGGGCATGGCTTAGCAGGGCCTAGGGGTGGGGTTTTTAAGTCTGTCTTTTGACACCCTACCTGCCCCTGAACTCTGACCTCCACAGCACTCTGTGATCTTAACAATGTCATCCACAGTGCCCTGCCCCTTTAAAGCTGACCTACAGAAGTGAAGAAAAATGGCTGGGTTGTTATGGAAACCTGGTGTAAAACTGTGTGTATGTGGAGACTAAGGACCTGCAAGCTTTCTATTGGCTGATAAGGGACATGTGACCGTGTGTATGGCAGTTGGGCTACGAAGAGAAAGACCTGCCATATTTGCATTTTCTGGGAATATTTCAGGAACGATACGTCCTAGAGAGCTGAGACCCGGTCTAAAACCTTCCCAGACACCTGATGTACCTGTGTGCCAATTTTGTGATTGTAAATGCGATGGTGCGGATTCCTTTAGCAGACATACACACACATATACATACACTTACACACACACACACATACATACACTCAGCTTTATATAATATATATATATATACACAGGGGAGGGCTGGCAGCCTTAGTCCTGGGGGGCAAATCCAGTCAAGTGGCCCATTTTTAGCCCAGTCCATTATTAAAACCCCCTCCTACATGTAATAGGCCACTCCCAACAAACGCTGTACAGCTGAAGTTCTATTGTTGAGGCCTGTCTCTACACATAATACGGAGAGGGGAGGACCTGTCCTGACTGCACTTCTTCACATTATACAATAAACAACAGGCTACAGCCAGGAAGCTCCTCCGCTCTCCTCCCTCCCCAGATCCTGCTCAAGGCTTGTGGTTCCACCCACCATCTGCCACCCGCCTGTGGCCATCTTCACCCAGCTCCAAATCCTCCTTCTGCAAATGGCAGGGGTAGGAGCCGGAGCATCTCCTCTCCTACATAGCACCACATACCTCTTACATCCAGTGATGTCACCTTTGTTGTAGACGTTCTCTTTCCTCATCTTCTCCATTCAGACCAGATCGCCATGATGATTTTTTAGCCATCTCATGTCTCTGCAGAGATTGACAGACATTAGTTTCTCACATTTCCATCATCTTCACATCTTCTGAACACCCTTTCCTGCCACCCCCAATACTGCAGAAACAGTCCCCCTGGAAATACTACTACCACACAGATAGTTCCCCCTTCAACAATTATTGCCACATAGTGCTCTAAAAAATAACTGCACCCAGACACTAATAGTATAAAGATAATGTCCTCCAAAAATAATTGTGCTAAGCTGATACTGTGCCATGGTGCCCCCCAAAGTAACAGTGCTCCCCAAAATCCCACCAATAGAAATAATTCTCTGCCAGAGCACACTTAGTAGTAATAATGCCCCTATAGTGCCCATACTAGTAATCATGTTCCTCATAGCCCCCCAGTAGTAGTAAAGCTCTGCATAATACCCCCTAGTAGTAATAATTCTCCCTATAATATGACAGTACATGAAATACCCCTGCTTAGTGCCTGCAGATGAGCTAATGTCCCCATAATGTATGCCAGTATAAAATACCCCTATTTGGTGCCCCAGTAAATGCCCTCATAGTGCTCCTCTCCCCTATAGTGCCTCCCATAATGTGCCAGTAAAAAATGCCCCCTTAGTGCCACCATATGCCATAGTGCGCCCCATAATGTGCCAACAAAAAAGGCACCTTTAGAGCCCCCACTTCCCCATAGTGCCCCCAAATAATGCCCCTATAGTGACACTAGATGCCCCATAGTGCCGCTCTCCCTATAGTGCCCCCCATAATGTGCCAATAATAAAAAAAAGCCCCTTTAGAGGCCCCAGATACCCCCATAGTGCTCCTATCCCCCATTGTGCCACCCCATAATGTGCCAATAAGAAATGACCCCATAGTGCCCCCCAAAATGGGCAAGAAATAAATGCCCCCAGAATTCCACCCCCCAAAAAATGGGTCTGTAAGAAATGCCAGCCCCCCCATAGTGCCAGCTCCCCATAGTGCCAGCCCCCCATAGTGCCAGCTCCCCCCCATAGTGCCAGCCCCCCATAGTGCCAGCCCCCCCATGGTGCCAGCTCCCCCATAGTGCCAGCTCCCCCCATAGTACCAGCTCCCCCACAGTGCCAGCCCCCCTATAGTTCAAGAGGGGCCTGGCGATATTTCTGGAGTGTAATAATATTACAGGCTATAGCTACTAGAGAGGGGTCATTGATCCAGGGATTTATTCTGATTGCCTGATTGGAGTCGGAAAGGAATTTTTCTCCCCTAAAGTGGAGAAAATTGGCTTCTACCTCACAGTTTATTATTTTTTTGCCTTCCTCTAAATCAATTTGCAGGTTAACAGGCCTAACTGGATGGACAGATGTCTTTTTTCAGCCATATAAACTATGTTACTATTTATAATGTGCCAGTATAAAATACCTCTTCTTAGTGCCTCCAGTAGACGCTCCCATAGTGATTCTGTCCTCAATATAGTGCCCCGATAGTGCTCCCCCCCCCCCCTTTCCATAGTGCGTCCAACAGCATTGTGGCAAATAATAACAAACTAATACTTACCTCTATGCTTCTGCTGGCAGTGATGTAGGCCTTTTCCTGCCTGTGTCCCACTCTGCATGCTGCCCGGGTTAGTCGGCGTGACGATGATGACGTCATTGTGCCACTCTCTGATAGGCTTCAGGCCTAATACCTGCTATCAGAGGAACGTGGAAGGGAGACGTCTCTCCCCTGCCCCGCTGCAGCATCCAACTGTCCTGAGGACAGCAATACGGATGAATGTAGAGAGATGAGAAGCGCTCATTTCCCATGGCTCTGATACCGCCCCCCCCCCCCCCCCACCACCACCACCTTATCTCAAGGGTCGTGCCATCTGAGGTGACGCCTCACCTCACCTAATTGGAGATCCGGCACCAGGCCACTCAGGAGCAGTGAGGCCTGAGACCTGCCCAGGTATGCCAGTGACGCTGGCTCTGTGTGCCAAATCTGTAGAGGAAAAGAGACATGGTTCATACATCCACATGCTATGCATTGTTCTATTGCTTCTCCACATAACTTAAAAACATCTCCATTGAGGCTTTTAGTATACATTTTGATCAAAATGACTATGCCCACTATCATTTTCATTACAGGCAGAATTGAAATGACAGATATTACTTTTGTATAGACAACACAGGATCCGCCATTTATAATAGGTGATATCTTCGCTTAACTACTCTCTCCTGACTGCACAGAAGTCAATGACGTCCCCTCTAGGCTATTGTGTCTAAGGTCAATGTGTCTACTCCAATAGTCATTGTGAAAACTGCATGACTTTATGAAAAAAAATTAAATATAGATAGGGATGTGGATTTTTTTTATTTATTAAAAAATCACCAACAATTCAAAAAAAAAAATAAGTTTAACATAAAAACCTGATTTAAACAATAGGTCATTTTATGATGACACATTCCCTTTAAATGTCTGAAAGTAGATATGAATCAAAGAAAGCTAAATAAAGTAAATCTATAGTTTTAAGAGATTCTCTAGTGAATGGTACAGTGACTGGTGCAAGGCAAATATGGTCCCCATATTCAAAAATGGCTCTAAAATTATATATCAGTAACCTTCAATTCCTCTGTGGGAAAATGTTGGACTCTTAAATGACTATATAGAGGCAGGCCCGGCCTTAGGTTAACCTGTTGTCACGGCTGTTTAAGGGTAACCAGAGCATACACAGTAAGAAGAGCTACTGACCGGACCCAAACTAGGGAAGAGAAAGGGTGACCCCTGTCAGACCCTCAACACTCTCCCTATGCTGCTAAAGCACATGCCCGGATCCAAATGGTGGAACGAGGCATGCCCACGTACCTAAGACTGATGAGCCCTGTAACCCCTACAATAGTGGAAGGGGCACGGCCACCGATGCCCTACTCAGAATATGGAGGGAACCGTGGCCACCTCAGATCCAGTCAGGAAATCACCAGGTACACAACAATGTCTGCACACTTATCTGATGGAGCTGTAGCCGCAGAGAAGACAGATCCAAGGGCCGCTGGCAATATCCGGAGTGCTTACAGCAGCAGAACACAGGTCCAGAGAACTAGTAGCTTAAGAAGTGAAGATACTCAAGGCAGAGCTACAACTGAAAAGAGAAGTATAATCCACGCCCTGCAATAGGAGGAGGGGTGATTTAAAGGCAGGGAAATCAAACGCAGGAGGAACAGCTGTGGGTAAAGACCTCATCACAGGGGCGGAGAGACAGAACAGTGAAAACACCTCCAAACTCTAAGTGACATCATCACAGGGGTGGAGACACAGAGCTGTGAGAACGTCTCAAAGCTCTGGTAGTGACACCTGTGCACCTAATTATACATGCACCCATAGGGCACAGATATAATTGAGCATCACACTCGGTGCTGACAGGACCAGGTAACTATCTGTTCTCTGCCCTGCCACTCAGGTAGCACAATTACATCATCGCGTCACCTGCTATGTAACCCAGATGCTGGCCTGGCTTGAAGAGCATACCTTTACAACTGTTTAGGACATACTGGAGCTGTAGTTTCACACAGTAGTCTGCATGGCTCTTGTTCTGTATTTATGCACAGTGCTTGGTTCTAGGGCTATATTTCTGTAATGGGCTTGGTTTTGGTGCTGTATTTATGTACCGTACTTGGTTCTGGTTTTGTATTTATGTACTGTGCGTGGTTGTGGTGCTGTATTTATGTAACGGGCTTGGATTTGGTGCTTTATTTATAGAATTGGTTTGGATTTGGCGTTGTATTTATATAATGTGTTTGGAATTGTTTTGGGCTTGGATTTGGCTAGTATTTATGTTATGAGCTCGGTTCTGGTGCTGTATTTATGTAATTGGCTGGTTTCTGGTTATGTATTTATGTTATGAGCTCGGTTCTGGTGCTGTATTTATGTAATTGGCTTGTTTCTGGCTAGTATTTATGTTATGAGCTTGGTTCTGGTGCTGTATTTATGTAATTGGCTTGTTTCTGGTTATGTATTTATATTATGAGCTCGGTTCTGGTGCTGTATTTATGTAATTGGCTTGTTTCTGGTTATGTATTTATGTAATTGCCTTGTTTCTGGTTATGTATTTATGTAATTGGCTTGTTTCTGGTTATGTATTTATGTAATTGCCTTGTTTCTGGTTATGTATTTATGTAATTGCCTTGTTTCTGGTTATGTATTTATGTTATGAGCTTGGTTCTGGTGCTGTATTTATGTAATGGGCTTGTTTCTGGTTATGTATTAATGAAATGAGCTTGGTTCTGGTGCTGTATTTATGTAATGGGCTTGTTTCTGGTTATGTATTAATAAAATGAGCTTGGTTCTGGTGCTGTATTTATGTAATGGGCTTGTTTCTGGTTATGTATTTATGTAATGAGCTTGTTTCTGGTTATGTATTTATATAATGAGCTTGGTTCTGGTTATGTATTTATATAATGAGCTTGGTTCTGGTGCTGTATTTATGTAATGAGCTTGGTTCTGGTGCTGTATTTATGTAATGAGCTTGTTTCTGGTTATGCATTTATATAATGAGCTTGGTTCTGGTGCTGTATTTATGTAATGAGCTTGGTTCTGGTGCTGTATTTATGTAATGAGCTTGGTTCTGGTGCTGTATTTATGTAATGGGCTTGTTTCTGGTTATGTATTTATATAATGATCTTGAATCTTACACTGTATATATGTAATGAGCTCGGTTCTGGTGCTGTATTTATGTAATGAGCTTGGTTCTGGTTATGTATTTATGTAATGAGCTATGATCTAGTGCTGTATTTATGTAATGAGCTAGGTTCTGTATCAGAACTCACATAGAGGTAAATGCAAGGGTGTCGCACATATGTGGCTTGCTCTCCATTCATTTTGGGGCCCCATTCTTGAAATAGGAGAGAATCCTGGACCAGCACATGTCAGACTTTTCTGTCGTAGCCTATTGATGTGTTATAATTATTCCAGAAGGGATAGTATTAGCTGTGCATTGTTTTCTCCATAAAGTTGTTATATTTTTTATTTGATGCCACTAGTTTACTGTATTTAATTTCCTATAATAGTTGCAGTGGTATGTGTGTGTAGGGAAGAGGGATGCACAAAGCACAATGTAACCTAAGGTTAGACCTTTATAGAGGAGCACATGACCATAAACAATATCATAAGGGAACCCAGGACAGTTGTCAGGCTTGATTTGTTTTTTTTTTATGAGGAGGAAGATATTTATCTCATAAAATAATTATGAAAAGAAGCCCAGAGGGGCAGCTGTGGCTATAGTGCTCCTAGACTTTGAAAACGTATTTGAAACTGTCCCTCATAAACATTTCAAGGTTAAAATATGTGCAGTTCCCCAGACCTGGGGATAGCTGCAATTGTTTGCTATGTATTGTTATAGCATATATTATTTATTCCTGCACATGAGATATGGTTGGCAGAAATAGGGCTAACCACTCTCTTCCTCCCCTCATGGTAGGAATGGGCTGGTCCTACTTCCTGCCAGGAGTGGGAGTTCAAGTCCAGACACAGAGGAAATAGGAAGGACATGCCTGAGCGCCTATACCAAGGGACTGTATCCCGTTCTCCTGTTAGACCTTTACTCCAGAGAAATTGCTAAAATCAATAAAACTGTTCCAAGAAGCTTCAGTGTGCCTAGACAGCAGAGTGGTCAGCAAAATCACAGCTTTATAGACCCTGCTGCAGATGAGGGACTGCGACTCAGACACTGATCACCTAGACCGCTTCCAAGCCAGTCAAATACTAAGCCTATATGACATTTTGGACACCTATATCCACAAGTGTCTGCTAGTAACATCTAATTGCCATGTAACCAGCCACCATACCTCATCACATCTTCAGGTGCTCACTGCATACAGTCTATAGGCTTAGTATAGTTTGTATTTGAATTGAGATCATGTCTTGAGTATTTGGACATCCACTTGGCAAATACGATTCAATATGAATATATGTAAAGCTATGCATCTGGGTATGCATAATCATTATGTAGCATATGCTTCTACGGCCAGTATAATATTGTCATGTATTAAAAGAGGCATGGACTCTAGGGACATAAAATTATTACATTTAATGCACTCATGTGGCCTAATCTGGAATACGCAGTCCAGTTCTGGAGGCCAGTTCAGAAAGAGGATGCCCAGGAGCTAGAAAAAGTACAAAGAAGAGTAACTAAACTGATAAGGGGTATGGAGGAAGTTATAGGGAAAAACTAAAACAATTCAATTTGTTTAATCTTGAGAAGAAGTATTTAAGAAAAGTGGTTACATGTAAAATCCTACCTAAAGAAAAGAAGGAACTACCTCCGTCTGCAGAATAATATGTTCAGTCTCTAGAGGCGACAAGGCTCCTCTACTATAAGAACTGCAAATCTATGGAATAGTCTACCTCAGGACATGCTAGCAACAGGAACAGTTGATGGTTTAAAAAAGGCTTAGATGTATTTTTAGAACTATATAACATTAACGCTTATGTAAATGTGGAAAATTCAGATTTACCCCTCTGCTTAATTTCATTCACATCCCATCCCATCCCTTGTTTGAACCTGATGGGCATACATCTTTTTTCAACCATACTTACTATGTAACTATAAGTAACAAATAATATAAAGAAATATTTAGATACATTCGCCACAGTCATCTTTATTACGCTTAGCATACAGAATAGAAGTAACAACTGCTCACTCACATCACATTAAAGCAACAGGGCTGTTAAATGTTCAACATTAGCAGCAGGAAACATCATATAGATGTCATTAGCATATCATATTGTGCATTAAACGCTAGCATAAAAGCATGTATAACAATAGCCGGTGACTTCAAAAAGCAGAGGTCTGTATTGAAAATGAAACAGTGCACCTCTACTGACTTGCTCGAATTGTCTTTAACCTTAGAAGTTACAAGTTCAACAGTTCAGTACATATGATGTAGTTCTTCCACAGTAGTATGGAATAGTATGAAGCCAACAAAATAAAGCGATGTACATAAATATATTTACATTATGGTATAGTTTTAATCACAAATCTGACATAAAGATGTACATAAACGAATATTGATTGCCGGATTTCTGCCCGACAGAAAAAAAGCTACATGCACAGAACCAAAATGGTAAAATGCAGATGTGGAAGTAGCCAAAGGGCATGGTTCATAATAAAAAGAACAAGATATGCACAATCTGAAGAATATTTCTGAATGTTGAGTAATGGCTTCCTTAAAGGGCTTGTGTGGCAATTTAAGGAAATATGTCACCACATAGCTCTCTAACTATCTTACATGCTAGATATGTGCCTGTCAATACATTCTAATGTCGTTGGCTCTATACCATTAGTGGCCCCAAAGTGGAGAAATTGGACTTGTTATTTTATGTTAATTATCTCCTGGGTGCAACAAGGGAGGTTTCAAACAGCAGAGACCTCGCGGCTAATGACCGCGACCAGCAATAATGCAGATCGCGGTCATTAAAGCGTTTTTTCAAAGTTTACATGTATTTTTTCACTATTTAGACATAAAAAACCTATACATATGTGGTATCGTTGTAATCATACTGATCCAGAGAATGAAGGACATAGGTCAGTTTTGCTACAAAGGGAATGCCGTGGGAACAAAACTTGTTAAACTGTGGAGGAATTGCATTTTTTTTCCAATTCCACCCCATTTGGAATTTAATTCCCGCTTCCCACTACATTGTATGCTATATTAAATGGTGGCATTAGAAAGTACAACTTGTCCCACAAAAAAATAAACCCTCATACAGCTACGTGAACAAAAAAAAAAGTTATGGCACAAGAAAGATAGGGAAGAAAAATGAAAACGTAAAAACAAAAAAACCTCCGGTATCCTAAGGGATAATTGGAGCCTGCTGCGGGTCATATGGCCAAGTGGCACTCGACTGCAGCGTGGCCACATTAAAACCTCAGCGTATGGTCATACGCTAATTGAACATGCTTGAGATATTATCTCTTAACATTGGTACACAACACTTAAGGACCTTTTACTCAAGCGGATTTACAGTCAATTATCAGAAATTAAATGCCTGATCAATATGTACATGCAGCAATCATCTATTCTGTATGGGGATGTATGATCACTACTATGATCATGACATTTAACCCCTCAGATGCTGTGGGCAATTATGACTTGTGGCAGGGCTCTATTGGAACATAGTGAACATAGTGAATCTCCCGTAGACTGCAATGACTATAATAGACTGTAATTCATTACAGTCTATGGTAAGAAGTGATCTAACGTTCGAGTCCTCTAGGGGGACTGAATGTATATGTAAAAAAAGGTTTTAAAACGTTTTTAAAAATATAAATAAAAATTCAAATCACCCCTATAATAAATAATTTCCCTATAATAAAAAAAAAATAATATATAGATGTATTTGCACCACCGCATCCTAAAATGCCCATACTATTAAAGAGGACCTTTCACCGCTCCTGACATGCCTGTTTTAATAGCCTCATGCATTCCCCATGTAATAAAAATTCTGGATTATCTATTCTTATGTCTGTATTTTGTGCCATTCCTTTATTATTTCTACTAGAAGTTAGAAATGCAAATAAGCTCTTAACAAGCTTTGCCTCTAATGCCACCCGATATAAGGCAACTATCCTATAAGTCAATATTCAGCTCTTAAAATAAACCTTGAGACCTGACTTGGATATTAAATAAGCCAGCATGTATGGCCTATAAGTCTCACTGATTAAGGTGCTCTCTCCCTAAGGAGAGCTAGTTCCCCCTCTTACTAGAAGTTATCTATGAATTGCTAGCAGTCTGCAGTAAGGGTACAGAGGGGTGGTAACCAGTTTGAGGTGTGCCCCTGCACAGTCTGAAAATAGCAGCACTGATTTGCCAGGACGGCAGGATTAGGGAGCAGGTCACCTCCTAAAGCGTCCCTAACCTGACCCTAACTTCTAGCTGCATGGGCCGACCTTGAAGGTAGGAGGGCCCATGCTCAGGAACCTTGGATCCCTAACTCACCCTCCGACCGGTCCCTGAACTAGGAGTCAAGGTAAGACAACCTGTTCCTTCTGGACACGGAGGAACAGGGGTCTCAGTGGCCAAGCTACAAGGAATGGGGAAACACATACAACATACAGATATGACAGGCGAAGTACTAGTTCCACACGTACCTGTCAAAGCCACGCTGACTGGAACCTATGCATGCACTACTAATGTCCACAGAACAACTAGAGGACACAGCTCACATAACACACAGGTAACCAGGACATCCGTAGTTGCAAATAAACAGAGACAAAGGAAAACATCAACTGAACATCAAGACATAAACTTCACAGATAAACCTATGACCACAAGGGTGGCCCCCACTGGCAGATGACATACACAGGAGGCTGCTCCAGCTAAGCATGGCTGAAGCAACCCACTGACACATGCCAAACACTGAGGCTTTATAGGCCTAAGAGGCCACACCCACAGAGACACACCCAGTGTCTCACACACACAGAAAGGGAGTTAACCCTTCCAACACCAGGGAAGGGAAAACACCACTTAAAGGGGAAGTGTCCAAACCAAGATCACACTGCAGCTGTTACCGCAGGCAACAACATGGGTGGCAACCATGTCCTGGGAGTCAGCCAGAAGGCCGAGACACTGCCACCACATGTACATCAAACCAAACATTGCCACGGGCAGCCACAGTGAAGGGAAGTGTCACAGTGCACACCTAACATAACACCTAGTGCACACCAGACATACAAAGTGCATAACATACACACACACAAGCCAAGTGCAACCACATGCACAACATAGCAAGCTGCCACGATACAGCTCCGGCTGCTATGCTGCCACATAAATACTGTTGCCAGCGGCAACCACAGGTGAGGCAAATACCACAGCCCTCACCTGTGATTGAGAACCAGACCAAACCGCTGACAACCGCATGCGGTTCAGGAGTCACGACCATGACCATGGCCGTGACACTTGTCCCTCAAAAACATGCCCTCATACAGCTATGTGAATAGGTATATATAAACGTTATGCCTCCCAGGCAGGGAGTAAAAAACAAAAACGCAAAAATAGAAAATTGCCTGGTCGAGAAGGGGATATAGGGGTTGTCTGAGTTCACTACAAACTTGGGGAGTTCCTGAACATGTGCTAAAAGAACAGAAGAAAAAATACTACCACTATCATCACTTTGCTCTGGTCCTGCTCGTTATTTTCCTGGCTGTAGCAATATCGTTTCGCGCATGCAGATAACCTTGCAGCCAATCACTGGCCTCAGAAAAATACGGGACATCACTGCTAAGGCCACTGATTGGCTGCCACAGAGATGTAGTGAGCATGAAACATCACCACTGCAGTTAGGAAAATTAACAGTATTGAGTTGGACCAGAGAGTAATTCGGAAAACGGCAGGGGAGAAAAGGTGTAATTATCACTTATTTCATTATTTTAGGACATGTACATGGGTTACCGAGTTTTTACTTAACTTCAACAACCCCAGTTTCTTTGTTTTGGTTTTTGTTTTGTTTTTTGCTACTTATTATTGAACACAATGCAAAGTTGGGATCGCTGCTTTAATCTGAACACATAAAACATGTCAGTTACTCATTTTTAAAGTTTTTTTTATTTATCAGATTCTATTTGTAGGCTGCAAAACTGGGCGCATAATGTTTTCTGGATTCTATATTGCATCAGGTGCATAACATCGGATCTTTTCTTATCACAATGTTAGGAAAAGGGGTAAATACAAACGCCATTATGGACTGAGGTACAGCACAAAAGATGCAAAACCACCCTGAGGCCAAGAAGTTCACAGTAAGCCTTCTTCACTGGGAGGCTACTGAAGCAGAACAAACGCTTTGCAAAGGAAGCCTGGCATCTAGTGGACAATTAGCTCATGTCATCTTCATACTTTCTTTCTGTTATAGACTAAAGATTTAGTAACTTCAGGTTATTTTTCTGCACTTTTCACTAATATAGTTAATTGGTAGGGTGGCACTTATACCAAGGGGGAAATTTATGAAATCTGACATGCCAATATTTTGGCATCAAAATATTGCATGTGATGTTACACGTCACATATTACGTAAAATTTTGTGACATTTTGACCTCTTCAACGTGTGGTGGCACTTTCAGATTTGGAGTACAAAAGTGGACATGGTTTCAGTGTTGATCACTTTTAAGCATTATTTATTATCTGTGAGATTTCAAAAAGTCGCTAAAAAGTCTAAAATCCAAGCCACACAATCCAAAGGCATACTGGAAGGAAATAGGCACAACTACATTGCAACACACTGTAGGTCAACTTCTTGCACCAAATGTATTATTTCTGTGCAACGTTTTAATAAATTTGGAGCAACAAACCATATGATCTAAAAAGTATACTTAAAATGGTAAATGGCCCCAGATACATTCGTTACGATAAATCTCTTTAAATAGTTTCTCCACTAAATAAAGTCTTGCAATATCACTACAATATGTCATAGCTTGCTAATCTATGGTGATCCAACTGTTGGGATCCCAATCAATTAGAATGACCCGCCTCAGCAAGTGATTGCCTGAGTAGGTTGTTCCAGGTGTTATAAGTAACCCCACACAGTATGAGGCCTCCATAAGTGCCCCAACACAGTGTA
Source organism: Bufo gargarizans (assembly GCF_014858855.1). Classification (NCBI taxonomy): domain Eukaryota; kingdom Metazoa; phylum Chordata; class Amphibia; order Anura; family Bufonidae; genus Bufo; species Bufo gargarizans. The sequence goes on along the minus strand of NC_058080.1, from coordinate 259,814,733 downwards.
ACACCCCATAAGTGTCACAGAAGGTGTGCAGGAAACTAGAAAACACAAAATGAATATATACGACTGACTGGATCCAAAACTAAGGAACAAAAAGGGAGAGCCCTGCATCAGACCTGGCTCTCTCCCTGGCTGCTCAGCCTATGCGAAAATCCCAATGGTAGATGATCGCATATCCTCGTACCTCGACTGTATAACACCTGAACACCCTATAATAGTGAGGGGACACGGCCACCAGCTCCCTACACTAGATACGGAGGGAGTCAGGGTCACCTGGGATCCAGCAAACAGAAAAACACAAATGAATGAACAAAACTTATCTTGTAGAAGACTCAGAAGTAGGAACAGCATGCACACACTCCAGGAAGTTGTATAAACCGCAAAGTGATGCACTATGGGAAAGGATTTAAAGGGATGCAATCAGTGCAACTACATGACAGCTGAGAGAGGCTAACGCAGGGGCGTAGCGTGGGGGGGCCGTTGCCCCGGGCGCCACACTGCAGGGGGGCGCTGTCAGCTGCAACAACAAAATCTTAAATGGCTGATGCTGTGTTTTTTAATTCACACAGCACAGCAGAGCAGAGTGAGGAGGCGGGGCGCAGTACGATCACACTGATAGGCTCCGCCCACCACCAGGCAGGAAAGACAGTGCGGAGCCAGGAGCCAGGAGCCAGAAGAAGATAGAAGCAGAAGATGGCTGCCGCACTGTCCCTGCTTCAGTACTTGTAGCGGTCAGGTCAGAGAGTCTATCCAGAGTCCAGACAGGCAGCCTGAAAGCAACCCTGACAGAGTACGTGACACTGCAGTCAGTGTCATTCCCAGTCCCAGCCTGAGTGAATTAGGTCAGTCACAGTGTGTATGTTGGCATGGGCTGAGGGTAGGCGTTAGGGGTAATATATGAGTGAACTAGTGAAGTGCCACTGTGCCAGTGCCATGAGAACCAGGACAAGGCTGCCAAGTAGATGGCATCATGGCAGTCAGGGTGCTGGTGAAGGATGACCAGCCCAGGGACACTGAAAGAGAGACAGTATGCCTTTCTGGGATGCCATCTGCAGTTTCTGCCCATCTCTGCTGCCCATATACCAGGCCTACCCTGGTATATGGAGTGGACAGCAGAGATGGGCAGATGGCATCCCAGAGACAGTACTTCACCAGCACCGCCTGACTGCCATGGTCCTGCTTGGACTGGTTCTCATGGCACTTCAGCTTCCTCTTGGTCTTTTATATCCTGCTTTGGAATCAGGTTTTGAGCTGGGTCCCTGTAAGCTTCAGGGCTGCAGCCAGGTCTGCCCTCCTCTCAGTCTCAGGTCCAGACAAGTCACTGACCAAGTTTAAGTCCCTCTGAGGCTCAGCCTAAGGGTCCATTCACACGTCCGCAACGTGTTTTGCGGATCCACGGATCCGCAAAACATGGACAGCGGCAATGTGCGTTCCGCATTTTGCGGACCGCACATTGCCGGTACTAATAGAATATGCCTGTTCTTGTCCGCAATTGCGGACAAGAATAGGACATGTTCTTAACGGAATTGCGGACCCGGAAGTATGGGTCCGCAATTCCGTATCTGGGCAGCAGAAATTAATGGGTCCGCAATTCCGTTCCCGCAAAATGCGGAACGAAATTGCGGACGTGTGAATGGACCCTAAGGCTACTTTCACACTAGCGGCAGGACGGATCCGACAGGCTGTTCACCCTGTCGGATCTGTCCTGCCGCTATTTCACCGGACCGCCGCTCCGTCCCCATTGAGCTCCGGCACAGAACGGCGAAAGGCCGCCAGACTGAAAGTACTGCATTTCTGACCTTTTAGTGCTGCGCCGGCGCTCCGCCCCCGTCCCCATTATAATCATTGGGGACGGAGCGGCGGCACTGCGAAATAGCGGCAGGATGGATCCGACAGGGTAAACAGCCTGTCAGATCCGTCCTGCCACTAGTGTGAAAGTAGCCTTAGACACTGAGCTGAGGCACAATTTTATAAACTAAACAGAGCCTGGCCTGCTGCACCACTCAGACCAGTCAGGGGGTCAGGGCAGCAGTAGTTGTATTTCTTCAGGTTAACGATTGCTTGCTGCCCAGAGAGGTCATTTTTGTGGGGAAAATGTGTCTCAGCCCAGGCTCAGGAGGAGTCATACTGGACCAGTATTAATAATGGAGGATTATTATTGTGGGGGCCTAGGTGGAATATGCACAGTGAGTAGTACTAGTAATATTCTTTCCCATAGGCCTATTGTGCAGCAGATTCTACTTAGGCCCCCACAGTAATAATCCTTTGTATTCATCTATTGTTAGTCCTCATTAGGCCCCATGCCCCAGCCAGGCCTCACTGAGAATCTCAGAGGGCAATTTACTTTAATAATACATTAACAACAAAGAGGGGGCAAATACATTAATAATAAAGAGGGGGCCATTATATACAGGGGGAATAATATTATGGGGAATGGGGGACTATCTGTCTGGCTCTAGCACAGTATTGGGGGGCAGCAGGAGGAGTTGTTGAGACACCAGGAAGGAGAGGATGATAGTAAAGTGAGGAACCTAAAAAAAATTCTGTGAAACTCTGCAGAGACGAGAAGCGGCTGAAAGAAGGTGTGATGGAGGTCTTATCTCTGAATGAAGATGTTGAGGAAAGTCTACATCACAGGAGAGGTCACTGGATGTAACAGGTATGGGGCGGTATTATACTGTAATAATAATGCCCATGCACATATCTGTTTCATGGTAGGGTTGGGGGAGCAGATTGAGAATATCGCCTACCCTGCCGCATTCGGCCCCAGACTTCAGGTCACACTGTGTGTGTTCTGAATTCTGGGGGCTCACACCCATCTACTACATTATCTGTACTCAGAGAGTTATCACTGTGTTATCTGAGGTGTTACATAGGACTGCAGTTGAATCTACTACATTATCTGTACACGGAGAGTTATCACTGTTATCTGTGGTGTTACATAGGACTGCAAGTGATCTACTACATTATCTGTTAATGGGAACCTGTCACTGGGATTTTAGAGCTGAGGACATGGGTTGCTAGATGACCGCTGGCACATCTGCAATACCCAGTCCCCATAGCTCTGTGTGCTTTTATTGTGTTAAAAAAAAAATATTTGATCCATATGCAAATTAACCTGAGATGAGTCCTGTACGTGAGATGAGTCGGGGACAGGACTCATTTCAGGTTAATTTGCATATGTATCAAATAGTTTTTTTGACACAATAAAAGCACACAGAGCTATGGGGAATGGGTATTGCGGATGTGCTAGCGGCCATCTAGTAACCCATGTCCTCAGCTCTATACCCAAAATCCCGGTGACAGGTTCCCTTTAAAAGGGGTGTGCCCACGGGTTGGGGGCGACATTTTTGGCTTGCCCCAGGTGCTGGCAACTCACGCTACGCCACTGGGCTAACGAGATGAGAAAATGAAAGCAAAACAAAGGAACCTCAAGGAGGAGGTTCTAGGCGTCTGTCAGAGCTTCTCAGATGTCTGGTGGTGACAGTACCCCTCTTTCTACGAGTGAACTCCGGACACTCAGAGCCCACCTTCTCAGGATGGGACCTATGGAAAGCCCTGATGAGACGAGTGGCCTTAATGTCCGTCACTGGGACCCACATCCTCTCCTCAGGACCATAACCCTCCCAATGAACGAGGTACTGGAGAGAACCACGGACCACCCGAGAATCCACAATCCTAGAGACCTGAAATTCAAGATTACCATCAACCACAATCGGAGGAGGAGGCAAAGACGAGGGTACAATGGGTTGGACATAATGTTTTAATAAGGACTTATGAAAAACATTATGGATCTTCCAAGTCTGAGGAAGATCAAGACGGTAGGCAACAGGATTGATGACAGACAAGATTTTGTAAGGCCCAATAAACTTAGGACCCAACTTCCAGGAGGGAACCTTCAATTTGATATTCTTAGTAGACAACCATACCAGATCACCAACATTCAGGTCCGGACCAGGCACACGTCTCTTATCCGCCACACGCTTATATCTCTCACTCATGCTCTTTAGATTATCCTGAATCTTTTGCCAAATAGAGGACAAAGACGAGGAGAATCTGTCCTCATCAGGTAAACCAGAAGACCCCTCTCCAGTGAATGTCCCAAACTGCGGATGAAACACATATTGTCACGGAAGGTGTATAGGAAACAAGACAACACAAATGAATATACGACTCACTGGATCCAAAACTAAGGAACAAAAAGGGAGACCCCTGCATCAGACCTGGCACTCACCCTGACTGCTCAGCCTATGCGAAAATCCCAATGGTAGATGATCGCATATCCTCGTACCTCGACTGTATAACACCTGCACACCCTATAATAGTGAGGGGACACGACCACTGGCTCCCTACACTAGATACGGAGGGAGTCAGGGTCACCTGGGATCCAGCAAACAGAAAAACACAAATGAATGCACAACACTTATCTTGTAGAAGACTGGGAAGTAGGATCAGCATGCACACACTCCAGGAAGAAATATAAACCGCACACTGATGCACTATGGGGAGGAATTTAAAGGGATGCAATCAGTACATCTACATGACAGCTGAGAGAGGCTAACGAGATGAGGAACTGAAAGCAAAACAAAGGAAACTCAAGGAGGAGGTTCTGAAAGGCATCTGTCAGAGCTTCTCAGATGTCTGGTGGTGACAGTACCCCTCGTTCTACGAGTGGACTCCGGACACTCAGAGCCCACCTTCTCAGGATGAGACCTATGGAAAGCCCTGATGAGACGAGTGGCCTTAATGTCCGTCACTGGGACCCACATCCACTCCTCAGGACCATAACCCTCCCAATGAACGAGGTACTGGAGAGAACCGCGGACAACACGAGAATCCACAATCCTAGAGACCTGAAATTCAAGATTACCATCAACCATAATCAGAGGAGGAGGCAAAGACGAGGGTACAATGGGTTGGACATAAGGTTTTAATAAGGACTTATGAAAAACATTATGGATCTTCCAAGTCTGAGGAAGATCAAGACGGTAGGCAACAGGATTGATGACAGACAAGATTTTGTAAGGCCCAATAAACTTAGGACCCAACTTCCAGGAGGGAACCTTCAATTTGATATTCTTAGTAGACAACCACACCAGATCACCAACATTCAGGTCCGGATCAGGCACACGTCTCTTATCCGCCACACTCTTATATCTCTCACTCATGCCCTTTAGATTATCCTAAATCTTTTGCCAAATAGATGACAAAGACGAGGAGAATCTGTCCTCATCAGGTAAACCAGAAGACCCCTCTCCCGAGAATGTCCCAAACTGTGGATGAAACCCATATGCACCAAAAAATTGTGACTTATCAGAGGACTGCTGACGACGGTTATTTAAAGCAAACTCAGCAAGGGACAAAAAGAACACCAATTCTCCTGATTCTCTACCACAAAACAGCGCAGATATGTCTCCAGATTCTGATTGACGCGCTCTGTCTGGCCATTCGACTGCAGGGTGAAAGCAGAAGAGAATGACAACCGAACCCCCAAGCGAGAACAGAAAGCCTTCCAGAATCTGGAAACAAACTGCGTGCCCCTATCAGAGACTATGTCTGAAGGAATACCATGCAATTTGACAATGTGATCAATAAATGCCTGCGCCAGCGTCTTAGCATTGGGCAAGCCAGGAAATGGGATGAAATGCACCATTTTGCTAAAACGGTCCACCACCACCAGAATCACAGTCTTCCCCGAGGAACGAGCCAGGTCCGTAATGAAGTCCATGGACAGATGTGTCCAAGGACGGGAAGGAATAGGTAAGGGAAGGAGAGGACCTGATGGCCGTGAATGAGGGACTTTAGCACGAGCGCAGGTCTCGCAGGCTGCCACAAAACCCTCAACCGACTTACGAAGCGCTGGCCACCAGAATCTCCGAGCGATGAGATCCACTGTGGCTCTTGCCCCCGGGTGCCCAGCAAGGACAGTATCGTGGTGTTCCTTAAAAATCTTGTGTCTTAAAGCGAGAGGCACAAACAACCTCCCAGGAGGACAAAGATCAGGAGCCTCTGACTGGGCTACCTGAACCTCTGCCTCCAATTCAGGATAAAGAGCAGAGACCACCACACCTTCAGCCAAAATGGGACCCGGGTCTTCAAAATTCCCACCTCCCGGAAAACAACGTGACAGGGCATCCGCCTTCACATTCTTAACCCCAGGGCGGAACGTGACAACAAAATTAAACCTGGAAAAGAACAAAGACCATCTGGCCTGTCCCGGGTTCAGACGTTTGGCTGACTCCAAGTAGGCCAGATTCTTATGGTCAGTAAACACGGTAATAGGGTGTCTGGCTCCCTCTAGCCAATGGCGCCATTCCTCAAAAGCCAACTTGATGGCCAACAACTCCCTATCTCCCACATCGTAATTTCTCTCTGCGGAGGAGAGTTTCTTCGAGAAAAAGGCACACGGTCGCCATTTGGCAGGAGAGGGACCCTGAGACAAGACCGCACCCACCTCAGAAGCATCAACCTCAACTATGAAGGGTAGAGAAATATCAGGTTGTACCAAGATGGGAGCGGAAGCAAAACTCTCCTTGATATTAGAAAAGGCCTTACGCGCCTCTACTGACCAGGAGGAAAAATCTACCCCCTTTCTAGTCATATCAGTGAGTGGTTTAACAATAGAGGAATAATTCAAAATAAACTTCCTGTAATAATTGGCAAAGCCCAAAAAACGCATCAGCGCCTTCTGATTCTCAGGAAGCTCCCACTCAAGCACAGCGAGGACCTTCTCGGGGTCCATGCGAAAACCAGAAGCGGAGAGAAGAAACCCCAGAAATTGAATTTCTGGAACCGCAAACACACATTTCTCCAGTTTAGCGTACAATTTATTCTCCCGCAGGATGAGCAAGACCTGACGTAAGTGTTCCTCATGAGTTTTGAAATCAGGAGAAAAAATCAAAATGTCATCCAAATACACTAATACAAATTTCCCCATTAAATGATAAAAAATGCTGTTCACAAAATGCTGAAAGACGGCTGGAGCATTCATCAAACCAAAAGGCATAACCAAATTCTCAAAATGGCCCTCAGGGGTATTGAAGGCAGTCTTCCATTCGTCTCCTTCTCTGACCCTGACCAGGTTGTATGCCCCTCTTAGATCCAACTTGGAAAAAACTTTAGCCCCAACAATCTAGTTAAACAGGTCCGGGATCAGAGGAAGCGGATAAGGGTCACGAATTGTGATACTGTTCAGCTCCCTGAAATCCAGACATGGTCTTAAAGAACCATCTTTTTTCTTAACAAAGAAAAAAACAGCGGCAACAGGTGACTTCGAGGGTCGTATGTGTCCCTTTCTCAGACTCTCAGAGATATAAGCACGCATAGCGACCCTTTCAAGTTGGGAGAGATTGTATAAACGAGATTTAGGCAGCTTGGCGCCTGGGGAGAGATTAATAGGGCAATCGTACTCCCTGTGCGGGGGCAAGTCCTGAACACCACTCTCAGAGAAGACATCCGAAAATTCAGAGAGAAAAGATGGTACAGTCTTAGTAGAAACCTCAGAAACAGATGTCGTGAGGCAATTCCCTCTGCAAAAGTCACTCCAACCATTTATTTGCCTCGCTTGCCAATCAATGGTGGGGTTATGTTTAGTGAGCCAGGGTAGTCCCAACACTAGAGGAATAGGTAACCCGCTAAGGACGAAACATGACACATCCTCAACATGAGCATCACTCACAATCAAACGGATATTGTGAACTATGCCCTTTAACGATTTCTGAGAAAGTGAAGCGGAATCAATAGCAAAAACAGGTATATCCTTTCCCAAAGTGCATACCTGGAAACCATGAGTTATAGCAAATTGATTATCAATGAGATTGACAGCTGCTCCACTATCTACAAAAATCTCACAAAAAATGTTCTTGCTCTCTAGCGCCACCCTGGCAGGAAGGACAAAACGGGAACTACAAGCAAACGGAAAACCTTCAATTTCCGCATCAACCCTGCCAATGGTAACAGATGGAACATTTTTAAAGGATTTTTTCTTTTTGTTTCTTTATTACTCTCAAAAAACTGCCCGAATCTCCTAGAGGGACAAACATTTGCCAAATGATTTATACCTCCACAACAGAAACAAACCTTCCCATGAGGGCTGAATCTTCTATTTTTAGAGGCAATCAAACCCAGCTGCATGGGCTCCTGCTCAGAAGGGATTGACAGCGACTGAGACCCTTGTGCACTGAATGAGACCGCCGCACTGTCCTGGGATTGAGTATGACAGGAAGGAGTGATCTCTCCTCTCTCTCTAAGACGCCTGTCAATACGAACGGCCCGAGACATGGCAGAGTCCAAGGAGGTAGGTCTCTCATGAAAGGCAAATGCATCTTTCAATCCCTCTGAAAGACCATGGCAAAATTGACTTCGGAGTGCAGCATCATTCCAACCAGTATCAGCTGCCCATCTCCGAAATTCTAAACAGTATATCTCTGCGGATTGTTTACCCTGACATAAAAGACGTAGTCTAGACTCAGACAGAACAATACGATCCGGATCATCATATATCTGACCCAGGGCTAAAAAGAATTCATCCACTGAACGGAGGGGCCGTGCCCCCACCGGCAGCGAAAAGGCCCAGGACTGAGCGTTATCCCTGAGCAGCGATATGATGATCCCCACCCTCCGTTCCTCATCACCAGAGGAATGGGGAAGTAGGCGAAAATTGAGTTTGCAAGCCTCTCTAAAACGCACGAAATTCTCGCTACCCCCGGAGAACGTATCCGGGAGCGAGATCTTAGGCTCAGAACAAACTCCATTAACGCAAACTGAACCGGTCACTTGAAACTGAGAAAGAGTCTTACGGAGATCTGCTACCTCCAATGAAAGACCCTGCAGGCGTTCAGTCAGAAGTGAAACCGGATCCATGCTTGAGACGGTTTTGGCGGTTTATAATGTCATGGAAGGTGTGCAGGAAACTAGAAAACACAAAATGAATATACGACTGACTGGATCCAAAACTAAGGAACAAAAAGGGAGAGCCCTGCATCAGACCTGGCTCTCTCCCTGGCTGCTCAGCCTATGCGAAAATCCCAATGGTAGATGATCGCATATCCTCGTACCTCGACTGTATAACACCTGAACACCCTATAATAGTGAGGGGACACGACCACCAGCTCCCTACACTAGATACGGAGGGAGTCAGGGTTACCTGGGATCCAGCAAACAGAAAAACACAAATGAATGAACAAAACTTATCTTGTAGAACACTCAGAAGTAGGAACAGCATACACACACTCCAGGAAGTTGTATAAACCGCAAAGTGATGCACTATGGGAAAGGATTTAAAGGGATGCAATCAGTGCAACTACATGACAGCTGAGAGAGGCTAACGAGATGAGAAAATGAAAGCAAAACAAAGGAACCTCAAGGAGGAGGTTCTAGACATCTGTCAGAGCTTCTCAGATGTCTGGTGGTGACAATAAGCCCCCCCACACACAGTATGAGGCTCTCATAAGTCCCTCCCACACAGTATGAGGCCCCCATAAGTGTTCCCCATACATAGTATAAGGCTCTCTTAAGTGCCCCCTCATACAGTATAAAGCCTCATAAGTGCCCGTCGCACTGTATGAGGCCCGCATGACTGTCCCCATAGACAGTGATGCACCCTTAGTTTGAATGCTCACCTATCTCATGTTCCTACAATGAATGATACAGAACAGGACTGCTTTGGTTTCCATTCTGTGTCTCGGCGTAGCAGATGCAATGATGTCACTGTATCATGTATGGTGGCTACCTGCGCCAAATCACCAGCAGCAGTGGAATAGTGGAGCAGGGACCTGATAGCTCAATGCTTCACTACTGTGTCCTGAGAACACACATACAGTTGAAGTCCTGACATGTGGCAGCTGTGCCAGGACAACAGGACTGAGGCTGAAATTCGGGACTGGATGGTTGGAAGGCACTTAAATTGTAGATCCAATACAAACGGAAGTTGTGCAATCTTCAATATGTAACTTTCCAAGCAAAGTCACCAAGAAAAACCTCTCCTCAATGGTTACTTATCATGGAATAAAAAAGGATTTGAGATTTTAAATAAGGAGATGAAGGTAGATAGGCATATAAAGCACTTAAAAGATATCCCCTTGTAAAGGAAACTCAGTTAGGGAAAGAGGATTTTTTTTAGATTGCAAAAACTGTGGGTAGGGGCAGCAAATGGCTCCCCAATGGTAAAAAAAAAAAAGCTAAGGCATTGATCATGGTTGAGAGGGCCCTCCCGCAACTGACTCTAAAGGGAGATTTACTCACTTATGTTTGCAATGTCCAACAGAAGATCTTAATATTTATAATGTGTATGCTCCTAATACTGACCTAAGACCTTTCTTTCAGTCTCTGGAATCACAGAGGCTTCTTGAACCCTTAGCTAAGATTATATGAGGAGATTTTAACACAGTGGTGTCTGAACAGGAAGGTATTAGGTAATGTAAGGCACAATCTACAAATAGTGTATCCTTGATTGACTGGTGGATGGCTGGAGATTTAGCAATCCGTTTGGTCGGGGGTATATACTTTTTACTCCAGAGCACATGATTTGTGGTCTATAATAATTACATTCCTATTAGTCAATCATTGTTGCCCAGTGTATGTGATACTCCAGTCAAGGGCATGGTCATTCAGATGATTCCCCAATGTCATTAGATCTTGTCGGAATATTTATGCTGTCTCCGATTGACAGTCTATATGATTTATGTGAATAAATTAAAATCGGTAATAAAGGAGATTCTAACTTATTATCATAAATATCAAGCTAAAACAAGCTCGTGATCTGCGTTGAATTGAAGACAAAACCCAGTTACAGACAAAATATATATGTAATTTATTAATACAATTTATAGTGCAAAATAATATATATAATAAAATTGGCGGTAATAAAATTCACTCAATGATATGCAAAATAGTGGTAAAGACAAAAATAATTGAGAACATATATATATATATATATATATATATATACACAATTATGCCTTCTTATAATAATACCCCTCACTTATTTTAAAAGTCAATTTAATACTTGATTTCTCTCAGCCGACAAATGTCCGATTAAACCCAAATCTGGTTTATCTTTTATCTATATAAATATATATATATTATCAACCATACTGGTCTAGAACTGAATTCAGTTCCTTGGAGATAATACCGTGTTTTCACTAGTATATTTTTAATCTCCCTGTATTGGATTAATTTTCAGGATGATGCTGCAGGTACACCCCAATCTTATTCCAAAACAGATACTATACACAAAGTATGGTTAATTGAATATATCTATAGATATGTATTATATTAATTAATTATCCTATAAAATATAGGTAAGGTTATACTATACCAAAATGTCAGCTAGCAGAAATCTGTTTCAATGGTTCTAAGATGGCTGCCTCCAATGACTGGCAAGGTGGTCAAGATGATGTTCAGAGAGAGAGCGAGATCCCTTCTGTCAGCCCATACCATCTTTTTATCCTATCTTAGAAAGGGCTTGGCCAAGTTTTATCATTAACTAGTGACCTCACTTTATAATTAATAGAACCTCCCTCTAGGGAAAAATATACCCTAGATCTTTGTTACCCTAACACTAGATGGCACTAGTATTCCATACAAAAATCGAAGCATTCATTTATTTCTCTATTCATATACTAGCAATAAAATGTAATATAAGGTTTTAGACAAAACCTTGAGAAGATCTTAAAGAGACAATGAGTTTTATACTTGGTCAACTAACTTGTGTATCCTTAAGTCTTTTGACCAGACTTGATTAAATCAAGATAAATATGGCTATCTTAATTCATTGTTCTTGGATGAGACAGGGTTTGTTCATGATCACCTGTGTCCACATTTTCCCATTCCAGGAAAGAAATAATTAATTTGTGTGTTCCACTGAGACGGATTCTAAACATGACAGAGGAGTTTATACCTCATTTCTAATCTTACAATTGAATATATCTATGAGGACTATACTCTTATATATATACTATATATTCAGCACACCTATTAAAATTGATAATATAAAATCAATCTACTCCTATATTGATTAATATAAAAACCACAAAGAAAGATTAGAGTCTTTCTATTCACTAAAATCATCAAAATTCAAATACATTGTCTTATCTAGGCCATCACATTTCATTAGACCTTGGGACATCTCCTTCTCACAAAACAGACTTAGGTAAACACTTTGGTATATATCGTAAACCTTAGGTTAGCAATTTCAGAGTAAAAAAAAAATCCTGAATTCACTCTGCCTTAAAATAAGACAAAATGGTTGTCCCTTAGGCTCATGTCCATACACTTATATAGGCCTTATAATTATGGACTTTATTCATACTCAATAGTTCTGACAAATCCCCCCCCTTCTTCCCACGTTAGTCAAGGATCCCCTTAAGACCTAACTGGGAGAAGGTCGGAAGAATTTTCATGTTCATCAATATTGTATCTGAGTCTTTTATCGCATCATAACGTCAATCCTGGAAAAGTATATTATCACAGAGATTCTGTGTCCAATGGTTTTAGCATGTGAGAAAAATGCAAAACTTGGCACCAATCATGCCATTATTGCTGTGACTTTGTTCTCATGCATAATGTACCAATTTGGTTCCTTTCCCAAGCTAAAATGGTGATATCCGGTATCTTCATCCAATGAATGTCCTTGGATCCAGTTTCGCAAAGATTCTTGAAATATAATCTTCTTAGCCATCATTCACAATCCTGGGACATCTGAAACACGACTGTAAATTCGGGTTGATGATTAGTTCCATCTTTAATTGGACCTTCTTGAATCAACACCATCTGCACGATATCTGTATCTTTGTTGTCATCATCATCGCCAGGAATCACGTCTGGTTCCGCCCGTCCTTTTTCTATAAAGGAAAATGAAAGTATGAGTACAGTATATATATATATTTATTTATTTTTTCTTTTGATATACAGTTTCCCTAGCGTTGCTATGTAAAATGCTTTATATGGAAACCCCAGAATTGGAACATCTGTGAACTGAGAGAAATCAGATTAACGCATCCTTATTCATTCTCTTATTCAGCGTCATCTTCTATGATTCTCAGTTCTGATCTTGGATGACATACTCGCAATTGATTTACATGGACCCATTTCTTGATGAAACCATCTTTGGTATTAATTTTCACCTTATAAACTACAGGTGATATTTTATCAATTACATCATACGGACCTTTCCATGATGGTAGAAATTTTCTTTCTTTTACCCGATCCCGGGCAAAGTTATAGAGATACACTCTATCTCCTACCTCATATTCCTTTTTGGTAGTTTTCAAATCATAATAAGTTTTGTTACTTACGGCGGCTTTCTCAAGATTCTTCTGCGCGAAAGCAAACGCGTGTTGAAGATACTTACGAAGGTCTTCCACATACTGATGTGTCGTGGCTGCATTGATCAGGTTATGATCTGATGTGCGATACAACAGATGTTGAGGAAGTACCATTCTTCTTCCTGTCATCAGCTCAAAAGGTGACATCTGGGTAGCCGTACTTGGAGTAGCTCTAATGGCCATGAGTACTAATGGTAACCTTATATCCCAGTCTTTACCCGACTCCTTAACATATTTCTTAAGGATGTTGACAATAGACTGGTTATAGCGCTCAACGGATCCGCTAGATGTTGGACGATAAGCAATGTGTAATTTTCTCTTCACACCCAACATCTTCCACATCTTCGCCATTACCTCACTTACAAAGTGTGATCCACGATCTGAATCAATCCTTAACGGTAACCCAAATCTGGAAAATACATGGTTAATCAACAAAAATGCACAGGTCTCGGCTGTGTTATTGCGGGCCGGTAGACACTCTACCCATTTTGTAAATACACAAGTGACGGTTAACATGTATTTATTTCCTCGGGATGACCGGGTAACAGGACCAATAAAATCGATTTGGATGTCAGACCATGGTAATGAAAAACCTTTCTTCTGAAGTGGAGCACGATGTTTAGGACCTTGCGGTTGAAATTGCGCACATACCAAACAACCTTGACAATAACTCTGGACATCCTTTAACATATGAGGCCAGTAGGCATAATCACGTAGTGACTCATATGTAATCTTTTCTCCACGATGACCAGCTGTAGGTGCATCATGGGCATGCTGTAACATTAAACCTCTAAATGTAGTAGGAACTACCCACTGCTGAATACCATTTTTAGAGGTTCTCATTAATAACCCATCCTGAATACTAAATTGGGATTTGGATTTCATAAGTAATCGGAGGTCTTCTTTTTGGGTAAAATTATCCTCCGATATGGGATTATTATTAGGATCCTCAATATATTTATAGAAGATTCCCAATATAACATCTTCCTTCTGGCTTTTGATCAGATCCTCACTAGAAGATTCTTGGCTCCATTGAACTATACTATTTTCAGTTTGGGCCTTAGCCTGTTGTCTAGTGATAGCGTCAATGGGAATCATCTCTAGTAGATGATCTATATTCACATGATCACCATTTATGGCTCCTTGTTTGGCTAGTCTGTCAGCTAGGTCATTACCCTCTTTATCTTTATTTTGGGTTTTGGAATGACCTTTAGTCTTTTTCCAATAAATGGTTAGATCATTATGTCGGACTAGCTCATCTATGGCACAAAACAACTTGGCGTGTTTCACTGGTTTGTTATTGGACCGTAACATATGACTCCTCTTCCATGTGGGCATATATTCTACAAAGCTGTTCCGCACATAATTTGAATCAGTAACAATGACGAATTCCTTTATATTGTGCTCTATAGCAATTTTAACGGTTTGGTAGACAGCTGCTAATTCGGCTACCTGGCTACTCTTAGCACCAATACTATAACCTATTGAAATACTCGGGCACCCATCTATCCATGTGATACCAATTCCTGCCACTAGTTTTCTTTCGTCCCCTACAATGGTGTGGTAAGCACAACCATCTATGTACGCACAAGGGAGTAGAGAGCAATAGTCGTCTTCATACGCTTTGTAAGGGGAAGATTTTTGTTCCTCTAGAAAATCATCTATCAGTTCTTCCGTTTGAGAATTAGCAGCGCAATTATGCAGTTCAGCGAGTCCTTGGGCTACTGGACACTTTTTATTTTGCTTATACTGAACTTCCAACGGCCATCCTTGTAAAGACAAGGTCCAAGCAGTGATCCTGCTGTTAGACAAGTTACCATCCCTAATTTTATCACTCTGTAGATATTGTAGGGGTTGATGGGCCGTTTCAACAATGATTTTCTCACCCTGTACAAAACTTCTAAAGTTTTGAAGCGCCCAGACTGTGGCTAGTAAAGCTTTTTCACAGTTGCTAAACTTTATTTCTACTGGTGACAGTGATTTACTTGCATAAGCTATAACTTTATGCAATTTATCCTGTTTTTGGCATAGGACAGCACTAATACTAAGATTTGTAAAACCAGTTTCCAGATAAAAGGGTTTACCCCCCTCGGGATAAGCTAGACATGGGGCTTGGGTGAGTCTCCTTTTAAGCTCAGACATAGCTTGTTCCTGATCCTCCCCCCATGTCCAGGGTACACCTTTCTTTAACAATGTCAGCAATGGTTTACTAATCTCAGTATAGTTATCAATGAATTTACGGGAGTAATTCATCATACCCAGAAATGATCTTAATTCACTAATGTTGGTAGGCGTTTTAGATTTCATAACTGCCTCCACCTTTTTCTTCTGGGGATTCAGGCCTTCACAGGTAACCTCATGTCCAAGGAAATTTACCTTAGTTCGACACCACTGGGCTTTCTGTAAAGAAATTTTCACACCTGCCTCTTTCAACTGATTCAGTACATGCCTAATTTCTTGAATATGCTGGTCAAATGAAGTACTTTTCATCAAAATGTCATCTACATAAGTTAAATTTCCTCTTTCTGTGGCATCAGGCATAGCCTTATGTAAAAATACAGCAAATTCATGACCTGAATTTATGTACCCAAACGGTAGTCTAGTCCAGGCAAACTGTTCTTTACCAAAAGTAAAGGCTAATTTGTATTGATCTTCAGGGCTCACTTTGATGGTCCAATATCCCTGAGCGCAATCTAAGGTGGTAAAGATCCTAGCGCCTTGCATTTGTACCAAGCATTGGTCTATATATGGCACGGGCCAGCCGGACATATATACACGTTTATTTAGCTGACGAAGATCAGCACATAAACGCCATTGACCATTCGGTTTAAGAATTCCAAGAATAGGATTGTTATAAGAACTGTGCACTGGTCTTATAATACCTCTCTCCTTGAGATTTTGGATTATTTCCGCTAGCGAGTCGTAACAAGCTAGTGGAAGACGATATTGCTTGATATAAACGGGAGGTGCCTCAGGATCAGTCTGGATCCTGGCAATGTGTATGTCAGTCAGACCACAATCAAAGGAATCTTTAGCAAAGATATCCTTGAATTCTAAGAGAACTTCCTTTAGTTGTTGTCGCTCTGGGTCATTGGAGCATCCATCAGCTAATGAGATTTGTTGCTGGACCATTTCCATAAACCCTGGAAAAACTTCTGGTTGACCTATTTCATAGGTTTCCTCCAACCTGTCAGTGAGGTCATGATTTGACTTACCTGCTTTTTCAGCAAACTCATGATATTCCTGGGCTTCCTGCTCATTGATTGTATGATCAAAGGTAAGAGAGGATTCCTCTACCTTACAGGTACCTTCTTCAAGATTAAAAGGATATACTGAACTAATGGTGAACAATCCTTCAGGAGAAGAATAAAATGTTTGTTCAACCAATTGTTCTTCTGTTAGATACGATTCAGGTATTAGGCCAATAATTATATTCTGAAACCCAAAAGTATAATAATCTGAATCTAATGCCATACCAATGATAGTGTCTTTAGACAAATGAACTTCATTTGGCATACCATTATTCACAATTATTTGGGTTTTAAAGGTTTGTAAATTCACCATAGGGGTATGATTTACTGAAATACCTAATTAGTTGCATTCTGTTTGATAGGCATATCAATGCATCACCATTCTTTAATTTTTGGCCTTTTGATACCTGAATGGGTAACAGGAAATTATTAGTACCTGGAGGGATGATTATATCTCGTGGCACTAATACACTGACTGCATAAGGCAGTATCTGGGATGACTTGAGTGCTTCATGTTCATCCATAAAACCTTCAGGATTCCCTTTTAATCTTGTCCACAATGTGGAATTCACTATATCCACATGGATAGCAAAACGATGTAAAATATCGTTGCCAATGTACATAGGATATCTGGGTTCATCAAGCACCAGGAATAAATGAGTAGCCGATTTTCCTGCAATAGAAATGGTTAATATACATTTCGCAATTATATTATGATCATCAGAATCATTATCTAAGTCATGTATCCAATTATCTTGTGGATTTGGATATCGAATCACTTTAGAATTGACCACTTGATTTAGTAGATCCCTACTAATATAACTGTTTTCATGGCGCAAATCCAATTTAGCCCTCTTAGTTCTTCCTAAGTCATTCACCTGTACTAGGAAGAACATCTCATCATCCACCTTTTCCATTCCCACTAGGAATTGTTCGTGACCATTAAACCCCATAGGGTCAATAGTTTCTGGGTGTAGGTGGATTGTAAGAACATCCCCTTCCAAACAGACATCTTTTACTCGTTCAGGAGACACACATATGGTGTTATCTTCCTGTTCACCTATAGTGGAATTTGGAGTGATTTGCAGGAAAGAGACATCAGGGACTTGGCTATTTCGGAAATGTACCTCAATGGAATCCGGCCTTTCCTCTATCACATGGCAGTTACGCCTATTGTGATAGGATTGTGATTGTTCATAATTAATGGGCATCCTCACTTGAGACCATATCACCTTATTAACAAAATCAATAACTGGACTTAATCTTTTCAGGAAATCGATGCCAATAATTAATCTATCAATGGGCATATCCACGATCAATGTAGGATGGCTAATTACTTTGTTTCCTACTTTAAAATCCAGCCAAGCTTTACCTAAAACCTTGAGGGCATTGCCTGAGACACTTACCAGGTTAGCATTAAAACTTTTTAACTTATACCTGTTAGAAGATACATCCTGCAATTGTTGGAAGTATTTTACAGATAATAAAGTTGCTTGGCTACCTGTATCTATCAAGGCTATTATTGGCGAGAAATTATCAAATAATTCAACTTTCATATAATATCTATTATCTATTTCCTGTATGGAACAAAGATATTTGGAATGATTATTGAAATGGTTTTCCTGCACAGCAGTTAGACTTGTCCTCAACTCCTCCTCCTTCCTTTTATGAGCAGGATCGCATGTCTTCTTCTGTGCAGCTGAAGACTTTGTGCGCTGTAAGACAGAACAAACAGGTTTCCCCTCCCCCTTGCCATGTGGCTTTGTAAGGGTTAAATTCCTTTTAAAGGGAAGGACAATTATGTTAGATTGCTCCACTTTACATACATTTAAGTCATCAACCTCTGCAACATTTGACATACTTACCTGCTTCTCCCCCTTTATATTTGGGGAGGATTCTCTACAGGAGGGGTTACCCCTAAAAAAGGATTTTTAGGGTTAGCAGTGATTGTTTTAGACAATTCCTCCATCCGTTGCATTAACATACCAAACTGATCTTGGATTTGATCCATTCGATCATATAGGTTACTTCTCTTTCTCCCATAATCTTTGGGAGATTGATTTTGGTACCGATATGATCGTGATCTCCCAGAACCATCTGACTCAGAACCACTTTGAGCCCTTTCTGGCCTACGTTGATATCCCCTATAATAATTATTCTGATATCTTTGAAAAGGAGGGAACCGTCTATTTCTAAACTCCTTCTGGTGGTTTGGGTTCTTTTCAGCAACATTTGGACCCTTATTCCCATCTGGCCTAGGCTGAATTTTATTTGGCTCGGAAGGTCTAGGAGTTTTTAACACATCAGCATAACTTCTTTTAGGGCTTTCAAATTTTCCCTGATCTCTTTTTATGTGAGTTTCTGCTATTTCCTCACTCGCTCTTTTAAATTTTCTGTCAGGAGACTCATCACAATTTTGTATTGCAGCGTACAGGGTTGTACTCTCAGTGAGTAACCAATCCAGAGTCTTTCTGGGATGGTAATCCCTGGCCAAAATAAATTTTATTTTATTGGGCAAAGCGTCATAAAATAACTGGATAAATTCACTACCTTCAAAATTGGGATCTTTTCCAGATAAACTATAGGCATTTTTGAGGACTGACAAAAACTCCCTGGGACTTTGATTATGTCTACATTTCAGGGTAAATAAGGCCCTCCTTGCAGCAGTAGCGGACTTATAGGGACCAAATTCAGTTTTTATTTCTGCAACCACATCTGACCAAGAATCCCTACCCATATCTCTAAGGGAATTAAAGAAATACCGGTGTTTTGGTTCGAATACCCAGGTAATAAATTCAAGTTTCTGTATGTCCTTTTCTAAATGTAAAGTTTTCATGGCCTCCTCATATATTTCCAAATTACTTATTATGGAGGGTGAACCCTTTTTTGCAAATTGACCCACAGTTTCCTTGAGAAATTTGATCACTTTAGTAGTGTCTATCATGGGTTGATAAGATCTCTGTACTGAACTTTTAGAGGACCTAGGAGGTGAAATCAGTCTTAATTTAGGAAGAGAATGTTCTCTCAGAGCCATTAATTCTTCTCCATTAAAGGGGTTGTCATATTTACTTTCTGCATCTGATTCCCCCCTGGAATATTTTACCTGCACTCTATTAGAATCCTTAGGCTGTCTGAATTGAAGAGGGTCAAGATCCCGGTTATCTAACTCTGTTTGTAAATTTCTATTGTCCTTATACAACTTTTTACATTCCTCATCTAGATCCACCATAGACAATTGACATTTAGACAATTCATTAGTAGCCTGACTTAATTTCCATTCCAGAGTCCTAATAACCTCTTGCTGTTGACTGTCTCTGTCATTATATTCTGATAATTTAGCAGACCATTGTGCTAATTCACCAGAAACCATGGCCGCCTTATTTTCCATTTCAGATAAATCTTTTTGAAATTTATCAATTTCATATGCCTGTTCAACATTTTTATATTTTGCTTTTTCTAATTGCTTTGCTATTTCAATAACTAAATATACAAATTCAGGCCAAGATTGAAGGATTAATGAATCCTTATCTTTCTTATGTTTAGCTTGGGAAATGTGACAGAGATAATCAGCAAACCGGGATTTATCAGACCAGATATCATCTGCATATTCTACAGCTCTCTTTTCCAATTCAAACCTCCAATCCTTTAACTCTCTCTTAATATCCAACCTGTCATGCATATGACCCAACACAATATATTCAATTAATTCTTGAGTCTTTCTATCATGCATATCAGTCTTTACCACTGCAGCAGCAGCCTGCATGCCTTGGCTAGCCTCGCCATTGTTATCAGACATTATTTTTTTTTTTTTTACTTGTTGCACTACAAGTACCACAATAACTTTATCAAATATATATTTTGCACCCCAAAATTTTGTTTCTATTACAAGCAGATCTCGGTAGGGACCTCCAATTTAATGTCGGAATATTTATGCTGTCTCCGATTGACAGTCTATATGATTTATGTGAATAAATTAAAATCGGTAATAAAGGAGATTCTAACTTATTATCATAAATATCAAGCTAAAACAAGCTTGTGATCTGCGTTGAATTGAAGACAAAACCCAGTTACAGACAAAATATATATGTAATTTATTAATACAATTTATAGTGCAAAATAATATATATAATAAAATTGGCGGTAATAAAATTCACTCAATGATATGCAAAATAGTGGTAAAGACAAAAATAATTGAGAACATATATATATATATATATATACACAATTATGCCTTCTTATAATAATACCCCTCACTTATTTTAAAAGTCAATTTAATACTTGATTTCTCTCAGCCGACAAATGTCCGATTAAACCCAAATCTGGTTTATCTTTTATCTATATAAATATATATATATTATCAACCATACTGGTCTAGAACTGAATTCAGTTCCTTGGAGATAATACCGTGTTTTCACTAGTATATTTTTAATCTCCCTGTATTGGATTAATTTTCAGGATGATGCTGCAGGTACACCCCAATCTTATTCCAAAACAGATACTATACACAAAGTATGGTTAATTGAATATATCTATAGATATGTATTATATTAATTAATTATCCTATAAAATATAGGTAAGGTTATACTATACCAAAATGTCAGCTAGCAGAAATCAGTTTCAATGGTTCTAAGATGGCTGCCTCCAATGACTGGCAAGGTGGTCAAGATGATGTTCAGAGAGAGAGCGAGATCCCTTCTGTCAGCCCATACCATCTTTTTATCCTATCTTAGAAAGGGCTTGGCCAAGTTTTATCATTAACTAGTGACCGCACTTTATAATTAATAGAACCTCCCTCTAGGGAAAAATATACCCTAGATCTTTGTTACCCTAACACTAGATGGCACTAGTATTCCATACAAAAATCGAAGCATTCATTTATTTCTCTATTCATATACTAGCAATAAAATGTAATATAAGGTTTTAGACAAATCCTTGAGAAGATCTTAAAGAGACAATGAGTTTTATACTTGGTCAACTAACTTGTGTATCCTTAAGTCTTTTGACCAGACTTGATTAAATCAAGATAAATATGGCTATCTCAATTCATTGTTCTTGGATGAGACAGGGTTTGTTCATGATCACCTGTGTCCACATTTTCCCATTCCAGGAAAGAAATAATTAATTTGTGTGTTCCACTGAGACGGATTCTAAACATGACAGAGGAGTTTATACCTCATTTCTAATCTTACAATTGAATATATCTATGAGGACTATACTCTTATATATATACTATATATTCAGCACACCTATTAAAATTGATAATATAAAATCAATCTACTCCTATATTGATTAATATAAAAACCACAAAGAAAGATTAGAGTCTTTCTATTCACTAAAATCATCAAAATTCAAATACATTGTCTTATCTAGGCCATCACATTTCATTAGACCTTGGGACATCTCCTTCTCACAAAACAGACTTAGGTAAACACTTTGGTATATATCGTAAACCTTAGGTTAGCAATTTCAGAGTAAAAAAAAAATCCTGAATTCACTCTGCCTTAAAATAAGACAAAATGGTTGTCCCTTAGGCTCATGTCCATACACTTATATAGGCCTTATAATTATGGACTTTATTCATACTCAATAGTTCTGACAATCTTATATGGCAATTTAAGCCAATGATGAGACTTTCTCTGATATACTTTTGGGGTTGTGTCAAGAGTATGTGACTGATAACTCTCCTCATCTGCAGGATCATCTGCTATTTTGGGAGATGGCAAAAGTAGTACTCAGGGCATGTATAATGACTCATGGTAATGCTTTAAAAAAGTTGACAAGGGTGCAGTATACAAAGACAAGTAGTGCATGTCAATACATGGCATATTACGCCTTCCTTCAAACCCATTTAAACCACAGTATTAAAACATAACATTAATAAAAACACAGACTAGAGTGGAGGTAAATAAATTGTCCAAGACCTGATTTATTAAACCAACCGGTAACAATCTTACTGAACTATTTAAGAGTTTAGTCATAAACTCAGACTCCATTAACCATAAAATATATCTATCAGAGTCCATCCCATCACGGGATGACTATCCTTCCATCACCCTTCACCAGGCCGTGGCCAAACATAACCATAAAAAAGGGGGTGGGGGGGCACGAAGGATCCGGCTCCACGGGCAGGTGCAGATCAAAGGCAAGACCTGCACGTGGAGCTCGGATACTTATAGTCCATTTTCCCCCTCATCCACCAATCAAACCTTGTTACCAGGGCTCAGGTAACCTTACCCGAGACCCTGGGACATCATAGACTACTTGTCTGGACCAATTAAGGACAAATCAGCGGGCAAAGTTAAACTTCTGCCCAGTGATCCCACAAAGAGCAGGAAACCTTTTCCCTCCAAATTCCAGCATCTAAAATACCCCTCCTGTCACTGGGCAGAAAATGATCCCAGCCCAGGGACAAAAGCAGGCATCAGGCAATGCCAGTATGGCCATGCGTACCCCTCCATAATGTCCAGGGTACTTTCATTCCCGTAGGGCCTACACTGCTTTACTCTCCTCCCTAGACTTCCAATGTAAGGACCTTTGGGTACTGGCAAAGAAAGAGTTTGATTTATACCACCTCCTGAAAATATCCTCTGTTATCCCGTAATAACTACCTGGACATGCTGGGAGCTGTAGTCCTCTCTTATACCCATTCCCTGAAAAATACTCTGACATCTCAGAGTAAAAGTCTGGACATGCTGGGAGTTGACGTCAGGGGCAGATTGGCCATAGATCTTACAGGGAAATTTCCCAGTGGGCTGATGCCCCAGGTGGCCACCCAAGTCCTCCTCTCTGCCGTTGACCGGATACATAATGAGCTCTTAGGAGTAATTAACACTGTGAGAATCGGATACCGATGTACCCAGCCAGAGACCACACATTCCCTCCTGAATTCAACTGATGCGGCCCGCATCTCATCTCCTAAACCCCTGCTCCATATTTTAATCAAAGACAACTGCAGGAGGGGGACAGAAGATGACATTGATTGATGGCCACAACAGAGGGCTAGCTTTTGGGGCAGTATATTGTGCTACACTGTGTTATTTAGTTCTGCTGGAATGGTATTTTACACAATGGTATTGTTGACCCCGCCTACTTGTGTTGCTCCACTTTCTGTTCATTTGGACCTGCCTACAAAATGCGGCCACTTTTTCCAGGGCCACTTTAAGTTCCCAGTCTGCCCCTGGTTGTAGTCCTGTACTATTATACCTCCTCCCTGAAATGTCCACTGATGATGGTATATAGATTATGGTTTTCATTCTGTGTGTTTTATCATCAACCACTGTTGTATTGATCACCCTCTGCTATGAAAGTGGTCACCCTACACAGGGCTCAACTGGCACCAGCGTCAGTCCCTCACAGTACTCTGAACCCTCTTCACGTCACATTAGCTGGCGTACGAGCCTTTCTGCTGCCTGAGGTGAAAATTGAAACTTCACCTCCCACCTCATGCCAAATTCTTAAACTAATTCTTTCCCTCCAGCCCTAGTGTTAGACACACTTGAAAAACATTGCATACAGTACCACAAAACATACATGGTAATACAGTGACGTCTGCCTCTTACATCCAGTGACGTCTGCTCTTATGTAGATGTTCTCTTTCCTCATCTTCTCCATTCAGACCAGACCTCCATGATGATTTATTTCAGCCATCTCTTGTCTCTGCAGATTTTAACAGGCATTTTAATTTCCTACTGTTCCATCATCCTCCTACCTTCTGAACACCCCAATATTATGCCCACTGCTCTCCCCAATACTATATTGCAGAAACAGCCCCCCTGAAAATACTAGTACCACACAGATAGCAACCCTTCAATAATTATTGTTACACAGTGCCCCAAAAAGTAACTTCATACAGAAAATAGCATCACTTAAAGTTTCATAAACATAATTTACCTCAGAAAAAACTATGCTAAGCTGATACTTTGCCCAGGTGCCTCCCACAGTAATAGTGCTCCCAAAAGTTCCACCAGTAGTAATAATTATGTGCCAGAGTGCATTTAGTGTTAATGGTGTCCACAATAGTGATAATGCCCCCATTGTGTTCATACTAGTAATCATGTTCCCCATAGTGTCCCAGTAGTAAAAAAAAAGCTCACCATAATGCCCCCCAGTAGTAATAATTTTACTTATAATGTGTGCCACTAGAAAAATGCACCCTAATGTGTGCCAGTACAAAAACACCCCCTCATAACTTGTGGCAGTACAAAAATACACTTATAATGTGCGCCAGTAGAAAAAATCCCCCATTATAATGTGTGACAGTACAAAATTACTCCCTATAATATGCTCTAGCACAAAAAAATACCCCCTATAATATGCGCCAGTACAAAAAATACCCCCTTATAATGTACAGTACAGACCAAAAGTTTGGACACACCTTCTCATTCAAAGAGTTTTCTTTATTTTCATGACTATTGATGAGATTGATGCACTAAGTATTCTTGTTACTTTGCAGCACCATGTCAGTGGCATGTATGTATGGACAACAGATAAATATCTATCACATGCACATAGCACGTCCGTTTTCCTGCCATACAATATATACCACACACTATATACCATACACACAATATATATATAGATTTAATTTTATGTCCATGAGGTTTTTTTGTTGGACCAAAAGTATTTGCTTGTTTATTTAGTGTTACCCAGGGTGCACCACGGGTATGCAAAACAACTTTACACCCCATACCGTACCGTCACTTACTAGACAGGTACATCGCAGCTTAGCTGGCCAATATCTGGTTGCTCAGACCCCACACACATACAATCGCAATACAATCCGATCTTATAACCGTAACATTAAATCTAATATTTCCCCCTTCAAAGGCCTAACTTCATTTTTGCGTATTTGTTGAGGATATTTTTTTTTATATTTGTATAATAAAACAATGGGGATTATATGCTTTCATCTTTATCCTTCAGCGCTTTCTGGAGCGGGGATACTATCTCACCCGTAAGCACAAAGAAAAAGAGGTGATAATAAAGGTGAAACTCACTTTTAAAGGGCCGCTCAACGTGAAAATCACTGTTAAAGGTCCGTTCACCGTCAGTCAGTGTTAAAGGGGCGGTCACTGTGAAACTCACTTTTAACCACCTCCAGACCGCCTAACGCACGGATGCGTCCTGGAGGTGGTCGATTCATTCCTCCTGGACGCATCCGTGCGTCATCTCGCGAGAGGCGAGATTTCCTGTGAACGTGCGCACACAGGCCGTCTGAATGGAGCCTTACAGGGGGGTGATCAATGACAGGGGGGTGATCACCCATATGGACTCCCTGATCACCCCCCTGTCATTGATCACCCCCCTGTAAGGCTCCCTTCAGACGTCCGTATGATTTTTACGGATCCACGGATACATGGATCGGATCTGCAAAACACATACGGACGTCTGAATGGAGCCTTACAGGGGGGTGATCAATGACAGGGGGGTGATCAATGACAGGGGGGTGATCACCCATATAGACTCCCTGATCACCCCCCTGTCATTGATCACCCCCCTGTCATTGATCACCCCCCTGTAAGGCTCCATTCAGACGTCCGAATGATTTTTACGGATCCACGGATACATGGATCGGATCCGCAAAACACATACGGACGTCTGAATGGAGCCTTACAGGGGGGTGATCAATGACAGGGGGGTGATCACCCATATAGACTCCCTGATCACCCCCCTATCATTGATCACCCCCCCTGTAAGGCTCCATTAAGACATTTTTTTGGCCCAAGTTAGCGGAAATTAATTTTATTTATTTTTTCTTACAAAGTCTCATATTCCACTAACTTGTGTCAAAAAATAAAATCTCACATGAACTCACCATACCCCTCACGGAATCCAAATGCGTAAAAATTTTTAGACATTTATATTCCAGACTTCTTCTCACGCTTTAGGGCCCCTAAAATGCCAGGGCAGTATAAATACCCCACATGTGACCCCATTTCGGAAAGAAGACACCCCAAGGTATTCCGTGAGGGGCATATTGAGTCCATGAAAGATTGAAATTTTTGTCCCAAGTTAACGGAAAGGGAGACTTTGTGAGAAAATACAAAAAAAAAAACAATTTCCGCTAACTTGTGCCAAAAAATAATAATTTCTATGAACTCGCCATGCCCCTCATTGAATACCTTGGGGTGTCTTCTTTCCAAAATGGGGTCACATGTGGGGTATTTATACTGCCCTGGCATTTTAGGGGCCCGAAAGCGTGAGAAGAAGTCTGGGATCCAAATGTCTAAAAATGCCCTCCTAAAAGGAATTTGGGCCGCTTTGCGCATCTAGGCTGCAAAAAAGTGTCACACATGTGGTATCGCCGTACTCAGGAGAAGTTGGGGAATGTGTTTTGGGGTGTCATTTTACATATACCCATGCTGGGTGAAATAAATATCTTGGTCAAATGCCAACTTTGTATAAAAAAAATGGGAAAAGTTGTCTTTTGCCAAGATATTTCTCTCACCCAGCATGGGTATATGTAAAATGACACCCCAAAACACATTCCCCAACTTCTCCTGAGTACGGCGATACCACATGTGTGACACTTTTTTGCCGCCTAGGTGGGCAAAGGGGCACACATTCCAAAGAGCACCTTTAGGATTTCACAGGTCATTTTTTACACATTTTGATTTAAAACTACTTCTCACGCATATGGGCCCCTAAAATGCCAGGGCAGTATAACTACCCCACAAGTGACCCCATTTTGGAAAGAAGACACCCCAAGGTATTACATGAGGGGCATGGCGAGTTCCTAGAATTTTTTATTTTTTGTCACAAGTTAGCGGGAAATGATGATTTTTTTTTTTATTTTTTTTTATTACAAAGTCTCATATTCCACTAACTTGTGACAAAAAATAAAAAATTCTAGGAACTCGCCATGCCCCTCACGGAATACCTTGGGGTGTCTTCTTTCCAAAATGGGGTCACTTGTGGGGTAGTTATATTGCCTTGGCAATTTAGGGGCCAAGATGTGTGCGAAGTAATTTAAAATCAAAATCTGTAAAAAATGGTCGGTGAAATCCTAAAGGAGCTCTTTGGAATGTGGGCCCCTTTGCCCACCTAGGCTGCAAAAAAGTGTCACACATCTGGTATCGCCGTACTCAGGAGAAGTTGGGCAATGTGTTTTGGGGTGTCATTTTACATATACCCATGCTGGGTGAGATAAATATCTTGGTCAAATGCCAACTTTGTATAAAAAAATGGGAAAAGTTGTCTTTTGCCAAGATATTTCTCTCACCCAGCATGGGTATATGTAAAATGACACCCCAAAACACATTCCCCAACTTCTCCTGAGTACGGCGATACCAGATGTGTGACACTTTTTTGCAGCCTAGGTGGTCAAAGGGGCACACATTCCAAAGAGCACCTTTCAGATTTCACCGGTCATTTTTTACAGATTTTGATTTCAAACTACTTTGCACGCATTTGGACCCCTAAAATGCCAGGGCAGTATAACTACCCCACAAGTGACCCCATTTTGGAAAGAAGACACCCCAAGGTATTTCGTGATGGGCATAGTGAGTTCATGGAATTTTTTATTTTTTGTCACAAGTTAGTGGAATATGAGACTTTGTAAGAAAAAAAAAATCATCATTTTCCGCTAACTTGTGACAAAAAATAAAAAGTTCTATGAACTCACTATGCCCATCAGTGAATACCTTAGGGTGTCTACTTTCCGAAATGGGGTCATTTGTGGGGTGTTTGTACTGTCTGGGCATTGTAGAACCCCAGGAAACATGACAGGTGCTCAGAAAGTCAGAGCTGCTTCAAAAAGCGGAAATTCACATTTTTGTACCATAGTTTGTAAACGCTATAACTTTTACCCAAACCATTTTTTTTTTTTACCCAAACATTTTTTTTTTTTCAAAGACATGTAGAACAATAAATTTAGCGAAAAATTTATATATGGATGTATTTTTTTTGCTAAATTTTACAACTGAAAGTGAAAAATGTAATTTTTTTGCAAAAAAATCGTTAAATTTTGATTAATAACAAAAAAAGTAAAAATGTCAGCAGCAATGAAATACCATCAAATGAAAGCTCTATTAGTGAGAAGAAAAGGAGGTAAAATTTATTTGGGTGGTTAGTTGCATGACTGAGCAATAAACGGTGAAAGTAGTGTAGTGCAGAAGTGTAAAAAGTGGCCTGGTCATTAAGGGTGTTTCAGCTAGGGGGGTTGAAGTGGTTAAAGGGCCGGTCACCGTGAAACTCACTTTTAAAGGGCCGGTCACCGTGAAAATCATTGTTAAAGGGCCGGTCACCGTCAGTCACTGTTCAAGGGGCAGTCACCGTGAAACTCACTTTTGAAGGGCCGGTCACCTTGAAACTCACTTTTAAAGGGCCGTTCACCATGAAACTCAACATTAAAAGGCCGGTCACTGTGAAAGTCACTGTTATTTAATATAAAATTGCTATGAATAAATACCCGAGCAACTCCGGGTCATTGACTAGTATATATATATTGTAGGGATTCACAAATTAGCCTTCAGATAAATACATAGAAGCATTTTTCCAGGGAAATCTTAAAATAACAAGTGTCCTTTATTGTTGGCACACAAACAATCAACAGGCAGCATTAATCGGCTTACTCCAGCCGACACTTAAAGAAAAAACAATTACACAAGTAAGGCACAGTACCGTAAATCCCACAGAGTATCTTGCATTGTCCTCTGTATCCAAGCAGAGACCCTTTGGTCTTTCACTCAGTTCCAAACACAAACACCCAGCCATCAAGAGCTCCACCGTCAGCCATGTAATCATCCCCACCTGACCCTTCTTGCTGACTTTTGTAAGCCATTCAAAACCTGGCCTGGATTGTGTGGAGTAGTCACCCGCCCAACTCTATGACTACTCCCAATAAGAGCCATCCCGTATTAGCTTTTCACAGCTATGCTAACTACCAAAGTGTCCGTCAGCAACTGCTGCGGACATATGCACTAGTGGCTCCTACTTCACCGAGGCCAGGATCCTCGGTGACACATATCTTCCATCTATTATAGTCCCTTGTGCCTTTCTACTATATAAATGTATATATATATATATATATATATATATATACACACACTCACACCTCACCCAGTAAATTAACCTCATAAACCACAAATTAAATGCTATAAGAAAGGTAAGATTGTATCAAAAATGTGACTGGGCAGACAGTATAACGATGACAGCCCAAAAAATTATTATACCCAACATATTACCATCAAATAACCCCTGTTACGTCATCCTACCTTTTAAGTTAGGCCAGTTTTATCCATCTGTAAAACTGGTTTTGGCATGTTATATAACACCAAAATGAGGCAAATCCAACGTGTGGATAATCAGAATCCCATGCAGATCCCTCCATATAGGATTTTTTTTTATATTTACCTTTGTTATGATTTATGAGTTGTTTGTCTAAATTCTTAACATTCTGTGATTACAGGTGTTCCCGTTACTTCTGTACGACCAAGAACTTCTAAAAAGAAGGTGGTCGCAGCGGGTGAGGAGGAAGAGTTGGAGGAGCAGGCAGAGGAGGAGCAGCCTGGACCCTCCTCTGATCGAGGACCATCACAACAAGGGGATTCCTCCCCCCACCTCCAGAAGAGGGGGACATGGAGGTCTACACTCCCAACCAGGAGGGTAAATACTGTATGTGCACACAGCTATATAATTAAATATCCATACAATGTTTATAAGAAAAAGGGCATAAAATGTTTAAAATTTGCGAAAAGTAGATAAATAAATAGAAAAATTCAAATAAAAAAACTCTACAATTTACATTAAAACCATAAAGTACCCAACTAATTCACATTAAACATTACATAACTATAACAAAGTAATTCTGTACTCTCATTAAGAAATACCAAATAAGAGTTGTGCTGGCTTGATACCTTTTAATGGCCAAAAAATAATAATATCCATGTCATATAGCGAGCTTCCAAGAACTCAATAGTCCCTTCATCTGTCTTATATACAATAAGAAGGGAGACAATGCGGAATGAATGGACATTTGAAATATAAGATACAAACATATCAAAGACCATCATAATAAGTCAGTTATTATCTTGCAGATAAGGGGCTGAGTACGTATTATTGTCTTTAAATTGATGGCATCTCAGAGACCTGGTGCCACAACTATGTCTATAGAAGACTATTTTGATCTTGTAGTGTGTTCAAAATCCCTCTTAAAAATTAAATCCAGTCTTCGAAGTGTCATGTAGTGTTTTTAAAATCCCTTTTAACAAATTTTTGTCTCATTTTTCATGCAAAAAATCTTATAGCTCTTTTGTATTAAAAGTTAAATTTTAATATGAGAACTTTCATGTGTTATTCAGATTGAACATGGCTGTGCACTAGTGGCTCCTACTTCAACCAGGCCAGGGTCCGCGGTGACACATATCTTCCATCTATTATAGTCCCTATAGGCCTTTCTACAAATATATATACACACACACACACCCCACCCAGTAAATTAACCTCATAAACCACAAATTAAATGCTATCTGAAAGGTAATATTGTAATAGGGGTAAGGTAAGGGAGATGGATAGTTAGTGGACTAAAAAGAGGATTTTACATGACAGACTTCCTTTAACTGCTGAATAGAACAGCGCTAAACAGTGCCTAAATAGCATATAGAAATCTAGTCATCTCGCCACCTATTTTTTTAAATATTTACCTTTGTTATGATTTATGAGTTGTTTGTCTAAATTCTTAACATTCTGTGATGACAGGTGTTCCCGTTACTTCTGTACGACCAAGAACTTCTAAAAAGAAGGTGGTCGCAGCAACGGGTGAGGAGGAAGAGTTGGAG
Organism: Bufo gargarizans; assembly: GCF_014858855.1. NCBI lineage: Eukaryota > Metazoa > Chordata > Amphibia > Anura > Bufonidae > Bufo > Bufo gargarizans. The sequence goes on along the minus strand of NC_058080.1, from coordinate 259,783,383 downwards.
GAGCAGGCAGAGGAGGAGCAGCCTGGACCCTCCTCTGATCGAGGAGGACCATCACAACAAGGGGATTCCTCCCCCCCCACCTCCAGAAGAGGGGGACAAGGAGGTCTACACCCATCAGGAGGGTAAATATGTGCACACAGCTATATAATTAAATATCCATACGATGTTTATAACAAAAAGAGCCTTAAATGATTTAAAAAAGCGAAAAGTAGAGAAATATATATATTTTTTTAAAGTAAAATAAATCTGTAATCTACATTAAAACCATAAAGTATCCAACTAATTCACATTAAACATTACATAACTATAACCAAGTAATTCTGTGCTGTCTTTAATAAATACAAAATAAGAGTTGTGGTGGCTTGATACATTTTAATGGGCATAAAATAATAATTAATATGTCACATAACGAGCTTCCAAGAACTCACCAGTCCCTTCATTTGTCGTATATACAATAAAAAGGGAGACATGGCGGAATGAATGGACATTTGAAATATAAGATACAAACATATCAAAGACCATCATAATAAGTCCGATATTATCTTACAGATAAGGGGCTGAGTACGTATTATTGTCTTTAAATTTATGGCATCTCAGAGACCTGGTGCCACGACTATGTCTATATAATAAAACTGTTTAGATTTTGTAGTGTGTCCAAAATCCCTTTCAACAAATTTTTGTCTTCAATTTGCATTCAAAAAATATTATAGCTCTTTTGTATTAGAAGTTATATTTTAAGATGAGAACTTTAATGTGTTATTCATATTGACCATGGCCAACAGAAATTCTTAGCAACACGAAAGCGTAGATTGTTCTTTCTTCTCAAAGAAACCAACTGAATACTATTATACTGTAATGAACTTGCATTAATTAACCCACTAAATAACATTATACTATATTGAAATACTAAATAAACAACTATATAATTTTCAATACTGTAATTTAAAAAAATGTGGTTCTGTAAATGGACAGTACTGTAACAAAAACTCCACACAAACCACTAACTGCCTTCATCATAATTGGAAGTCATTGTAATTATTTTTTTTATCCTAACAGTTATTAGAAAACTTAAAAGGAGGCTCCTTGAGCATCGTAAATCGGAAGCCAAGGCAATGCTGGCTATAAAAGCTGAGAAAAAAAAATAGGGCTACTTCAGGGTCGCTTACAGAGGCATCAGCGTCAGATGGATGATGAATACAGGAAGCTGGAGGAGCAGAGGAAGATCCATAATGAAGAGCTCCTGGAGATCCAGAAAGACTTCCAAAGTTTGCCTTAGATTTTTTTTTTAATATTTTACATACTTTCTATTTGTAAATAAATATTTTACTACGTTTAATCATTTGCTTTCGTATGTTTGATATTGTTATTTAATACATAAACTAGCCGCGGACCCCGCGTTGCTCGGGTATGTATTTATTTAAAATATATATTAAATAACAGTGACTTTTGCAATAGTCGCCCCTTTAACAGTAAATTTCACGGTGACCGGCCTTTAACTGTGAACTCCACAGCGCCCGTCAGTTGGCAGTTAGGATTTAAGTTAAAGGCTGGAGGCAGGCTTGTATTGGCTAATGCAGGTGATATTTTGGGAATATCTCGGGAACGGTACCACCTAGAGAGCTGAGACCCCCGCTTTATTTCTTTCCAGGTAGCAAGGGATGTTTATACCAAATTTCATTGAATTTGATGGTTGTGTTTTTGAGTTTTTGCGGAACATACACACATACATACACACACACATACATCCTTTTTTATATATAGATTTAAATTTATCAGGTTGCAGGAAGGCCCCTTGAGTCCTAGTGCAAAGTCATACGGATCAGGACAGACAGCAGCAGGTTAAGGTAACAGTGGAGGGTACGGTCTACACTAAACTCAATATGATCAGGACAGACAGAAATTATGCTAACACAGAACAATATGAAAGAATGCAGTCAGACATTAGAACAGAACAAAATAAATATTTATTAACAAAATAACAAACATGCCTCTATGGCAACTTTTTAACTTTGTTATAAAGCATTAACATATCCCTCTTTTGTTTAAGGTGCTGTTTCTTAAACTTGGCCATCAGCCTCTGCATTTGGCGCATGCCGGCATTCTGTTCCCGCTGATTATGTTCCCTTTTTTAACAAAAAAAAACAGAAGTACTGTTAGGATTAGAAAATAAAATTATATTACTTGCAATTCAGATTACGTGGTATCGATATAGAATTATATTTCTATGTGCACATATTTACCCTCTTGGCGGGGGTGGGTTACAACATCCTCTGGAGTGGTGGGGGGTTCTTGTGGAGGCTGGGAGGGTCCAGCGTCTTCCACCTCCACCTCTTCTCCCACATCAGGTGTGTCAGTCACCTCATCCTGAAGCTCATGGGAGGGTCCTGGCTCATGAGCTTTCATAGGAGCCATCATATTGCCATCAGGTGGTGGAGGGGCCGCTACATCCTCTGAGGGTCTTGCCTGCTCTTGTGAATCCTCCTCATCTGTTGTTGAGACCTCCATCACCACCAGATTTAGCGGATTTTTTTTCTGTTTTCGTGGTCCTCTCCTCTTTATGGTAGGAACAGGAACACCTGTAATCACAGAATATTACGAATTTTGACAATGAAATCATAAATCACAACAAAGTTAAAGATCCAGAAATTCATATACTGTATGGAGGGATCTGCATGGGATTATGATAAGCCACAAAGTGTATTTGACTCTTTTTGGCGTTATCTAACATTTTAAAACCAGTGTTCCAGAAGTGTTAAACTAGCCAAATTTACAAGGTAGCATGAGGTAACACTGTATTTATTAGGAAGGTGTTCTTTATGGTATTGCGGCTGGGTTATTGACTTTTAATCAAAACATGCAAATGTTCGGAAATTAGATAAGAGGTTACTGGATGTTGTTATAAAAGGTGGAGAAAGGAATCAATTTTAATAAGCTATTTAAGCTGAATTTATTGTTTGTATATTCAGTGTTAAAAAGCAGTCTTTCATTTAAAATCATCATTTTAGAACTAAAAGATAAAGATCTACCTTAAGCTTGCATTTCATTAGTGGTTGTAGCAGACTGCGTTTCAACTGCAATGGATGTTTCATATGTACTGTTGAATGGATTTACAATGTTAGGTTTAATTACCTAATTAGTATGTAACCTGCTTAGCATTCGTCTGGTTGTGCGGTAGAAACATAATGACTACAATGGATGTCTCAAATGGATTGTTGATTATTAAATTACTTTGCAGACTGAGGGGAGGGGATGTGTGGCATGTAACCAGTCTGTGATTAAACAATGGATAATTTTCTATATGTGTTTGCCTTGCATGGGAGAGGGGCATAAAAGTAGGGGATGTGGCATTAAACATAGTCCTGCTTTCAAGTGGTCTTAAACTTTTGATCAGGACTGTATATATATAATCTATAATCCCATGCAAATTATGTGGGGGATGTATGAAATGGACGGGGCCTTTCAAATAAATACTGAATGA